>NC_048298.1:147717219-147904419 GCF_013100865.1 Trachemys scripta elegans | reverse complement strand
CACTTCTTCGGATGCATCCGAAGAAGTGGGCTGTAGTCCACGAAAGCTTATGCTCTAATAAATTTGTTAGTCTCTAAGGTGCCACAAGTACTCCTGTTCTTCAAATCTAAAGGTGACCCGCTTGTGAACTTTTATGCTTCCATTTGATGGATAAATAAGGCTCACATTTTCGTTTTTAATAATTTTTTTCTGCTCTTTTTTACCTTTGAGATAGAGCTGGTCGGATAAATTATAACAAAAAACAGATTTTTGTCAGAATTTGCAGATTCATTGAAATTGAAATATTCCATAAAGGTCTGAAACATTCCATTTCAATGAAGTTGCTCTGGTAACCAGGCAGAGTTCCAAAGGCCTCCAGCCTGGTTACTTGACAACTCAACTACCCAGCTCCTCGGCAGCCCGCCTGGTAGCCAGCTGGGGACCCAGAACTTCCGGGGTGCTTGGAGACGGGGATCCATCCCCTTTTATGTGGAGCTGGAAGTGTAAATTCCAGCTCAAGGAGACATCAATTAGAGCTAGCCCACTAAAAAGTAAAGTGTAGCCAAGGCAGTGCGAAGAGTTAGCCCTCCTGAGTGTGCACATCATGTCTTGGACAGGTAAACTCTTCTCTGTTACACCATCCCCAGCACACATGCAGTTCCTGTCCATGTGCAGCAGGGTCTGTGCTGATGTTAACTTCAATTGGGGTTGCACTCACTTACACCAGGGCTTTATTTGCTGCTCACAGAACACCAAATCAATATAAGTCACTATCATTTTACATGCCCTCTGAATGCCAAACTGGTGGAAGTTGCTTAACTTTGCCATTTACAGCTGTTTTATGACCAACATACACCCAATATCTAACACCACAATTCACATCATCCCTGAATTTGTCACTAAGGGTACATCTACACTACAGGGGGGAGTCGATTTAAGATACGCAAATTCAGCTACGTGAATAGCGTAGCTGAATTCGACGTATCGCAGCCGACTTACCCCGTTGTGAGGACGGCGGCAAAATAGACTTCTGCGGCTTTCTGTCAGTGGCGCTTACTACCACCTCCGCTGGTGGAGTAAGAGCGCCGATTCGGGGATCGATTGTTGCGTCCCAACGGGACGCGATAAATCGATCCCCGAGAGGTCGATTTCTACCCGCCGATTCAGGCGGGTAGTATAGACCTAGCCTAAGTCTCAGTGTTAAGGTTAGAAATGGGGAAAATCAGGAGTGGCTTTATTTTGCAAGTGCTGTTCAATTTGTGAAGGTTCAGATTGGAGATTAATGCAAGTCATGCTGTTCAGATTCAGGGAGAGAACATCCCAAAATGCATAGGTGTTTAGATCTGGTTTTTGGAGTGGGGCCCATCTTTAATTCAGATAAACAGTTCTTAGTTTAGGTAAAAGTTTATTGGACATGTATTGATTCAGCATGGCTGTGAGTCAACCTGAGCCTAACCAGAACTCCCCTAGGTAGCTTGTCCCGGTATGTGCTGGGGCTTCAATGAATATAACATGAATTATTTGGCATCTGTGTCTGTTTCAATGGATCCAAAATCCTGGTCAGCAATACGGTCGGGGGCTTTTCTAGGTCTTTACGTAAATAAGGTTGGAGTTTATCTGCAGATGGAATGACTAAACCAAGGAATGAAGGGACATGCAGACAAGATGGCGCAAGCTTAATGTGAGCAGCAATCTAGACCTTGAATGTTCACAGAACCTAGAGATGGAAAGACCCATTTGCACATCTAGTCCAACTCCGCAGGGCCAGAGCAGGATTGTTCTCTGTTACACATTTAATAGTGTTTTGTCTAGTCTAAGTTTCAATGTTCGAGGCAATGAGATTTTTCCACCTTTGCCCTTAGGAAACTATTCCACAGCCAGATTCCACAACACTAAGATGTGTTATTACATTCTTAATTTCCCCTCGTTACTCCTAATTATACCTCATGAACTACATTAAGTAATTCCTCTCTCTCCTTGGTGGCTACCCTCCTCAGGTAGTGTTTTCAGGCCTGATTCCAACCCCCCCCCTCCCCACCACCATGCTCCGATCCTACATTTTTATTCTATACATTTATACTCAGGCTAGGTCTATACTACCCGCCTGCATCGACGGGTAGAAATCGACCTCTTGGGGATCGATTTATCGCGTCCCGACAATCGATCCCCGAATCGGCGCTCTTACTCCACCAGCGGAGGTGGTAGTAAACGCCGTCGACAGAAAGCCGCAGAAGTCGATTTTGCCGCCGTCCTCACAACGGGGTAAGTCGGCTGCGATACGCAAATTCAGCTACGTGAATAGCGTAGCTGAATTCGACGTATCTTAAATCGACTCCCCCCTGTAGTGTAGATGTACCCTCAGTCACATCAGTATAAATCAGGAATAATTCCACTGAGGTCAGTGGCGTTGTACTGGTGTAAATCCCCCTAAATGAGTTCAGAATCAGGAATAGTACTCTCCTACTTGGTGGCCATTTAGGTGAGCTTTACAGATCCAGGTCTTTTAATCTTTAACGTACATTCTTCTGCTTTTTGCAGCTGACTACAGTGACATTTCTGTGGCACCAGCCCTACAATAGCCTAGCTAGGAGGAAGGGAATTTACAAGGAAAGAGACTCACTAGCAGGAGGACAGACCTGGATGTTATCAGTCACATCATTGGATAACTTGGGTCTTACCAGCTCTCTCTAAAAGGAAAGGCCCATCCTCATCCACGTACACACTCATATATGTGTCTGTCTGCCCATTATCAACAGACTTTCTAAGTCTGAGCCTTCTTCTTCTTCCTTCCCACCCTCCCTTTGATCCTTCTGCAGCTCATTAAAACCCATCTTCTGCTCCTGCAGCAGTGGAAAACCAGCAAGCTGCCCAGCTAGCAATAGTAAATGGGTTTTGACAGTCTGATGTTATTTTCTGTAGGTTTCTTTTCTTCAGATCTGTTTGTCTTCCAGCTTGAATAATTGCAGGCAATTGCCCTTATCATGGGGAGATTAACCCCAGGGCAGTGGCCATTTAGCATAGGTACAAAAAGTGAAATAAGGCAACAGAGGAGGAGGAGGAGGAGGATAGAGGAAACTTCATGGAAGCACAAAGGGGTAAGGAGAACTGATATGCATCCAGAATACTCCACTTGACCTTGGCATGCACCTCAGTCATTGGTTCACTGGAGCAATTCATTAGAGTGATCCAGAACCAGGGAAAAACTTGAGCTCTTTAAGAAGCAACCCTGATGATAGACTAAAGCAGAGGGGAAGTCATGCTTGAACATTTTTCAGCTGCCTTACAATTATGTGTGCCCCATTATGCCGCTTCTCTATTTATCTCTCTGGCAGATTTGTGGAACTGAGTCTGCTACTACCTGTGAATTACGAGATACAAACCACAGCTGGGTAATTGGAACAGTTGTCCACATGCCCCTGTTCTCTCTTCTCTCCCTGCCCGGATGCAGGTGTCTAGTTTTGCCTTTCATTGGCTGTGCAGAATGGGGTTGGAAATCTGAGAACAGGAGCTGGAGAGACATCTGGTTCTAGGTCTCAAAACACCCAGCTGGGCCAACAGTATCAAAAGTAGCCCTTTCCTGTTGTGTTACTGCCAGGCAAGGAGCGAATACAAAGAATAATAAACAAGGCTGTGTGTGCAGGAGGGTGAGAAATAAGGATTAGCCAAATATTTTTGGACCTCAAAATCTGGGGTTGGTTCGTGATGGGCCAAAGCTGCAAAGCTCCAGTGCAGACACTTCAGATGTTTAGGAGATCTGGGGTGTTGGTTCAGTCTCTTCTCTAAGTTGGGGTTCAGTTCAAATTTGGGGTGAAGGTTGCGGGAGGAGAACATTTATTTCTTACCCAACATTGCTCACTCACCTCTAGATACAATCATCCAGCATGCCCTTATAGTTTAAATATGCCACTGCAAAACATAAGCCATACGCTGCATCTGAAAGGGGTATATAAATATGCAGATCTTACATGTGTACAGAAGCAGCCATCCAATAGCAATGACCAGCTGTTGCAAGCAGCAAAATGCTCCTGGCAGTTGGCACTGGTGAATTTGCAAATACCCGCTGGTCACTGCTACCCCATTAATCATGGGCAGTTTGCCCAGGCTTCGTTCCTGCACAGCTCCCCCCGCCCCAACCCCTTCTTGTAACAAAGTTAATAAAAAATTTACCAGGGCAATGAAATAAAGAGCAATTTGATTTAATCTGGGAGCCAGATAAAGGAGTGTTTCTGCTGTTCAGCTTCAGAGACAGGAGCTTCGGGATCTGCAGGGGGAAACATGCCCGTAAAAACAACAGAGCTAGAAGCATGGCAAGTTGTTTTGTTAAGACTGCACAAAGTGCTGAAAGTGGGGCTGGACATAAGTGGGTGCCGCAACACCCTGAGATAGTAGCGGGCACTGCAGCAACCAGGGACCCATGGATAGTAGCAGGCACTGCATTGTCCAGAGACACAAGCACTGAACATTTCCATATGCCTGTAGCTCCCTCTAAGATCTTAGCCTCAATCCCACAAAGCATTTAATCATGTGCTTGATTCTGAGCACATGAACAATTCCACTGAAATCAACAGGCAGGGGACACACTGATCCATCTGTCCTTTGCATCTTACAGTAACACCATTGTCACCTCTGGAGATTTCCATTACTTGCATCTGAAGAAGTGAGGTTCTTACCCACGAAAGCTTATGCTCCCAGTACTTCTGTTAGTCTCAAAGGTGCCACAGGACCCTCTGTTGCTTTTTACAGATTCAGAGTAACACGGCTACCCCTCTGATACTTGACACCATTGTCACCATAGATCAGTTCAGCACAGAGATGAAGAACAACTGGTTGAAACTGAACTTGAACAAGAGTATGGGGATGCCATTTGGCAGAAGTTAACACTATGAGGAGTTTGCAGCCTTGGTGCGGTCTCTCCTTAGGCAGAAAATACACATCCCAATGTGTTAAGGCAGTTTACAGTTTAGCAGTGCTGCTGGATTCCTCACTGCTGTGAAGCACTGCAAGTAATGCTTTCTACCATCCTTAATTGGCTAGGAAACCTCATCCCATCCTGGCCTCAGTTGTCTTTGTCATCTCCTGTCTGGACTCTAGCAGTGCAATATACCTGAGCGTGAAGGCATCAGCCCTTAGGAAACACCAGCTAGTACAGAACATTGCAGTGCATCTCCTCAGCAACATGGACTGCTATGAACACATTAACCCTCTCCTCCACTCTCTACACTGGCTTCCCATACAATATCAAGTCAGGTTCATGACAGCTGTCTGTCACCGGGCAGGGCTTCTCTCCAGCTCCAAAATATACATCACCACACTCAGTCTCTTGCAAGGAAGTTCATTTTCTTAACAGAAGGCCAGCAAACAAAGAGAAAAACAGTCTTTAATTCGGTCCTTATTTTCAGAGTTCAGCTCCACCATTCTCAGAAGCCTCTGGCAGGTTCCCAGTTCTGACAAGCTCTGCTTTCTCTCAGGGGCAGCACCTCAGGGCTATGTCCCTGAGCACCTGGCCCCCTTGCTCCAGGGGACCCACCACAGGAGTTAGCCCCACTCCACTGTGGCTTTCCCGCCACCAACACACCTTGTCTCAATCAATCCCTCCTCTTTCTGCCCACTAGTCTCTTTAAATGGTGTAGCCTAGGCCTCTTTAATTGGCTGGATACGACTCACCTGCTCTGGCCCAGGGGAACTGGGACTTGTCTATCCACAGGGACCAGCTACCCTGTTACATTGTCCTTATCTTCAAGATGTTCATTGGTCCAGGGGAACTTAAAGATCCCCTGGTGTTCCAGCACGATGACTGTGGTTGACAACTTCACTTCCTCAGCCACAATGGAACCATCCACTGCAAGGCTACATTTTGTCTATTCAGGAGGCAGCGTTTTCATGGGAGCCAGTCCTACCTACAGGATCTAAGAATGGCCTCAAACATCACCACTTTCTTCCCTTGTGCAAGGCACACTTTTTGACCTTGCCTTCAATGGCAAACACACATAGCACAGCAAACACAAATAAATAAACAGATTTAAAAAAAAATCTCATGTAATTTATCTTCAGAGAGAAAAAGAAAGAAAGGCAGAACCATTTATCACAAACACAGGTTAAATCACTTAGTGCACTTCTGGGAGGAGCTCAGATACTACTAGAGTGGTGGTGAGAAGAGAAGAGAAGAGAAGAGAAGAGAAGAGAAGAGAAGAGAAGAGAAGAGAAGAGAAGAGAAGAGAAGAGAACTACTCACATCTTAAAATTCAACATGTGCTCAAGTCCATTGCTGGGTTGAGGTCACTGTAAGCAGGAAATCTAGAAGCATTTCAAATGAACGTCCTACTTCCTGGCTCAGTGTGACCCAAGGGAATGGGGTGGTGGAAGGAGGAGATGGGTGCTGCATCTGGAAGCCTGTGAAAACTTATGACCTGAATCCTAACCTGTAGCTCACCCTGCTGTTACAGTTCTGGATGCCTCACACACAGCTACAGCAACGTACATTCAGCCTGACTCACAGCACCCCCGGCTATTCTAGGGAAAACAAACTCATTTGTCTTGTAACCCAGGAACTATTTGAACCAAGATTACCCAAAAGGTGAAAGGCCCTTATGTTAAAATCACTGCAGCATGAGACCTCTGTCTCCACGAATTCAAATGTATTGTTTCCCTACTTTAATAAAGGCTGACCTATTTTCTGCATTGTACTGACATGGAGAGCTCAGAATGGAAAAAAAAGATAATAGTTTGCCAAAAGCCTTCTTCCCCCCCCAAAAAAATAAATCTGGGTCATTTCAGTTAAATCTCTCGCTTACATGTCCATGTGTTTGGCATCTGCAGAGAAACATTCCATAGATGCAGTTGTAGCTCCATAAGCCATTTCAATGCCTCCTCTGTGATGTCATCCAATTCACCTTTGAACCCATATTTGGGGCACTGTGTGTCATGGTGCGTTCGATGGTTTGGATGTTCTCACTGCAGTCACACTAAAGGGAGTCTCTGGTTTTCTACTTGTGCATCATGTGGCCACATCTTCCATGGTTTGTTCAGATATGGTTCACTGTGGTCCACTGAAACCAGGACAGGGACACCTTGTTGGGTCAGGGAGAGTGTGCTTGTTTGGAACAGTAGATGAGGTCCAGATTCTTTGCCATTCCCTAGCCAAATTCAGAGACATGAAGCAGTCGTGTATGGTCCCTAATGGTTTTCACAATTTCAGACATTGTTGGGATATGTTATCTATAACCTACCACATGGGAAGTTCTGGGTAGTCATCAGTGTGTTTAAGTTCTTGTGCGGTGGCTATATCTCACTAGAGAGCTGGAGGTTCGATGTTTGCTAATACAGAAAGTCGCAGCAGCAGTGTTGATTTTAAGTTCCTGTGATGATTTGCGTGGTCTGATTCAGCTGTCTAGCCACAAGTTGGGTATGGCAGCTTCTTGTCCATATCAATGCACAGCCCTCTGCAACTGAGAACAACAGGGCCAAGGCCGATGTTCGTATCACCCAGGCAGTTGATCCCCAGCTTGTTCCTGCTAACTTTTGAATACTGTTGATGCAAGTTTTCACTTTAGAGGCTTCTTTCTTGAGGTGGTCATGAAAGGTCAGTGTGTGGTCAAGAATGACATTGAGATATGTTGGTTTTAAGTCATAATGCACCGTTTCATCACAAAACTTGACAGTGAGAGTGTTTTATGCAATTCTATTGTCAAGGTGGAAAGTAGAGACTACTGATTTGCTCGGATTTGGTCTCAGCTGCCATTTTTGGGACTACTCCACTATGATCTTAAGGTCAGATGTAAAGATCACTTTAAGGTCCTTAAAGCTACGGACCTAAGTTGTGAATGCCAATCATCAGCATACGCAAAATTCTGCTCTATTATTTCAGGCACATTGCTTGTGTATACATTGAAGAGTATCGGAGCAAGTACAGAGCCTTATGGTAGCCCATTATTTAACGTATGTGGCTTTATGGTTTGACCTCCAAGGTATACGCACGTCCTTTGGACACTAAGCATGGTGTTCAGCAGCTGGAAATTCTGCACACAGGGGATCCCTTTGGCCAGTTTCTGTAGCAGACCATCCTTCCAGACTGTGTCATATGCTGCTGACAGATTGATGAAAGCAGTACTAGATGCGAGTTTCAGTTGGAATGCAGCCTCAATGTCTGTTGTGAGGGCTAGGACCCAGATGCAGCAACCTCTGTGCAGTTGAAAAGCAGCTTGCTCCTTGGGTAGGCTGGTGTCCAGAGTGGGTCCAAATCGATTCAGTAAAATATGCTGAGATACCTGGGGACTGCAAATCCTCTACATGACACTAGGCCACAGGTGAAAGCCAATGCCCATCACTGCTAAACTTTTGCAGACATCAAAACAGCTAGTGAACAACAGTACTGCAGATAAATCCAGCATCAACTTCGGCAAGTGATGTCCGCATGCACACCATCTTCCCAATGGTCTGGACTGTTCACAAGTAAGGAGATCAATGTAGCCAAGAAATTGGGGAAAACAGCAGGAAAAGATGATATCTATCCTAAGTTCCTGTATAACCTGGATCCACTAACACGAAAATGAATGATGCAGCTTTTCACCAACATCCTGGAGACCGGTGAAATCGTGTGGAGAGAAGCCAAGATCATTGCACTGCTAAAGCCTGGCAGACCTGCAGATCACCCTGTTCATTATAGGCCAGCCTCCCTCTTGAATACCACTTACAAGATGATTTCAATTAAACTAAAAAGTGTCTCCAAAATCCAGTTCTTGGATCATGAAAAAGGGCTTCTCCTTTCTTAGCCTTCTAATTTTTCTCCTTTAAATATTAATGGCAACCTATAAAAGACAGAAATCCTTTTTATGGTATGTCAAAAAGGCCTGTTTTTTTTTTTTAAGACTTTTCTTTTTCCCCCGGCTTGTGTTTTTACATTAGAAATGGAGGTTTGGTCTAACCTGTTTATTCCTGCAAGATTCCGTGGATGACTGGAGAACTGGTAGGACTTGATATCAACAATACCATGCAAGTGAAACCTGTGTTAAAGGCTCAAGAGCCCTGGCCCTTCAATTAAGGGGTTAGAAAGCACATAATCCACATAATCTGTGTCTAAATCTTCCACAGAGTCCTTCAGCAAACATTCCCGACCTGCCTTTTTTGTTTAAAAAACTATTTATTTTCAGTTTTTCATACTTCAATGAAACTTATAAAACAGAGTTACATTCCATTCATCTTAAATTTTATTGCTGATATCTGAGTTTTGATAATCTGATCATGTGGCTGCTATTAGCAATTCTGTTTTTTGCATTTTCCAGACTACCAAACTCTTTCTTTGTTTCCTCCTTGGGTACAATCCAGCTGCTGCTTTTGTGCCTCCAATCCACGCCTCTTTCCCCATCTTCTATTAGAGATGTACATTTTTAACCTAATATTTAAAAAAAAAAAACCCATACTTCAAAAGCCTTGGTTTTGTCTTGGGCAAGTGTTCCCTGTCAGAACACTCAATAAATGGAAGCCATTTGTCTAAGTATCTGCTTCTTTCTTTGTCTATTTTGTTGTGTGTACACTTGGTGAGTTATTTTTTTCTCCTAACTTGCAAATCTCTGACTTTATTAAGCTAAGCTGTTATTCCGTTATTTTGGAGGTCGTTTTTCCCCCAGCAATTCACTACTGACATTTTAGAAGCTATATAGGAAATATGATAAAAATCATTATTTCCTCAAAATGTCCTTTTATCTACTGGTAGGTCCAGAAGTACTGCTAATGTGTGAGCACTCCTGATACTTCTAAGATGAAGAAGAGGGTATCCCAACAAGAAACCCCCCAAGCCTATTATTGAATAGTATATTTTATTAATTATTATTAGTAGTATATTAATTATTATTATTATTATGGTAGCCTCTGAAGGCACTGTACACAAACATAACAAAACGACGGTCCCTGCCTCAATGAATTTACAATCTAAATCTGAAATGAGAGGCAACAGGTGGATAGACAGGCAGGTGGGAGAAGCACAAGATTTTGGAGAGAGAATTAGGACCAGTGGGCCCAAACTGGTTCACAATCATATGCTGAGACACCTGGGGGCTGCAAATGATGAACATGATTTGTTGGGGAAGAGTCAACACAACTTTTGCAAAGGGAAATCATGCCTCACTAATCTACTAGAATTCTTTGAGGGGTCAGCAAACATGTGGATAAGGGTGATCCATTGGGTACAGTGTACTTGCACTGTCAGAAAACCTTTCACAAAGTCCCTCACCAAAAGCTCGTATGCAAAGTAAGCTGTCGTGGGATAAGAGGGAAGGTCCTCTCATGGCTTCATAACTGGCTAAACGATAGGAAATAAAGGGTAGGAATAAATGGTCAGTTTTCACAATGGAGAGAAGTAAATAGCAGTGTCCCCCAGGGATCTCTACTGGGACCAGTGTTGTTCAACATATTCATAAATTATCTGGTAACAGGGGTAAACAGTGAGGTTGCAAAGTTTGCAGGTGATACGAAATTATTCAAGATAGTTAAGTCCAAAGCAGACTGTGAAGAGCTACAAAGGACTATCATAAAACTTGTTGCTCAGTCACCTAAATGGCCGTTGAAATTCAGTGATGATAAATGCAAAGTAATGCACACTGGAAAACATAATCCCAATTATACACCTCTACCCCGATATAACGCGACCCGATATAACACAAATTTGGATATAACGCAATAAAGCAGTGCTCCGGGGGGCGGGGCTGCGCACTCCGGTGGATCAAAGCAAGTTAGATATAACGCGGTTTCATCTATAACACGGTAAGATTTTTTGGCTCCCAAGGACAGCGTTATATCGAGGTAGAGGTGTACATACAAAATGATGGGTCTAAATTAGCTGTTACCATTCAAGAAAGATCTTGGAGTCATTGTTGATAGTTATCTGAAAGCATCGGCTCAATGTGCAGTGGCAGTCAAAAAAGCGAAAGAATGTTAGGAACCATAGGTGGCGCGTGAGGCTTCCGTTCGGGGAAGCTTACACACGAGTGCTGGAAGCTCCCTAGAAGTGAGGAGGGGCCACCAGTGCCTGGGTCATGGCCCCGTCCTACCTCTTCCCCTGAGGCCCTGCCCTTGCTCCACCTCTTCCTGCCCCGGCTCTGCCTTCTCCCCCAAGACCCCCCTCTGTTTGCTCCTTTCCCCCTCTTCCTCCAACCCACACCCACCTGCTGCTTACTCCTCTCTACCTCTTCCCCTGAGGTCACCCCCGCCCACCCGCTCCTTTCTGCATCTTCCCCCGAGGCCTCCCAAGCCCACTGGCCGCTCACTCCTGTCTGTCACTTCCCCCAGGCCTTCCTGTGGCTGAGAGGAGCGAGCAGCAGGCATGGGGAACCTCAGGGGAAGAGGCGGAGTAAGGGTGGGGCCTCAGGGGACAAGGCTGAGCAGAGTGGGGTCTTGGGGGAAGAGCACGGGCAGGGCCACAGTTTGGGTGCCAGTGGCCCCGCCACTTCTAGGGAGCTTCGCTTCCGGCACTCCAAAGGCAGCAGGCTGGCGTGCCTCCAAAGGGAGGTGATGTGTGCCGCATCCATGGCATTTGCCCTCACGCATGGCCAGCCTTTTTCGGGGAGGCTGAACCTGCCCCAGCCTCCTATACACGCCGCTCATGTTAGGCACCATTAGGAAAGGGATAGATAATAAGACAGTGTCATTATGATATTTTCTATCTAAATCCAGGGTATGCCCAATTTAAAAGACTGGGACTGGTCAGTTTAGAAAAGAGACAACTAAGGGGGGGATATGATAGAGGTCTATAAAATCATGAATAGTGTGGAGAAAGTGAATAAGGAAGTGCTATTTACCCCTTCCATAACACAAGAAGAAACGGTTACTCACCTTCTCGTAACGATTGTTCTTCGAGATGTGTTATTCATGTCCATTCCAAGCAGGTGTGTGCGCGCCGCGCGCACGGCAGACGGAAGATTTTACCATAGCAGCATCCGTAGGGTCAGCTCCGGCATCCCCTGGAGTGGCACCTTCATGGGGCTGTATATAGGGGCCAGCTGACCCCCCACACCCTCAGTTCCTTCTTGCTGATACTCCGACAGAGGGGTAGGAGGGTGGGTATTAGAATGGACATGAACAACACATCTCGAAGAACCACCATTACGAGAAGGTGAGTAACCGTTTCTTCTTCTTCGAGTGATTGTTCATGTCCATTCCAAGCAGGTGACTCACAAGCCCAAGTCTAGGTGGTGGGGTCGGAGGTCACTGCAGATTGGAGGACTGCGCGGCCAAATGCAGCATCCTCCCTGGCTTGGTGCGTAATGGCGTAGTGCGCCGTAAAGGTGTGGAGTGAGGACCAGGTGGCCGCTCTACAAATCTCCTGTGTCGGGATGTGGGCCAGGAACGCAGCTGAAGAAGCCTGCGCTCTTGTGGAGTGGGCCATGATAGGCAGGGCTGGTACATTGGCCCGACTGTAGCACTCCTGGATGCAGGTTCTGATCCAAGCCAAGATCGTCTGTGACGTGACCGGGAGCCCCTTCCTACTGTCGGCCATGGCGACGAAAAGTTGGGTCGACTTCCTGAAGGGTCTCGACCTTTCTATATAGAATGCGAGAGCCCTGCGAACATCCAGAGAATGCAACCTGCGCTCCTTAGCCGAGGAGTGCGGTTTGGGATAAAACACAGGGAGAAAAATGTCTTGACCCATGTGAAATGGGGAAACCACCTTAGGCAGGAATGCAGGGTGCAGCCTGAGTTGGACCTTGTCCTTGTGGAAGACGGTGTATGGAAGCTCAGTAGTTAGAGCTCTGAGTTCCGATACTCTCCGTGCTGATGTGATAGCCACCAAGAACGCGACCTTATATGAGAGGTATAACAGCGAGCAAGAAGCCAGCGGCTCGAATGGGGGTCCCGTGAGGACAGACAGGACCAAATTGAAGTCCCAAGCAGGGACAGGTTGACGGATGTGCGGGAACAATCTGTCAAGACCCTTAAGGAATTGTCCAATGAGTGGGTTCGCAAACACTGAGGTCCCCTCTCTCCAGGGTGGAACGCGGAGATTGCAGCAAGGGGTACTCGAACCGACGAGAGAGTTAGTCTCAAGTGTCTCAGATGTAGCAAATAGTCCAAGATGAGAGGGACCGGGGCGAGCAAGGGGGCCTGACCGTGTTGTGTAGCCCACAGGGAGAAGCGCTTCCACTTGGCCAAGTACATAGACCTTGTCAAGGGCTTCCTGCTGCCCAACAGGACCTGTCTGACCTGATGGGAGCATCGTAACTCCAGTGGGTTTAGCCATGGAGCATCCAAGCTGTAAGGTGGAGTGACTCCAGGTTCGGGTGAAGGAGGCGACCGTGATCCTGCGTAATCAAGTTCGGTAGCAGGGGCAACCTGAGTGGAACCCTCGTAGACATGAGTAGGAGAGAGGTGTACCAATGCTGGCGCGGCCACACAGGAGCTATCAGGATGAGTCGAGCGTGATCTCCGAGGGCCTTGAGGATCACCTTGTGAATCAAGGGAATCGGGGGAAAGGCATAAAGAAGCCCGTCTGCCCAAGAGAGGAGAAAAGCCTCAGATAGGGACCCCTGACTGCGTCCCATGAGGGAGCAGAATTGATGACACTTCCTGTTCTCATTGGATGCAAACAAGTCCACCTGGGGATGACCCCAGAGTCGGAAAATTGAGAGAACTACATCCCAGCGGACAGACCACTCATGGCCCTGGAACGAGCGGCTGAGGGTGTCCGTGAGCACGTTGTGCGTGCCCGGGAGGTAGGATGCTATCAGGTGAATTACGTTCTGTACGCAGAAGTCCCATAATACCTGGGCCTCCTGGCAAAAGGGAGAGGAGCGAGCACCACCCTGTTTGTTGATATAAAACATCGTTGGAGTATTGTCTGTGAGGACAGAAACGCACCTGCCTGCCAGCTGGGATTTGAATGCTATGCATGCGAGGCGTACAGCTCGTAACTACCTGACATTGATGTGCAGTGAAAGATCCTCCCTCGACCAAAGACCTTGGGTCCTGAGGTAGCCCAGATGTGCACCCCATCCCTGATCCGACGCGTCCGTTACCAGGGTCAGGGAGGGCTCAGATTCGAGGAAAGGGACCCCTGCGCAGACCACCCGCGGGTCGAGCCACCATTGAAGGGAGTCCAACACTGGCCGAGGTAACGTCACCACTGATTCTAGGGAGTCCCTGACTGGCCAATAAACCCCTGCCAACCAAGACTGGAGAGGGCGCAGTCTGAGTCTGGCGTGTCTCACGACGTAGGTACATGCTGCCATGTGCCCTAGTAATTTGAGGCAGCTTCTTACTGTGGTGGTAGGGTAACTTTGGAGGCCGAGAATGATGTTGGATATAGTTTGGAATCTGGCCTCTGGAAGATATGCTCTGGCGTGTGTCGAGTCCAGAACTGCTCCTATGAATTCGATTCTTTGTGTTGGAGAAAGAATGGACTTGGCCTCGTTGAGTAAGAGGCTGAGTGAGCGGAAGGTGTGCCTGATGAAGACCACCTGAGCCTCCACCAGTGCCTTGTTCCTGCCCTTGATGAGCCAACTGTCCAGGTAGGGAAATACCTGGATCCCTTGCCTGCGCAGGAAGGCTGCCACGACTGCCATGCACTTCGTGAAGACCCTTGAGGCTGCTGACAGACCGAAGGGTAGAACCATAAACTGTAGATGAACGTTGCCGACAAGAACCTGAGGTAACGCCTGTGTCGAGGGATTATCGCGATATGGAAGTATGCGTCCTTTAAGTCAAGGGCGGCACACCAGTCTCCTGGATCCATGGAAGGAACGATGGAGGACAGGGAGACCATGCGGAACTTGAGCTTCTTGATAAACTTGTTGAGACGCCGCAAGTCCAGAATAGGTCTGAGGCCCCCTTTCACTTTCAGTATTAGGAAATATCGAGAATAGAAGCCCTTGCCCCGTAGTTCCCGAGGCACCTCCTCCACTGTCCCTGCTGTGAGGAGGGACTGAACTTCTTGAAGTAGAAGTTGCTCGTGAGAGGGGTCCCTGAAGAGGGACGGGGAGGGGGGCTGGTGGGGCGGGAGGGAGGAAAACTGGATAGAATATCCCTCCGTTACCGTGCGAAGCACCCAAGCATCGGACGTGATCAGGGCCCACGCACGATAGAAGGGGGACAGACGTGACGAAAAGGTAAGGTTGGGAGGATCCAGAGTTCTGACCGGTAGGTCATCCTCAACCGAGCCCTCAAAATGGTGGTCTAGGCCCCTGTGTAGGCCTTGGTTAGGTAGAAGACTGGCCGAAGGGCTGCTGTTGTTGCCTCCTCCTGCCCATCCTTGGCCTTCTGCGCAAGGCATCACCTCGATTCTGAGGTTGGTGCGGTCGTGGGGCCTGCGGCGGCCTAAACTGCCTACGTTGAGTAACAGGGGTGTGTAGGCCTAAACAACGAGGATAGTCCACGAATCTTTTAGGCTATGGAGTCGTTTATCCGTCTTTTCTGAGAAAAGCGTGGGCCCTTCAAAGGGTAAGTCCTGGATAGTCTGTTGGACTTTGTGAGGTAGACCGGAAACTTGAAGCCAGGCTCCGCGCCTCATGACCAGACCAGTAGCCACCGTGCGTGAGGCCGAATCGGCTGTGTCCAAGGCTGCCTGGAGGGAAGCTCGGGTAATCAGTCTGCCCTCCTCAACAAGGGCCGAGAACTTGGTTCGTGAGTCCTGCGGGAGGAGGTCCGTGAACCTAGACAAAGCCGAGCACGTGTTGTGTCCATACCGGCTCACTATGGCCTGCTGATTGGCAATACGCAACTGTAGGCCCCCCGTTGAATAGACCTTGCGCCCGAAGAGGTCCAACTTTTTCGCCTCTCTATTTTTAGGTGTAGACCCCTGAAAACCCTGTCGTTCCCTCTGGTTGGCCGCCTCCACCACTAGGGAGTCCAGTGGGGGGGTGCATATAAAGATATTCATAGCCCTTGGTTGGGACAAAATACCGCCTCTCTATCTTTTTGGCTGTAGGAGCCAATGAGGCTGGGGTTTGTCGCAAGGTGCGGGTTGTGTCCGCAATGGTCTTTATGAGGGGTAGGGCTACCCTAGATGGGTCAGACGGGGTCAGGATATCAATTATGGGATCAATGTCCACCTCGATCTGTTCCATCTGTATCGAGAGGCTCTGGGCCGCTCGAGTAAGGAGCTGTTGGAGGATTCTATTATCCTCTAGAGCCGGTGCTGCAGAAGTTCCCGCTACTGCCTTGTCCGGAGATGAAGAGGAAGATGTCCCATGCAGCTGCCCTTCATCTACCACGTCTCCCTCTGAGGGCCTGCGGCACACGGTACTCAGGCTGCGGGGCTGGTGCGGGCTCAAGATGCGGCACCGCGGCCGGTACTGGGGTCGCCACCGAATGCCGAGGAGTGCTGGACGGTGCCTACGCTGACGGGAGCAAAGTCCCCGTCGGTGCCATTGTTTGACCAGGGGGTGCCGTATTGAATTGTGGCATACTCCTATCAGACGGCGGTGCCGGTGGCGGTGGCATTAGCAGCGGTGCCGCTGACGTTGAGGAAACGGAAGTGGTCCGTGAGCGGGGCCCGTATGCCTGACCCACTGACTGATGGTAGGCCCACGGCGTCCAGAACGGCCACTCTGGAGGCGGTTGCCATTCCTGCTGTTGATGCCACTGTGGTGGGTACGGTTGGGCACTCCTACGCGAGGTTGATCATCTGCTCCTCGATCTGTTAGAGCAGTAGTAGTCTGCCTCTGAGTCAGAAGTCTCTGAATATGAGGACATTGGAGGAGCGGTACCCACTGTCGCCGGCGGGGGTGCTCGCGCCGGTGCCGCTAACGGGGTGCTGCGTGGAGAGTGCAGTGAGTGCGTCGTCGGTTTGCCCTTAGAGTGATACTGGGGCCCGGCGGTAGCCAGGGGTTCTCTGCACCGGTGCGGCGATGCCGGCACCGGGAGGCTCAAGAGGTCTGATGCGGCCTCGAATGCCTCCGGCGTCGATGGGAGGCGGACCTCCTCCATCATATCTGGGGATCTGTGCCGTTCCGGACTCGACCTTGCCCTCTCCGGGGCGGGAGTCAAGGGGATGGCCGGATGGGTCTGCGGCGCGGGTTGTCCCGTAACACTCGTGGACGGCGCCCGATCTTTAGAGTCCCAGTGGGGAGATTGTTCCCTCAGCGGCCTGTTCTTTTTAACTGGCACCGGCGATGGAGAGCGGTGTCTTGTAGAAGATGATTTCTTATGCGCCGACTCTCTCCGGTGCCGGGGTTTTGGGGCCTTGGCCTCACGACTTATCTCCGGTGCCGGGGCACTGCGCACCGAGGATGAAGTGCTGGGTGCCGGGTCGGAACCCGGGATCCGATTGCGGCCGCAGTGCCGCCTCCATTAGGAGGACTTTAAATCTCTGCTCTCTATCTTTGAGAATCCTGGGGCGAAAAGTCCTGCAGATAGTGCAACTGTCCCTTTGATGGGTCTCTCCGAGGCACCGCAAGCACGAAGAGTGCGGGTCACTTTTCGGCATAAATTTCCCGCAGTCCCGACAGAGTTTGAACCCTGGGGACCCGGGCCTGCCCCAGCGGGGTGACGAAAAGCTGGGGGTAAACCCCCAACTGATACCTAACTATCTAACACTAACAACTAACTAACTAATTAACTATTTACACGAACTATAGAACACTGCCACGATTGCTGAAGAGCAAGAGAAGTTCCAGCTAGCAGTCACCGGCGGTAAGAAGGGACTGAGGGGGTGGGGGGTCGGCTGGCCCCTATATACAGTGCCATGAAGGCGCCACTCCAGGGGGCGCCAGAGCCGACCCTACGGACGCTGCTATGGTAAAATCTTCCGGCTGCCATGCACGCGGTGCGCACACACCTGCTTGGAATGGACATGAACAATCACTCGAAGAACCACCAAGGGTACCCCAATTAAATTAATAGGCACCATTTAAAAAAACAAAACAAAAGGAAGTACTTCTTCACACAAAGCGCAGTTAACCTGTGGAACTTGTTGTTAGGGGATGTTGTGAAGATCGTAACTAAATCTGGATTAAAAAGAAAACAAACTATATAGGATAGGTCCATCAATGGCTATTAGCCAAGATGGTCAGAAATACAACTGCATGCTTTGAGTTTCCCTATGCCTCTGATTGACAGATGCTGGGACTGGATGATAGGGGATGGATCACTTGATAACTTGCCCTGTTCTGTTCCTTCCCTTTGAAGCATTTGGCATTGGCCACTGTCAGAAGACAGGATAGCAGGATAGTGGGCTAGGTTGATCATTTGTCTGTCACAGTATGGCCGTTCTTCTGTTCCAGCATACACCATGCATCCAGTACAAAAGGACACAGACACCATTTTCCCCAGTCTTTAGTCTACCTTTAAGGAGATATTGCCAGACTAAAAGTACTATATTTTCCAAAAGAGCTCATTTCTGTCCCTAATTCCACCTCAAAACCTTAAAATGGAAAGAATTTTAAAACTAAAATATACTTTTTTATATTTATGGGGTTGGGATTGAAGGGGGTGGGTTTTTGGCTGTGATGGTAAGAACAGCCCGTGGTTTTGGTTTACTTTGCAGTCAGTTTCTAGCTGCTTTTGGTTTCAGAAGTGAAATCCTGTCTCTACTGAAGTCAATAGCAAAATTCCCATTGACTTCAGTGGGGCCAGGATTTCACCCCAGGTTGTCATACTCTAGCAGAAGACAACAATGTACACAGACAGCACCACTGCAGGCCAGAAACTTTGGCCCTGATCCAGTGGACCCTATGGGCTTGGAACTACAAGCGACACCAACGTGAGTCTTCTGCATGGAGGGTTTGCAGGATTGAGTCCTCAGGCACCAGTGGAATTCATCTATATTGATGTGTTTTTATATAGATATACAATGTATAATGTGGAAACATTTCATTTGGATTTATTAAAATCTTATTAGAACAAAACTGAAACTTGTCGAAATTTGACCCAAGAGTATTTTCTTTAAATAAAAAGAAGAAAACTGAAAGCCAGATAATGGTGTGGAAAGGTTGATATGACACCTAAAGATTCGGAGTGTGATTAGCCTTAGCAGTCATCTGTATTGCTAGTGAAAAAGCGGTTGATTCACAGGTTTCTAGGGGAGTGTAGAGGAGCGGACTCACCCCTGCGGCACCTCCTGCTGGTGACTTCTGGGAATTAGCTCTTCCAGCGGCCTGGAGCACCGTCTGCAGGCCAGTGGTCCGCCTGTCCTCTGGCCCCCGTGTCCCTCCCTGGACCCCGATGCCCTTGTATCTTGGGTGCTGCCCCCTGGCAGTACACCCCTCAGTACTAGGATCTCCCCTCCCTAGGGAACCCCCACCCACTATCCCTACCTCACCTCAGAATAAGGCCACTGCCAGTCTCCAACTAGCCCCCGTTCCCTGGGGCAGACTGCAGTATAGGCCACTCATCACAGGCAAGGTTGGGTTTGGACCTGCTGCCTTGGCCTAGCTCTGGGCTGCCCTCTGCAACCCCGAGTACCCCTTGGCCTTCCACTAGGCCGCAGCCTGGGGCTTTCCAGGCTGGAGCTCCCCGGCTCCTCAGCCTGCCCCCAGCCCTGCTCCATTCAGGTATCCTGTCTCTAGCTTGCTGCAGCCAGGTCCTTCTCTCTCTGAAGGCAAAGAGAGACTGCTTAGGCTCCTGGCTCACAGCCTTTTTATACAGGCCAGCTGTGGCCTGATTGGGGCGTGGCCCAGCTGCAGCCACTTCCCCCAATCAGCCAGGGTTTTACCTTGCCCAGCCCCAGCCCTCTGCAGGGCTTCTCCAACCCGTCCAGGGCCGGAGCAGGTGTTCACCCCGCTACAGGGAGCATGCTATGTATCTTTTCTCATTATTTTGAAGTAGAAATGATCCCTTCAAAAGGTTTGGGATTTTTTAATTATTGTTCATTTCCAGGTTTTCAAGCTGATCTATCATAGACAAGCTACTAATAGTGATTACAATAATAATTTGAATTTATACAAGCATTTATCCCCAAAGAATCCTAAAGGGCACAGGAATCGCACCCCTACCATTGACAGGCAGCCACCTCTTGGTGCAGGGGCTGGGAGCCTGCAACTGTTGAATAGCACAAAGGAATGCGGCATACAAGATTAATTTGGGAAGTGAAGAGGAGTGTATTCCTTGAAAAGCATAACTGTACCAAGAACCCAGGTCTCACTGCATGCAATAGGTCTGCAGAGTTTTGCTGTGCCCATACTGTCACTGATATTTCAGCATGTGAAAACCGGAGCAGACTTTGGCCTCATTATTGTTATTTAATATGTCTATGATGGTAGTGCGTAGGAGCCTCAGTCATGGACAGAACTCCGCTGCACAAGGCGCTGTACAAACACAGGACAGAAAGACAGTCTCTCCCCAGATACAAGACAAAAGACAACCGGTGGAGACAGGGAGACAGATGGGAGAGAAACGGGAAACAATATGAGACGATCATTAATTGATGATCAGTAGTTGTGGGGTTCAGATCTAGAATTGTAACCACTGACTGTGAACTGGACTATCTCTATTGAAATCGGTGGAGTCATGCAGGTTTACAGCAGCTTAGGATCTGGCTAAATAACACTCAAAGATCCCTGGGAAATGTTTCACATATTTCATGTGAATTTTTCCAAAAATAGAGCAATCATTTTAAAAGAGGCCTAAATCATTATTATTATTTGTATTATTGCAGCACCTAGGAACTGTAATAATTGACCAGGACCCCAATGTCATATTTCTGTCAGCCTGCATCTGTAAAAGGAGCACTGAAGTATCTCCAAGAAAACGCCCTGTGGTGATCTGCATGCCAAGAAATGCCATGATCCAACACACATCATAGACCCCAAGCCTACATTGCCTGGTAATAGACCCAGCCAATGCACTCAGCCAAGCCCATAGTTAGGCCAACAAAAGTGGGGAGGCAGTAGGGTGCTGTGGGGAGGCAATACAAATGTTATATGTGGAGTGCCAGGGACCTTCCCTGGCAAATTGTGAAATACCAGGTGTACCTTCCTGCCATTTATGCGCTTAGGCAAAAACAAACCCACAAAGCAAAAACTAGGAAGAATACCCCCCCACTACTACAGTGTGGTTGGAATTCTAGACTAATTTGCCAGTGGAAACTTACAGTCTAGTGAAACACCAACAACGGTGCAGCAAAAACCCTGTGCTCTTGAGCCTGGGATGATCCTCCTCCTTTTCAGTTCTATTCCTCCCCCTTCATACTGATCCTGTGTCCCTAGCTCAGCCCCAGTGCAAATTAATTCTGTGCATTCCCATCCCCCCCAGTATGCTGATCCTGCCTCTTCCCAGTACCCCTTGTAAAATGATCTTCTCTCTCTCCCTTCCAGAAAACTGATCCTCCCATGGTTTCTTCACTCTTTGCATCTGTCACCAAATCCTTTGTCACTATCCCTCTGGAGTCTGTCAAGAAAGAGTTATTTGTGCTAGTTCTTACCTAATGCAGACTCTCTGATGTAAGAGTTTCCCTGCTTTAATGCTCAGAAAACTCCCGCCAAAATCAAGAGCAAAGTCTGAGCCCATAAAATTGGGAGTAGATGGATGTCCTAGAAGGTGGTGCCAGTGATCATGAATCCTTATTGTTTGGTTAGTGAAGAAAATAGACGGTTAAGCCTCTTCAAACTGCTCTGCCATCGCCATCCCCCTGCCCTGCAATGCACTCAGTCAGGGATGACACAAGTAAACTGAGATCAGAACTCCCATATTGGAGGTATTGATGACATCACAAACCAATTGAGCTTTATCCTCATGGTGTCCTGTTACATCAATAAATATTTGAACTTTCACAGCATCTTGTTCAAAGGAGCAGCTCAAGGTGCTTTACAATAAGATTAAAGAGAAAAGTACAAAAAGAGTCCAGATATGAAATGGAGCCAGACTCTAGGACACTAGTTTGAGCCTGAGGTCAGTAGCACTCAGATGTTGGTACTATCTGTTGGCTGGTTGGAAGGTCATGTGTAAATAAAGTTAACAGGTCTCAGTCCAGTTCCACTTGGTGAAGTTTTCACAGCACATAAATCACCATCACAATTGGCCCTAAATGCCGTCCTATCACTAGTCGCAGCAGAATTCTACTTTCACCCCACGAGGCAGGTCCCTCTGGGTCAAGGTTGAGGTCCATTGGCAGAGCAATGTGTACACATGGGGCGGCCACACCTGCCACTGTGTGTTCTGTGGATAAATAAAGGATTTTGCTCTCCAGTGCTTTCGGTGCTGCACCATTCACCAGCACAAACCCACTTAATTTAAAGGGGACACAGCTAATCCACCAAGTAGAATTATTAATAAATTTAAACTGGCTAAAATCCAGTGAAAACAAATACATCTTCATTCCACACTGAAACAAAGAAGGGTCACTCTGGATGCTAAAGGCAATAAGTTCCATATGGTCTAAGCAATGCATAATAGCAAAAAGGTTCATCTGACAGTATTTTTCACACACTAAAGCCAATCAGAGTTTTCGTGAATAAGAACTGTATGATTTGGCCTGCAGTTGCTATGTGTTTTCTGTTTGTGATCACGTCTCTCTCTAAAGATTGGTGCCAACAATTACAACAACCAGCTATCTACTCAGAGCTGAAGGAATTATTAAACAGTAATGAATTAAATACATTATACAGTAATAAATCACGAAGACCAGCTGGTATCCACCAAGAGTTCTGAAGGAACTCAAATATGAAATTGCAGAAATACTAACTGTGGTATGTAATCTATCATTTAAATCAGCTTCTGTACCAGATGAGGAGGATGGCTAATGTGATGCCAATTTTTTTTAAAAGGCTCCAGAGGCGATCCCAGCAATTACAGACTCGTAGAGCCTAACTTCAGTACTAGGCAAATTGGTTGAATCTATAGTAAAGAACAGAATCATCAGACGAATAGATGAACATGATTTGTTGGGGAAGAGTCAACACGGCTTTTGTAAAGGGAAATCATGCCTCACTAATCTATTAGAATTCTTTGTGGGGGAATCAACAAATATGTGGGCAAGGGTAATCCAGTGGATATACTGTACTTGGACTTTCGGAAAACTTTTGACAAGGTCCCTCATCAAAGGCTCTTACGCATGGGATAAGAGGGAAGGTCCTCTCATGGATCGCAAAAGAGAAAACAAAGAGTGGGAATAAATGATCAGTTTTCAGAATGGAGAGAAGTAAATAGCAGTGCCTCCAAGGATCTGTACTGGGACCAGTGCTGTTCCATATATTAATAAATTATCCGATAAAAGGGGTAAACAGTGAGGTGGCAAAGTTTGCAGATGATACAAAACTACTCAAGATAGTTAAGTCCAAACCAGTCCATGAAGAGTTACAAAGGACTATCATAAAACTAGGTGACTGGACAACAAAATGGCATTCAGTGTTGATAAATGCAAAGTAATGCACACTGGAAAATATAATCCCAACTATATATACAAAATGATGGGGGCTAAATTAGCTGTTACCATTCAAGAAAGATCTTGGAGTCATCGTGGATAGTTCTCTGAAAACATAGGCTCAATGTGCAGTGGCAGTCAAAAATGTTAACAAAATGTTTTGAACCATTAGGAAAGGGATAGATAATAAAACAGAAAATATCATAATGCCACTATATTAATCCAGTGTATGCCCATACCTTGAATATTGCGTGCAGTTCTGGTCACCTCATAGCAAAATATATATATATACACACACACCGGAAAAGTGGGCTATGAGGGAATATGATAAGAGGTCTATAAAATCTTGAATGATGTGGAGAAAGTAAATAAGGAAATGTTATTTACTCCTTCATACAACACAAGAACTTGGGTTCAACCAATGAAATTAATAGACAACAGGTTTAAAACAAACAGAAGGAAGTACTTCTTCACACAACGCACAGTCAACCTGTGGAACGTGTTGCCAGGGGAGGTTGTGAAGACCAAAATTAAAACAGGGCGCATAAAAGAACTAGATAAGTTCATGGAGGATAGGTCCATCAATGGCGATTAGCCAGGATGGTCAGGGATACAACACCATGCTCTGAGTGTCTGTAACTTCTGTTTTCCAGATGCTGGGTATGGACAATGGAATGGATCACTCAATAATTGCCTGTTCTGTTCATTCTCTTTGAAGCACCTGGCATGGGCCTCTGTCAGAAGACAGGATATTGGGGTAGATGGACTATTGGTCTGACCCAGTATGAACATGAGGTACATATGTTCTTATGTACCTCAAGTCACAGAGGCTTGCATTTTTAGGGCTGAAGGTCTTAAGTCTGATTCCTGCTAATGAATGTAATGTCTGTGTGTATGCAAGCCTGGTGCAACAAATAAGGATTATGGAAATGTCTCCATTAACATAATGACAGAGTGAGGATTGTAGGATTTAGCCCTAAAAGAGCAACAATCCAAGATGACATTCTGAACTGTGCAGTCACTATCTCTGAGACAAGGTGGGTGAGGTAATATCTCTTATTGGACCAACTTCTCTTGGTGTGAGAGAGAAATTGATCCAATAAAAGATATTACCTCACTCACCTTATCCCGCTAATATCCTGGGACTGACATGGCTACAATACACAGTCTCTAAGAGGTAACTTCTCTTTACGATGTGCCTTCCATGTCAACAGAAATGTCTTAAATAACAGATACAAAGTGCAGCTGATCTGAGACAGTGTAAAGTGTTTCGAATGGGCTGATGACACTCACTTCTCTTTCTCCATTATGTTTGATGCATTCCACTGGGCCTGGATGAGACAGAGTTGTTGAGGCTCAGATCAGATGAACTAGAGACAATATGGGTAGGCTGGAGGAAGCAGATAGAGGACATGGCAAGGATTATATCAGCCCATCTGATTGTCAATGTGCGCCTATTGTTTGTCAGCAGAGTTGGCAGATTGGGTAGTGGAGGTGTCAAAAGTTCCAGGTGCTATAAGATATTTGCATGGCAGCAGTGCCTAGAAGAGCTTCCCCCCACACCTCACATCTCCATCTGGCCAACAGGTCTTGACCCTTTCTCAGACATACAGACCTCTCTACCCGTGTTCCTTTGTCACCCCAACAGTAGACTATTGTAGTATGTTCTATGTGAGGCTACACCTTAATTCAATCTGGAAAGAAAAGCCAGTATAGCAGGCATCTGATTAAGCACTCTGTCATGCCCTGATCTGTGCTGGCTGTTTAAGGAATGTGCCGGATGCTCTGGGATCAGTGCTGGCTGACTGAGTGGCATTGGTTCTAAATTATGAAACTCTAAATGACTTGGGACCTGCCTACCTGAGAAGCTGCCTCTCTCTCCATGACACACTGCTGCAGCTCGGGTCAGCAGAGGAGCAAATAAACCCTATTATTCCCCTGGATGGTCCAGGAAAGGGCTGGACATTGCATGGTTTTTGGGAAAATTCAGGATTGGGGATTGTTGGGATCATCTTGCAGGTGTAACCCAGGCTGGTGGAGGCCAGAGTGTGGCTGGGGTGTAACAAGCCAGCTGTTGGAATCAGAATGCTGAACCAGAGCTGCAAAGCACACAGACACTCAGGATACGGCATGCTTGTCTGCTGGCTATTGATGTTCGGGCTGTGAGCCACAACAGCAGAGCATTTAAGGCACCCAGGGTTATACAGCTGGTGGTGACACAATGCCTCAGTGGTCTCAACTGCAACACAGTATGTGACACACATCATGAAACTTGTGATCAAACTGCAAGAGTTGCCAATAATAAACATGCATGGCTGCATTGTCAACTTGCACCAGGCCTGAATCATGCATTTAGGTGGCATTAGAACTGAGCACAGACAAACTCAAGGGGAAATAGGGTTCTGGATCTCAACTTTGTTCCATGCACCCATATCTGATCAAAATTAAAAATACATGTCCCTGGCTCTAAAATTCATTTGTGCCTGTATTTTTCTTGATAGGTAAATGGAAAGTGCTTGTTATTTGATTTCACCAGCAATAATAATAATAAAAAAACCCCTACAGCTGGTTAGTTTTGCCCTACCCCAGCAGTTACAAAGAGTGATGATCCAGGCTACATCTTGGATTTGCAACTTGCACTTTGTAAACACTGTCTTCCAATAAATAGTTACAAAAGTCTTGAAACCCAGAGAGAGAGAGAGAGTGTGTGTGTGTGTGTGCCTGCACATGTCACAAGCTATTTGACTCACACAATTCACCTGTAGAATATCACCTATGAATACACATACAAACCATACACTGCAGGTACATGTTCTATGTCCTCATTAGCATTGCATCTGCCAAGTACCACCACAGAAAGAGAGGCTGGAGCTTTTCAGAAACTTCTTATTTTGAATCTCAAAATAAAATCCACAGCCTTTTGGGTTACTAGTAAATTTGAAGAAATAACCAACTGCTGTCTGAATGATAATACAAAATCTGAACATGTCTGTAGTATGTAATTAAGCCATGCCCAACCGTATATATATTTAAGAGAGATTATATGTATGTGTAATACTGATTTGGGCCGCCAGGGTTCTAGTTCTCCGTGACCCTTACATGGAGAATTAGTAAACTGGGAGCTGAGAAATAGAGGTGAGAAGAGGTGGCCTTCAAGTGGATTGGCAGTCACATCAGACACCATGTTTCACGGGGGCCGTGACTCTGGAAGGTGTGTCCACTATCAGGAGGAGACATCTAGCCACAACCCTCTAAGGGCCAATCCCCAAAGTACAAGGTATTGGTCAAAACACAAATTCTCCACCCTTGTGCAGAGTGGAATGGAAAGGGGAAGGCAGGAGAGAGTGAGGGACAAGAGATGGAAGGTGACATGGGGAAGACAAAGTGATGAAGATGACCTGCGGAGAGAGGCGGAGAAGAGATGAGGCAGCTAGTATGTTGTCTCTCTGGCGAGTGCTATAAAAACAAATGTATTTGCCTAGGTGTCAGTACAGCCAGGGCCAGCCCTAGAGTGCAGTGGAACAGCTCTAGTGTCATCAGCATTCTCTGCCGTGTCAAGCCTTTATACGCAAGGCAGTGTTAGATCACGCATATCACAGTGGAAGATGATACTAGAGATGTGGTGTGAACTAAAGGAATTGCCCACACACAGCCTATATTGCTTGTTCCACAGTTTACTGGGTCAGTGGTGTCTGTACAGTCTCCTCCAGCCATTTACAACACAGATTCCCCAGAAAGAAATGACTCGCACCTCCACTCTTTGCCCACTCCCAGTTCTTGTTTCTTACCTTGCACAATCAAATAAACCTGGGAAGTCCTGGGGTGATGCTGTGTCTGTACTGAGCATGTATAAGACCCCTCATCATAGACATCCACTTTCTGGATCCGGAGGCTGTATTCCAGAGGGGTTCGTTTTTCCAGTTCTACCCGAGGGTCCAGGGACCACTTGTCCTGTCCAGCAAAAATGATGCCAGAACGGTTTAACCAGGCCACTTTGGAGCTTCGGTCTTCTACATAACATCTGTTGAGGGTGAAAACAGAGATTGGGGTATCAGCTCAGACTCCACTTTGGCTCCTACCTTTTTCCAGAATTCCATGGGATTCTGCAACATGCTCCAGGCCTGCCAACATGCTCCAGGCCTGACATCATCAGCATCGACACCACTTATTACATCAGCCACATTACTAAAGTGCTTTACAAATATGAAATGATCAGGGCAGCCCGAAGGAGATGTGAGGAGGCATGAGTTGCCTGCGCCCTGCTATCTCTTTCCCTTCGTAGGGACTTTTCACACGCAAAGGGGCATTCTGAGGGCCTCTAGGGCTTGCATCCTGGCCTCCAGCTTCCCTTTGATCCTGTCAATGGTATATGGCAGACGGAGATGAAGATTGTTGAGCTCTCCTTCACATGCCCCCCTCCACCCCCCAATGACTGAGTATACAACAGACTCAATATTCCCAGCCCCCACCAGCCTGGGGATGGTGAGAGGTCAGAAATGAGAATTGGGTTTGTTGTGTAGAGAACAGCTGCTGCATCATGTGATCTACTTCCTCCATCCCCCAACTTTTTGCCCCTAGTGTTATGTTCCACCCACTCCCTCACACCGCCCTGATGGAAAGGCTTTGTGGAAAACTAGATGTCCCCCTCATGCAGCTATATATGCCATGGGTGTGTGCATGTGTACTACACCAATGATAGAGAAAGCCTGCAGGGACGTCACTGTCACACACACCCTCCCCCGACAATTGCTGTGTGTCCTTATAATGCCACACGGCCGGTGAGAAAGTCATGGGAGAAGGGAAGGCAGGTGGGTATGGTACACAGAGGAGTGACAGTATTGGCTCACCACCTGTCATGGCCCTAGTCCCAGCTGCCAATAGCAGCAGGGGCTGCAGGCGGGAGAACGGATCGACAGCCCTTGCAGCTACATTACAGTGATTTAATTATTTTATAGATGGTAGAGGAGCCATCAGAGTCAAACCCAGCTTTAGCTGAGGCACTGGCTCTGTACAAATATCCATCTCAACCCTCTGAGCACTGACCATAGGAAAGAGACAGACGGAGGGCATGTACTGATGATCTGTCTCAGCTGGGACTGAACTCCCCTCTCTTTCCTCGCAAAGGTCCCTTCCAGGGTGGGGCTGAGCAGTGGTGATGGAACAATTTTTACAGGGGTGGTGCTAAAAGCCAGTGGTCCCCAAACTTTTTACCTTGCACCTCCCCTTACCCCGTCTGTGCCCCCCCCACTCCCCGGAGCTGGCTCCAGGATGGGGGCGGGACGCAGACAGGAGTAAGGGGGCTGAGGCTGAGACCACAGCTGGGGGTGGGAGTAGAGCCCCAGGTGCAGGTCTTACAGCCGGAACCCCTCATACAGGGCCAAGAACAGAGCCCTGAGTGCGGAGCCGGCGGCAGCTAGTACCCTCGGTGTGGGCCCAGGAACAGAGCCCCAGGCGCGGGTCCTGCAGCCAGGGACCCACGTGCAGGTCCAGGACTGAGCTGCCACTTCAGCTTTTGAGAGGAAAAGTCCTCTTTCCAAAATCACCAGACAACTTGCATATCAGAGGGAGCAGGTTTATAGCTGTAAGACACTTCCACTTTCCATATTCGTGGCAAATAAAGCTCTTAAAGCATAACAAATAGCGAAAGGACAGTCAAGGCCCCTCATCTAGACCCTGTATAAGTCATCTTGTAGGTTCCACTATCTCCGAATTTAACAGGAAACCTCTATGCACTAGTGCCCACCTCTCCCAGTTCCCCGCCACCACATTGCACAGGACAGTTCTCGGCACATTCTTTGTGCCACTCTCTGAGTCAGCCTGAATGACCCAGCCTGCATTGCAGGGTAGTAGGAGAAAGTTTGGCAGTGAGGAGATCACTGGCCAGGTTTGTTCAGATTTGCCTTGCAAGAGAAGCTACTATTCTCATAGTATTTCTTACTTGACCACAAAAGCAGAGCTTCCCACAAGCATTTCCAATACCCCATGGCAAGCATATTTTGCTAACTCTGAGGGGAAACAAAATATGCAAGAGGCTAAACTGTGCCACATGTAACTTTCACAGGTTCCTTGATAGTATAGTGGTAGGGAATGGAGGCACCCTGACAGCTCAGGTCCGGGAATGGAGCCCCGAGTGCGCGTCTGGCGGCAGCCGGGACCCCGGGATGCAGGGCTGGGACCCCGCACAAAAACTGGGGGTTGCTGCAGCACTCCCCGCACCCCTAGTTCCCACGCCTATGAGGCTGACACACACATGGATAGAGCAGAGGGTGGACGCTTGCCCTCAAGCTACCCAGGCTGTGCCTGTTCTGTGGACATATAAAGGAGTTAAATCTCTGAGGCTGTTACACAACCACCTCTCATGGCTCCACCCGCTGTCTGTGGGAATTCAAAGAGGCCAGCACTTCTCATCAGCACTATTCACACAAATGAAGAGAGAACAACAGAGGATGAAGATTGTTGCCGAACGATAAGACGAATATTTGACAGTAGGTTTTCAAACAGCCTCTTAGGAAGGGTCAGACATTTTCCAAGTTCCTACACTTGAATGCAGTTCATTCAGATTTTCCTGAGGTGGCCGTCCACAGTTATGTGACTCCACCCGTATACAGCACTCCTCTCTAGCAAACATGACCACAGAAGCTTTCTGAGTTGTTCTGGGGTCAGTTCTGGGCAATAGCAATGCCATGCTGTGTGGCGATACCACGGTGCTGGTCAAGCTAGGAGCTTGACTAACATTTGCCTGGAGGGTGCAGCCCAAAGACTCAGGCCTGTGTAACTGACTTCCAGCTAAGAGAGGCCAGTGAGGCTTCACTCGCCCAAGTCCAAGCTGGTTCTTCTGTCCAGATGCACATTTCCCCTGAGGCGAGTTTACATCTGGGATTGTTTTTGTTTTAAAATCTGCCTCTTCACTAAGAAAGAGGGCCGGGGAGAGGAATCACTCTGGGGTCATTTGCGTTTAGCAAAGTGGGCAGTGAATCAGGTGGCTTCGAGGCATGCAATGTCAACGAATGGTGCCACCTCAGACTGCAATCCTGATGACAGGAGCAGAAAGCAACCATCTGAGGAAGGCGCTGAGACTGAGAGCTGATAACACATCACACTATTGGTGACCTTCTGCCCATCTCTAATGCTATCCAGTGGTGCAATAAATCAGTATTATTACCACAGAGAGGCTAAGGGCCAGATTTGCCTAGTTCGGTGCCTAGAGCTGCAGATGGGCACCTAATGGGATTTTCAAAAGCACCTGTGTAGGTGAATGCTGACACTGAAGACAATGGGAGTTAGGTGCCTACGTCACTTAGGTGCTTTTGAAAATTCCTCTGTTCCTAGCTGCATCTTTAGGCACCACGGGTGCGATCCACAATGCAACGCAGGCACCTAAACTCCAGAGTTAGACACCTAACTCCCTGTGCATGGCACCACTGTGATTCATGAAACTCCCGCTTAGCTGCTGCTTAACCCTGTAGGCACCTAAACTTAATTAGAGCCTAACTTTGCACTGTTAAAATTCCCTGGGTGCCTAAGTTTTAGATCCTGGTACATACCCACTGTTGCCTCCATCAGAACGATTCATGAACTGAAGGAAGATAGGCATTCAGCTGCCGAAATCGCACGCAGGCTTTAATCCCATAAACATGGTCAGAGGCTTAAATAATCACTGGGCCAGGGAGTGAGAGAGAGAATGACTCTGTAGCCTGGCGACTGGGGCACCCACCCTCCAGTCACTCTTTTATTAATTATCCACAGGGAAACAGCTTCAACAGGAGAGACTGAGGGAGCTCTACATTTGAATATCCCAGCGCTCTGAGAGGATTTGCACAAGGGTCTCCCACCTTTCTCCCCCTCTGGCAGAGAGGGGGGAATTAATCCTGGGTCCCCCACATCCCAGGTGTGTGCTTGACCCACTGAGATGCAAGTTATGAGGTGGGCATCAACACCACCACTGGCCGTTTTGTGTGGAGCAAGGCAGGCACCTAACTCATTCCTGCAAGAACCAGTTCAGGTGCTTAAGCCACCTGACTGCAGGCGGTTGGTTCCTATTCAGGGATCAATAGCAGAGATAGATGCTCCTGCAACCTGAACCTATGTACCTATCCCCTTGAGAGGCGTGGGACCTAGGACAAACTCTTCTAGTCGACATCTCCCATTGGCTAGCTTAGGTAGCTCCCCACCTAGCATGTTGCATTTTGTGGATTGTATTTTTAGGCTCTCCCGCCATTATATAAGGACCTAATGCACCTAACTCAGCATTGTGGATTACAGTGTGATTTTCTAGGTTCCTCCAAGTCCGGTGCCGTGACACTCAGCATCCAGCACCAAAATCCTTTTCCCAAAATCTGGCCCTCGGTGACTTCCACAGCATCGAACTGCAGATCAGTAGCCAAACCAGGACTAAAACCCGAGTCTCCTAACTTCCAGGGTTAAGCTTTAACCATGAGGCCATCCTTGCTCCCCTAATGCCTCTTAACTTCTTCACTCATGTAGGATGTTCACCGCTACCCCAATGTTTAGCTTTATCTGCCAAGGCTTGCTACCACTGGAATGACATGTATACTACCCTTTAATTGCCACAGCAGCCATTCCACCACAAGGTGACACTCCAGCTTAGTGACAGAAGACTGAGCAGTGGTGAGGGAGGAGTGAGTATGTTCCACAAATCCATTCCAGGGGAGTACATACTTGGTCCCAGGTGAGCACAGAATGCACCGTGGCTTTTGCATGTCACTGAAGACAAACGTCTTCAGCCAAGCAAGGGCAGCTAGACAGCTAGGTCCAGCCATGTGTTAAGGAAGAACAGAACAAACTTGCCAGCTGCCATAAGAAATGCTGCCCCTGGGAAATTAAAATGTGTATGTCACAGCATATCCTGCACTGCTGACACCCAGGGGTCAGATCATCAGTAGAGCACAGTGGTCAAGGCAGGTCACTTGCTAGGTTCTAATAACCTTGCTGGCTTCCCTGTAATGGACGGTGCCAACAAAATAAAAAAATAAAAAATAAAAAAAAAAAAAAAGAGAGAGAAATTGGATGAGTAAGTGAAATGGATTTGAGCTACTCTCTCTGGAGTACCTGTTCCTCTAAAACTGTCAAAGAAAATCCATGTACCAATGTGGATATTCCAAGTCCTGGTTCTCTCTGAACATATATCAAAGTAGGTTAGGTATCTTGGTGCATGTATACACGTACACACATGTACCTATCTATCTGCCATATGGATCATCCAACCTTATTGAGTACACATTAATAAGGATTATGTGTTGATTCTCAGAGTGTCAGAAGTGTTAATTCAATACCAATAGAATATTAACTGGCATATTAACTAATATTTGAACAGCAATTGCTGTGTGGCATCCATTAGATATTAAATGACTGTTAATGTCTGATAATCAGTGGGCATTATCACAATTACAATTGAAGGTTTCTGATTAGATTTATTGAAAACATTATTGTTCCCTTAAATTAACACATACTGATTGTGATGTTACACCCCATAGTCTTCATAGAAATATTGTTATAAAATGAATATGGCATAACTAAGATATAATTTATGCAAGATGGGTCAAGTGAGGTATCATTGGAAAGGTTATGATTTGCTGAATGTGATTATCCAATTTGTATGCATGTATCATTTCTGTATCTGAAGTTAGGAATATTGACTATGTAACAATTACAACTGTGTGTGTACTTGGGGGAATGCTCACCACAGTAGGCAATCAGCCTCAATGGGCCACGTAAGAAGGACAATAGAACTTTATCTCCCACCTTCCTGAGAAGCTTCCTGGGATGTTGCTTTGACATGCAGGATCATGTGATGATGTCACCTGGTACAGAGTTCCACCTTGGACACGACTGGTATTTTCCCACTGGAAACAAAGGATTCCCGCCTTATGTAAATCCTAATTAAGGCTGGGAAGGGAGTCAATCAGGGCTCTTCTCCATTGCCTCCCTGCCCAAAAAGGAAAACTGCTGAAAGCACCTGAAGCAACACAGGAACTAATGGGGGGCAGGGAGCGGGGGCAGGAAGGAAAGAGCTGTGCATATCTCCCTCCACTTTGAGGGAGGGGGCGATTTTTATGAGCTTACGCTATATAGATCTCTATACGGCACGAGACAATATAATTTTGGGTTTACCCTCCAGAGGCTGTGTACACAGGAGAGCTGGGCATTCCCCTAGTTGAGCTCTCCTACACAGAGCTGATAACAGACTCTGTGTGATTCTACAGCTGGGTTGTCCCTACCTGTGCGTGTGCTGGACAGGGGCTTGAGAGCCTGACATTGCAGCACAGAGTGCGGAGGACCCAGGCTGGTGGGACAGGCGGGCTCAGTGGGACCCCAGCACATCCGGTGGCACCCCAGAGAGGGGGGTCCAACCCGTCACACTGATTATTTGCAATACTTCCTTTTTGGTTTTTCTTTCCCAAAATGTTCTTGGGTGGGCAGCCTTGGAAAATGAATCCTCTACACAACACCAGAGCACATGTCAGTAATGACCTGTAACTAGCCATGGGCCTGTAAAGTTGGGCTGCAACTGGCCCATTCAATCCTTGGCCACTGCTCATGCTGCCAACAAGAAGGCCAATCAATACTGGTGGTGGTTCCTTGGAAACTGTTTCTTCCCTATCACTATGTAGGCAATCACAGAGCCATTAAATGGCAATGACTTTTGTTTACTATCAACCTTAGATCAAATTTAAACCAAAGACCTAGAAGAGAATGTCTCTATATCCTACAACCAATCGCCCTAAGCCACCCAGACCACATAAAAGCAAATTCACTGGAGGCTGGCAGGCATATAATAAGATACTTAGCTATTGGATCAATTTTTAACCTGCCACAGATGTAATTTCAGTACTTACAGGGTATTTAATATCCATGCAGTAACTAGCCTAGTGATTAGAGAAATGGAGCAGGAGTTAGAACTTTACAGGTTACACAGATATTCCTTTCGCCACTCTGTGCCTCAGTTTCCCATTTGTAAAATGGGGAGAATGACTTCCTAGGAAGTGGCAATGTATTCATTAGTGTTTGTTAAGTGCTTTGAGACCTTCAGTTAGGACTGTCATCTATACAGTAAGTGCAGAATGTTATCATCTAAGTTAAATGCCTGCAGGAAGAGTATTTAGGGAAACTGTATTGAACGTGCCACTGTATGTGGTAAACACAGTGTATTTCTAATGCTACATCTTGCTCACACTCATCTAAGACAGAAGGCCTGAATGCCACCCACCTCCTTGTTTCAAGATGATGATGTGCTCATTAGTTATTTACTTCAGATATTTATCTGCACCGTCTGTACCAGTTCCATAATATGGTGCTCATTAGGAAAGCAAAATTTGTAATTAACACTCACTAGATGAAGGTCCCCATATTTCAGGATCTGTTGCTCGGGGTGGGGGGGTGTGTGTCACAATGTCCTATCATGACTGTTACTGAATCTCCAGGTGATGAAATTACATCACCACACCAGTATGCTCCAGCCCAAATCACATGGCCATCCCAGCATAACCCAGCCAAGTGGTCAAGAGGGCAGCACAAGACCCTGAATAAACTGAACAAAATAGACCACAGCATGCCCCTGTCCGAAACAATTAATGAGTTCACCATGCCTCTGCCTGAATTACATCTGAATTACGCACAAGAATGATGTGGGACAGTCCCTTGAAAATCTAGACTGTTCCACCAAATGAGAGCAGCTTTTCAATCCCAAGTCAGTTTATTTCTTACTTTGCTTCCTGTCTGAGCACTTTCATTTCTGGGGTCCCCACAAAACTGGGTCTTTTGTTTCCTTCTGTGGCTCCCTGGTGCTCACCCATTTCTATTTCATCTTATTGCTTCTGGTTTTCAGCACCAGCAAGGCAAGCGGAGTGTGTGTGTGTGTGTGTGTGTAATTTTTGCAGCACGCAGAGGAGAGAAAGTGTTTGAGAACCCCTGTATCCCAAATCCCAGCTGGATTTGGAATTAATTCTGTGTCAGCAGCAGCTCCTGCTGCTGCTCTTCCTCCCTCCCCAACTCATCTATGTAATTAACAGAACGGGCAAACCAGAGGTGATTTTGCAAGCCTCCCTCAATCAGAGTTTGATTTAGACCCAGCATAAGGGTGGGGTTCAGAACGGACTCCCATTTTATCTGAACCTCTCAATGTTTTAGGCATTCCAGTCTGGGCCTTCCTCTAATTATGAAAGGAAATGTGAGCCTTAAAAGATCTCACAAGGGTGTGTGACGCTGCTGTGTCCTCACACTGGCAGACACAGTCCCCTCCCCTGCTGAACGGAGCATAAGGGTCTGATCAGAAGCTGATGGATCCCTGGGGTCTAGCTATGAATCACTGGGAGTCTCCTCAGATGGTGAATTATAATCACATAGGTTGCATTCCCTTCCCCCAACCCTTCTCCTCACTCCAGCCCTATCATTTTCCCTCAGTGTTTCTCCACTCTGCCTCTCCTCCCGTAGCGATGACTGCATGCAGTGTATTCATTTCCCAGCATGTTGTTGAAACACTTGTAGCAGTTTATGTTCTTTCTGTCGCTCCCACAACTCTTGTCCCCAGATCCCGCTCCCCACCCTCCAGCAAACAGACGGGCGTGCTGTCGAGAAGTGTTATTTGGATAGAAACCAGTGACAGGCTATCAAAACCCAATTCATCATCAGCCACAGAGAGAACAGCAGTAAAGCACTCGCCTCCTATTTCCTGGAAGATGGCCATAGCAGAGCTGGGAAGCCGGGCAGGGTGGGGCAGGGCTCTGAGGTGGCACCGAGCATTCTCTCTCTCAGAGGCTTGGCTGGCTGGTTCTTGCTCACATGCGTAGGGTCTAACCGACCCCCCCCCCCCCGTGGAGACAGGAGGAATTTCCCCCCACACTGGATTGGCAGGGTGTGGGTAGGGGTCACTTGCCAGGATTGTCTGGGTATATCTCACGTAATCATTTGCCTGTGCGGGGCTTGAACACTGGTGTACCTCAGTCCCTCCAATTCTCTGCCCATGGCACAGAATAATCTAGTCTTCTGTGGGCTGTAACGCTTCGGTCTAATTGTTGGGTTTAGAGGCGGGGGCTAGGTGGTGTTGGTGGCCTGTGATATACAGGAGGTCAGACAAGATGATCTGGGTATTCCCTTTTGGCCTTAAACTTTATGACTGTGGGGTGGGCAAGGTGGAGCCATTTTGGGGACTGTATCTGTGAGTACTTCCTCTCCTGTATATGAACAGTGAGGCTAAGCAATTGTGGGTTAAGACCAGAGGTTCTCAAACTGTGGTCCGTGGACCACCAGTGGTCCGCAAGCTCCAATCAGGTGGTCCGCGGATAGTTTCCTCTAAGGTTTGCGCCTGGGTGGCCGCACACAAAAGAATGAAGGGCACCCACCTAATTAGTGGAGCTGCGCAGGTGTGGCTCCACTAATTAGGTGCCTGGATCCTGGAGAAGACGCACATGTAAGGTGAGATGGTGGCCTTGGGGGGAATAGAGGGTAGGTGGGAGGGGGAAGTGGGGTGAGAAGAGGGGGTGGGGGGAATTTGGGACGTGCAGGGCTGCGGCGGCCAGAGAAAGAGGCGACTTATCCCCAGCTCCACAGCTGCTGGGGAGAGACCCCCCTCCTTCCCAGCCCCAAATCGGGGGCTGCCACGGCGGCGGAGAGAGGGTACATCCATTGCATTAGAAAGGTAAGACTACTGATATTAAAATATGAGTTGTGTGCTTTTATTTGTAGAACAAAAAATCATTAATTATTATTAAGGTTTTTTTTATAGAGCGCTTTTATCCAAAGCACTTGACAATAGTTAGCTAACGGCACAAACAACCTTTGGAAAAATCATTAAGTGGGCCACCAAGACCCTCAGTAATTTTCAAGTGGTCTACAAAAAAAAAAGTTTGAGAACCACTGGTTTAGATTATGAAGAGGGTGGCTGAAGCACTTTTTTCTACTGCCTGTAGGGGCCACTATTCCGCATAAATTTATAGGGTTTTTTGGAGAGGGCAGAGGGTACACGTCCCACAACAATGGAGGGTAAGAAAGGAATCTTTGTAGGTGACTGGCTGAGTTTCTATTGAAATGATTATTTGATGCTGCTGGGATTTTTATTGTATGACCAGTGATGTGGTAGGACGTCTGGAGCTTTGAATAAGGTCCTTTCATTATTTTAAATCTAAATAAATAAAATAAATGAGCTCCAACCGGCCAAATCCTGCAAATTCTTACACTGGCAAAACTCTCACTGACTTCAAATGGAGTTTTGCCTGTGTCAAGACTGCAGGACTGGGACCTGTGTGTTTAAATGAAATACACTGTGTTGGTTTACCATGAAACCACAGCTCTTGCTTCAGTTGTAAGAAAAATTCTGGTGGCCTTAGCTGACATTTTCCATCCACTGATCTCAACATGCTTTGTAGAGATAGGTCAGTGTTACTCACACTTACCATGCTCCCCATTACTCCATTAACCCGTTGCTTACCCCGTTATAACACTACCTCTGTGGAACACAACAAAACTCAGCTCCTTACAGAAAATAAATAGGGGCAGAAGGTAAAATTAAACATTTCAAATCCAGCCTACTGCTTTCTTATATCAGAAATGCCATCTGCCTTCTTTGGACAGCATCAAAGCCTGCCGTGGCTGAAATGTCCACACAAAGCTTGCTTTCTCATAAGACTCGTGCTCCTGCAAGCAGTGAGGAGCTTTCTGTAATCATGTGCCTCTGCAGGATTTAGCTAACAACTTCCCCTGCTGCCCTCTACCCCAGTAACATGGCAAGACAGAAAAGAAAATGGAATCAAATGGTATTTATTCAATGCAAAACAACACCGACTCCTGGTCACGTGCACCGAATAGGCCAGATAAATTCTCCGGTGTGTTGCAAAGTGTGATCCTGGACGGACAGTGTGGTTGTTAGATACAATAGTGCCAGAGGCCCTGTGAAGAAAACCCCAGAGCACATCACACTAAGGGTACATCTACACTACAGGGGGGAGTCGATTTAAGATACGCAAATTCAGCTACGTGAATAGCGTAGCTGAATTCGACGTATCGCAGCCGACTTACCCCGCTGTGAGGACGGCGGCAAAATCGACTTCTGCGGCTTTCTGTCGACGGCGCTTACTCCCACCTCCTCTGGTGGAGTAAGAGCGCCGATTCGGGGATCGATTGTCGCGTCCCAACGGGACGCAATAAATCGATCCCCGAGAGGTCGATTTCTACCCGCCGATTCAGGCGGGTAGTGTAGACCTAGCCTAAGTTTGTTCTGTCTTGTCTTCCCGCTCTGCTCAGCCCTTCCCTGCCTGGTAAGCATTAGGGTGACCAGATGTCCTGATTTTATAGGGACAGTCCAGATATTTGGGTTTTTTTCTTATATAGGCACCTATTACCCCTCCCTTCCTTTCCCCCGCCCCCCGTCCCGATTTTTCACATTTGCTATCTGGTCACCCTAGTATAATCATGGACTCAAGTACAGCAACAGTTAACAGAGAAGAGTGGCAAGAATGAACCACCTTAGTTTGCATTCACCCTTGTTTTTTATTCCATTATATACTCATGAAGAGAGAGCTGTGAAGATGCTGCATAACATTCTAGTCCTAACATCTCCCAGCAGAAGGTGCTGTAGGGAATGCTCAGACTGTAGCAGGTTGGTTGTAGGAAACGCATAGTTACTCCAGCCCCAGTCTCTGCCAGGAGGAGTCACTGTAAGGAATGGGGTAAGAGCACTGGCTGATGGAAAGCTCACAGCTACTCCGGTCCCAGTCCCTCCCAGCAGGAGGTAGGTGTCAAAGAGATTAATGCAGAATTGCTGGCTATGAGCAATTTGCAGTTACTGTAATCCCAGACTTGCCCAGCAGAAGGTGCTGCACGCAGTTGAAGCTGAATACACCCTCATTAAGACACAGCCTTTTTAAGGGGCCGGGGTATCCTATCACTGACACTGTCATTAACTGTCATCAAGACCTTGAATCAGCAAAGCACTTAAGCATGTGCTTAACTTACACTCTAATTTAACCTTTAACTTAAAAGTTAAGCACTTTGCTGAATCAGAGCTTAAGTGCAGTTCCAAGCTCTCTTTACCACCAGGCAATTACAGTCACTTGGGGATTTTATTATTAATTATTCTTCTGTTGATTTAGAAAGTTTGCATTTAAACATGGCCCTGCCCTGGGAAGCTGGCAGAAGTGGAAAGAAGTAGAATCCATCCAGCACTCATGTTCTATTGGGTACTATTATTTTGTCTCTTTGCTCTCAGACCTGCCTGTTGCTTCCTAGGGCTCTTCTCACTTTTGTTATGATTGTGGGCAACTCCCTTGTAATGGGATTCCGCAGGGCTGATAGGCTCTTCGGAGTCTTGTTCATTTCATTTAGTGTAACTCCGCTTCTTTTTAGCTAAAGTGATAATAATAATAATGATCAGTGAACAGTGTTTCCAACTCTCATGCTTTAGTCATGAGTCTCATGATAATTATGGTTTTCCTTAAAACCCCAGCTCCTGGAGTCAAGTGAGTATGTGATGATTTCAGCCTTCATTCTTAAAGAAAAAGTAAGTTTCTGTCTCTCATGGCTGTTGAGAAAGCTTTCAAATGTGACCGCAGTGCACCCTGAAGACTCAAAAAGCAGAAGGAAAATTAAAAGAACACCCAATCTATTATTTTTACATAATCTCGAGATTTTAAAGACAATCTCATGATATTTGGTGAACCTGACTCATGATTTTTGAGCATTTGGGTTTGGCAAGACTGAGTGAACGTGGCTGCCAGTGTTGTGCTGTCTTTATTCTAGGAACCGACCAGTAGCCTGGCACATGTGATACACACTGATAGTAACATGCCGGGGAATTCAGTTCTCCAGCCAGAAGTCAGTGCTCTGTAAAACATCACCCCAGTGCCTCTCACTGACAGAGCCAGACCTGGTCTACACACAGAGTTTGTTCCAGTATAACTATTTTGGTTAGGGGTGTGATTTCTTTACCAAAGAATAGTTACACCACCCCAACCCCTAGTGTGGATGCAGTTGTATCAGCATGAAGATACAGATTATTACCCTTCCTGTATGAGAACTACTATCCCAGTATAACTGCCTTTATACCAATATAACTGGGCCTGCACCAAGGGTTGTACTGCTTTCACCATACTGGTATAGTTAAAGTGGTACAACTTTTGTGTGTAGATCAGATTTCAGACCAGGGCCTATCTGAGTGATCCTGGATTTGCATAGGCAGGATCTCTTCCCCTAAACCCACCAGACAGAGGAAAGGCAGTGAAATCCCATCAGCCTCCTCACGACACCCCATTCAGGGAACAGAGCCTCTGTTCTGTTCTCCTTTGTGATACAGCATGTACCCCTGCTGCCACAGCCTGAGTCACTATCTCTGTGGCTCCACCGGATGGACTGCTGCTACCTTGCGTAATCTCAACCTGGCTGTTGTTTACAGAGCTGCCAAGTGCCTTGATAGCTTGAGTCAGGATCTTGCTCACAGAAGAGGCAGGAAGCAAGAATGATGAGCTCTCTGTGGAAGCAGACTATCAATTCCTTCCTCTCTTTTGGGTCAGTTGAGAACTCATCAATTTCCCTTTTCAGTCCAGCCAGAAAACTGGCTCTGATTGTGATCCAGAATGATTGGCGGATGCTAATCAGCTATCAGTCACACAGACTTAATTAAGTGCCCAACCAAGAACACACTCTTCACTCAACCTGCCTGCAATTTCCCTCTGTATAGCTAGTGCCGCTACTCTTTCAGAAGGGGAAGCCCTTGACTGGAATAGCCGTGGGGCCGCAGGTCAGGAGTGAGATGAACTGGCAGAGCTGTGTCAGGAGCCCAGGATGGGAATAGCAAGGGGTACTGCAGGTTGGGAGTGAGATGCATTAGTACATCACTTGATTGCACTTTGTCAGAACGATGGGCCCTTCACTTATATCTTTAATGAGGATAAAAGTGAAAATTTTCAAAAGCCCGTAAGTCACTTAGGAGCCTAAATCCCATTGAAAGGCAATGGTACTTAAACTGAGCAAAAAAAGTCTGAAAGCATTTGAGGCTACCAGACTGCTGCTAAAGAATGTCAGAGTTTAATTTTTGTCCAGGAGAATCTCTGATATAGGGACAGGAGCCCTAGAACAACCTCAGACAGATGGACAAGCAGAAAGACAGATTGCCGCATCTTCCTTATTCTTTAGTACAGGTTTTCCAAAGTCGAGGCATTTGTCACATAATCAGAGAGCACCAGGAGATTGCCACCCTGAATGCGTCCAAACTTTTCCTCCAGACTTTTTTAAAGAAGAAATGCATTTCTGAGACATCCCCTCCTCTTATGGCAGGGGGAGAGGAAGAGTGATCGGTTTGGCTGGAAGGCCCATGTGACTGCTCTGTGTCTGGTAATTATCCAGCCCGCAGAGGCAATCTGAAACATTCCACTCTGTATCAGAGCATTACAGCATCTGGAGCCGCTATGCCCAGATAAAAAGCAGAAAGACAATCAGGCAGATGGGGAAAGACAGTGCTACATCACAGGAGGGAGGGAGGATGATCGGCAAGAGCTGGCAAGAAGCATCAAGGCAGACAGTGCAGCTACTGGAGAAATAATACCACAGATTAGTAATGCAAAGGAGAATGTTGAAAGAGGCAAAGAGAGAAGGAAAGAAACAGAGTGAGGGTGAGATAGAAGCAGGGCGAAAGCAAGAGAGAGTGGGAGATGAAAAAGGGATCTTCAAAGTCCTCTACCCTTCCCTCTGCCCACCCAAAATGAACCTGGAGGGATCAGTCAAGGAGGATGTCAGCATGGCAAGGGACAGAATCAGAAATTAACTCATTGAGGATGGAATAATCAGTCACAGCATTGCAACCAGTGCTTTCCCACAGTGGTTTGCAAAGGGAAGGGGACTATAAACTCAGGCTAACATATAAGTAATTAAACCTGGTGCTTTGGGGTGTTACTTGATTTACTCTATATGTAGGGAAGAGAAGGGGATTCAGGAAGGAATTCACTCTCACACCTATAGGTGTAGCATTGCACAATAGCCCAAGTAAATTATATGGTGGTTCCAACCTTTCTCTGAATCACCACTTACTGACACCAGAGGCAGGATACTGTACCACATTGCCATATGGTATTCTTATCCAATCTATGTACTTATATGCAGCATGGTTCTGCCTGGCACGGGCTGTGTGCCCAATGTGTTGGCAGTGGGTTTTACTGAATCAAGAAGACCTGAGGATCAAGTAGCAGGAAGTCACATGTAACCTCTGTGGGTTGAGAAAGGGGCAGATTAATGGAAATGTGTAAGAAAATTAAGAGACTCAACGAATGAAGAATCTTCATTATCAAAGGCAGAGGGTGTAGTTTGTTTTAAGAGGCTGACAACTGACACCAGCTGGCCGTGGACTGGCAAGTGCATAATGGTATGTAGTCCCTCTGTGTGGACCTGTGTTTTATAAGAGTGTTGGAAGGAACCAAATCCCTGGATCCAAACACCACAAACTCTGGATTAGCAAATCTGAATGGAAACAACAGTTGCAACCCTGGATCCAATAGAATCCAGTATCCTGCATCCAACTGTGATAAGTGCCAGGTGCTGCACAGAACAGTGTAAGAAACTCCCAAATGGACAAATATAGAATAACCTGCCCATAGGAGATGTTTCTTTATCTTCATCATCTAGATGATCTAATGGTCCCTTCTGGCCTTAGAATCTATTAATCTAGCCCCGGCAGTTAGTAGTTGATTTAGCCTCTGAACTGTGAGGATATACATCCCTCATAAATGCTATTCTATCTAATGAAACAGTGTAGGTACTTAGTAACCATATAAATATCTCACGTTTTTTAAAAATCCTTTTAAGCTGTTGGCCTCTGTGAAATCTTGTGGCAGTGAGTTCCTCGGGTTAATTATGAATTATGTGCAAATTTATAAAGTGTAAAATAACAGTTTTAAATATGTTGCCATCCAGTGAAAGACGTGCTCTCATTTTGGAATTGTGAGAAAAGGTTCCTTCAGAATTCTTGGATGTACACCATTCAGTTCTTGTGAGAGCCATTTCTATTTTGGGGACTGTAGCTAACTCTCACTCTAGCTGGTACCTTCTGCTCTGATAGGAAAGTGGAAGAGAAATCTCAAACCTGGAGAATCAGTCCACTCCCCTAGAAAAGATAGGGAGGGGCACCAAGGAGAATGAAAACCTTATTCTGTACCCTTTGGGCGGCATCTGAAAATGTGAAAGCGCACTGCTGGATTCTCCTTCCTGAAACCAACAGTGTGCATGGTGCACTGAATGAAGCCCCCTGCACCTCGTCATTCCCATTCTCCCTTCAAAATATATCCATCTAGCCACTGATTGATTTGTATTCACTGGCCTGCAAGCAAGATCGGAGGGGCGGGGCTTGGATATGAATAGGAAGTGGGCACCATCCCAACTGCATATACTTCTTTATTGCGTTCCAACCAGGGACAGCTATCCCCCTGATGTGCTAGCAACCCATATGTTATTACATACCCTGCCCTTTATCCTTTACATTTCCCACTGTTGCATTGGCAAGGGCAGAATGAGTGCAGGGATTATGCCCTGGTGAAAACGTGAGCTTCTTGTCCACACCAGAGCTCCCATCATCGCGACCAGTGGTTGAGCTGCACCAGTGGGAGCAACAGAGGGAAGTTTAAAGGAAAATGTCTAGTACAGACATAGCCTTTGAGGAGCTTAAGCCTCTCTATCTCCCTCCGTCTCTCTCGCACTTGAAAGCAGAGAACTGCTTCTGAGGGGGACACATGCCCTCATTTCCACATCTAAGGCTAGTCCTGAAATACCATCCTCAAGCGACACTCTCAGAGAAGAGAACAAGAGGCAGATTCACTTTCAGCTTTTTTTGCTTCTTTTTTATTCCACCAATAATGATTGCCACAGAATATCTAGCACACCTGGCATGAGGCATTCCATTCAGGGTGCCTTGTTGCCAGAGAGATATGGGCAAATTGGAGGGAGTTCAGAAGTGAGTGACTCAAAATCATCAAGGGGCTGGAGGGGGATCAGCACATAAGGAAAGCTTACAAATATTAAATATGTATAACTTGGCTGAGAAAGGACTTAGAGGGGACATGCTAATGTCTACAAATATTTGAAGGCTGCAAACAACAAGTAGGGAGAGGACTTATTTAGTGTGATATACAGGTGTAACTAGGAGTAATAGGATGAAATTAAGAAAGCAAAAAGATAGGATAAACATAAGAAAGAACTCCTTGCCAGAGAGAGGTATTAAACTGTGGACTAGTATCCCAAGGACAGTCAGGGGAGCCTTATTGCTTCAGATATTTAAAACTAAATTGGACAAAGCATGAGAAAATGAGTCCATTCTGTAGGGTATAATCTTGCACTGGCTGTGGGGAAGATGGAGTGGCTGAGCTAATATTATTGCTATTATTTATTTGAGTGTGCCTGGGAGTGTACAAAGGAGACATAGTCCCTGTCATGAGTTGCTTGCAGCCTAAATGAGAAATGATTTGCTATTTCTAATTACTATGATCAGAGGACCACATTTTCCAATGAGCTCAGGTCTAGATTATCAAGTGTTCAGCACCAATAATTGGGGAGAGATTTTCAAAAGAGCTCAGCTCCCATTTAGGCACCTGAGTAAGAACTACATTTTCAAAAGGACCCAGAGCAGAGCAAATCCCAGTGCATGGCCAGATTTTCAATAGAGTGCAGCATTCAACATGATGGTCTCTCTTGCAAATCTGGCCACTTATTGCCTAAAAGAGAGCTGAGCGCTTTTGAAAATCTGGCCTATAATTCCCAGAACAATCACTCCCTACTCAAAAACTAAGTGCAGTAAATTTGAGGCGATATGCTGTAATTTTCATACATACCAAAGAGGTTGATTCCCAGTTTTGCTAGGAAAGTACAACTCAACCGTAACCATGAAGCCACAACCAGTACCTCCATAATAACTAGGAAATGTTAAATTCTACTTTCTCTCCCGGTGTTACTTTTATCCACCATGAGGCTTTGGAAAGAAGCAAATAAAAAGGACTTGAGAGAGGGAAGGTAGAGAAGAGAGAATGCTGGGAGTGAGGACTTGTGTGACTTTGATCTGAGCTCACCTTCATCCCTGCACCCACAATGTATTTTCCAAAGGAGGCTATATGGTTATAAATAAGTAAACAGAAGAGAAAAAAGAAACGGCAGGATGTATTTGATGGAGTTTCTGCTGTTGACATGAAAGTTAGGAGTGGATTTATAAGTAATGTTCGGGAGAGGAGGCGGGGGAAAACAGGCAGATGATTTGCTACCTGAGTGGGAAGAGCCCGAAGCACCTATTCGTATTGCCCTCCCACTAACAATAACCCTTTGTGCTACAGTATCATCTTTCATCTGAGGTTCTCACAAGCCTTGATTCAACAAGGTCCTTAAGCACATGCCTAACTTCAGGCACCATTCATGACATTGGGATTACTACCATTGGGCTGAGGTATCCTGCACAACCAGAGCCTTTATGCCTCGCAAAGGAAGAGAGTCGTTAACCCCAATTTAGAGATGAGGAAACTCAAGCACACAGCGGGGAAGTGACATGTGCCAGGTCATCCAGGCACATCTGTCGCAGATTCCTGACTCTTTCACCTTGCTATGGAAACAAGAGTCTCTCTCCACATGGTGGCCTGGCATCCAGGCGTTTTGGTCTCCCTGATACTCTCACAACCTCCCTCATGAGCCCGTTTACTGGCAAGAGAAGTGATTCATTTGAAACCGCTGCTACTTTTGCCAGCTGAATCTGGATGTTAGTTCAGACAACACCGGCTTGCAAACTGTGGCTAAACTGCCTAGATTGCCATGGGGAGCCCTCTGGAGATGAGACAGGAGAGAGAGGCAGCTCTGCTATTTAAGGGCTCTGGGAGCGTCGGAATGTCATTGCTTTTCAATGGGGTCATGGTGACAATATGTCCGCCAGACAGAGTCAGATTAAAAACGGACACAGGAAGTAAGGCATAGAAATAGCCATATTCTACAAGACCTTTCTATGGTTACCAAGGTCTCTATCACCTTGAAACTAGGATACTGCAGTGCACCTGCATAGGGCGATGCTAGACTTTAAGAGCATTCAGAACCCGAAGAAGGTGCCGAATGTGGCCACCCATTTATTAAGCAGAGTTGTTCGCTGTGATCACATGACACCTCTTGATCCAAAATAGCGCTTATTCACTACCTTCAGAGTGCATTGCAAAGCCCAGCTATTTTCCTAGGCTTTGGGGGAGGTCTATAGGCTGACTGAGATCTCCAGGGAAGAACAGAATAATTTAATCACAGTTACAGAGCTGACTGTATGCCTTTCTTGGTCCAGCTGAGTGCACACGCCTCAGGCCGCATGCCTTCACCCCTCTCAGGGTGGAATCCTGGGGATCTCCCACTATTAGACCTGGTCCTAAGCTACAGAATCCTGTGGACCAACTATTTTACCCAGCAAGTCTGACTGGGTTTGGGCACCTGTGGTTCTTCCCTTCCGGAGTTGTGACCAGTGGTCAACAGAGTGACCCAAACAGCTTTCTCAAACATAAATATGGCTTAATCTTAACAGTAGAACCGAAGCACAACAGAAAGAACAAAAGGTCTACAAACATCTATTTTACTTAAGCCCTATCACCCTATGCCTTGGAAGGTCTACCTTCTCTAGTCCCTCCGGCCGGGTCTGTGTTTGCCCTGTGAACAGCTCCCAAACAGTTGCGAGCCTCTGGACAGAGAGGGACGTTGTAACTGCTTATAGTCCTTTCCATCCGAGGATTCCAAGCACGGGCAAAACAAGCTGTGTATTTTGGCTGGAACTGAGGAAGTAGGATCTTCCCAAGTAATAACTCAGGTACTGTCTCTTAATCCCTCTTGAAGTGTTTACCCAGAGGTGTCTTATCTGGAGCCATGGTCTTGTCTTCCTGCTTGTTTTTTCCAACAGCCTGCTATTGAACTAAAGCAATATATTCATATAGTAGCCTCCCCAATACACAGGTCACAATATAGTATTCACAAATGATTACAGAGCTGCTGCATGTCCTTCGCACATAGCCCTTTTCTACTTGGGTGTCCAGCTGGCTTTTTGCTTTGTGACTGGGTTGGGGCTGCTTTAGGCTGGGTTTCTACTTTAATTCCTTGGTAGGGTTGCATGTTTTAAATGACTTTCAAGCACCCATTGCTGTATGGAGAGGGACTAGGCTACAGCCTCAGCAGGGGTTAAATCACTAGGCTCCACAATGCTCTACAGAAGCGACGTAGACGTAAATTTGGAGCAATGTAGATTTACACCAGCTGAGCGTCTAGCTCTCTGTTTGTACAAGTCTCTAAATAAACTAAGTAAATGAAACACTGCATTCTGCTCAGTTAGAAATAGCTACAGCTGGCAGAAGGTTTCAAATCAAAAGAATATTTTAAAGAGTGGGATTTTGTTGCCGTCAAACAAGTAACAACACTGAGAATTTGGAGTTACTTTTGGTCAGAGGTGGATTCTCATCAACCACACAGGAGAGAAGAGGTCACCGCTAGACAATGAAAATAAACATATCCTCAGGGTCTTTACAGCATATTACATCTACACAAGACCCCATGTGCTTGGTGGCAGACCTAAATATACTGCCAGGCCTCTGGATTTGTAGCACTCTAGTGCAGTAGATTGGGGTAGTTGATTTTCCTTATTTACTATCATCATTATTAGAGCCAGTGTCTACTGGGGCCTCTGTTTACCAGATTTGAAACCGGGGTAAGCGGCAGCAGTGCAAGACCCAATATAAACTGGTGCAGTGCATCTGCGTTGGGGGTTTGCACTGGTGTAGCTCTACTGGTGCAGTTACACTAGCACCCAGAATCAGGATTGGATCTCCCCTGTGCTAAGCACTATACAAACACATAGTGTGCTGCAGAATTTTGTCTTGAAAACACGTATCTGCACTGTAGATGTTGTCAGGGGTAACACTGGAGGTTTTGATAGCTGGGTATGGGACGTAGGGCTTTTGGGACCTAAGAAGGTGTAGAAAGTAGTTTGGGATTTGTGAGATTAGCACAGAAGCTGGATGTTTCTAGTAAAAGGCTCAGTAGTGAAACAGTTAACAATACTGACATTTAAACATTTAGTTACCATCCCATTAAGATGAATGGTGTAGTTTACACTTCTCAGAGCTATTGTTTGCAGGCTGTCCGCTGACTCAGGCAGACATCATTGCATTGGAAACACTTCATGGTTCTAGGGTTTTTCTGTGCAACCAGGAGGGCTAGAAACTTGGTTCTCAACTGAAAGCTTGGATTCTGGAGTGCAATTCTGCAGAAAGGGGAAGATACTGCAGCTTCTAGTTCTAATTGTACTGCTGAAGAATCACAAAATACATGGGGTCCTGTTCCTTCTGCACGCTCATAGCATACACATATATAGCATGGGCCAAATTCTGCCTGCTGGCCATACTGGGTCAGACCAAAGGTCCCTCCAGCTCAGTATCCTGTCTGCTGACAGTGGCCAATGCCAGATGTCCCAGAGGGAGTTAACCTAACAGGTAATGATCAAGTGATCTCTCTCCTGCCATCCATCTCCACTCTCTGACAAACAGAGGCTAGGGACATCATTCCTTACCCATCCTGGCTAATAGCCATTAATGGACTTCACCTCCATGAATTTATCCAGTTCTCTTTTAAACTCTGTTATAGTCCTAGCCTTCACAGCATCCTCAGGCAAGGAGTTTCACAAGTTGACCGTGCGCTGTGTGAAGAAGAACTTTCTTTTATTTGTTTTAAATCTGCTGCCCATTAATTTCATTTGGTGGCCCCTAGTTCTTATATTATGGGAACAAGTAAATAACTTTTCCTTATTCACTTTATCCACATCAGTCATGATTTTATATACCTCTATCATATCTCCCCTTAGTCTCCTCTTTTCCAAGCTGAAAAGTCCTAGCCTCTTTAATCTCTCCTCATATGGGACCTGTTCCAAACCCCTAATCATTTTCGTTGCCCTTCTCTGAACCTTTTCTAATGCCTGTATATCTTTTTTGAGATGAGGAGACCACATCTGTACGCAGTATTCAAGATGTGGGTGTACCATGGATTTATATAAGGGCAATAAGATATTCTCTGTCTTATTGTCTATCCCCTTTTTCATGATTCCTAACATCCTGTTTGCTTTTTTGACTGTCGCTGCACACTGCATGGATGTCTTCAGAGAACTATCCACAATGACTCCAAGATCTTTTTCGTGATTAGTTGTAGCTAAATTAGCCCCCATCATATTGTATGGATAGTTGGGGTTATTTTTCCCAATGTGCATTACTTTACATTTATCCACATTAAATTTCATTTGCCATTTTGTTGCCCAATCACTTAGTTTTGTGAGATCTTTTTGAAGTTCTTCACAGTCTGCTTTGGTCTTAACTATCTTGAGCAGTTTAGTATCATCTACAAACTTTGCCACCTCACTTTTTACCCCTTTCTCCAGAGCAAAGAGATTCTTCTGGTGTTCGCAGCACCGATGCTTGCAGCAGAAAAGGAAACTTGTGACCCGCCTGCCTTCTTTAGCAACAAGGGGGCAGCCTGAAACTTTAGCTCAGTTGAAGAATGTTACGTAATTTCACATCTGATTTCCCCACTGCCTTGCACCTTGGGTTGTTATCTACAACTGTGCAAAGTGAGTGCAACACAGTTCCTTGGTGTGAGTAAGAATTCCAATTTAGTCATATTTTACACTCACTTTGCACAGGTGCAAATGATGACGTGGCTCAAGGCAGTGGAAAATCAGTCTCTCTGACTGCTTATCTCAAAGCCACATTCTCTCTTTCTCCTCTTCTCTCTCTTTCTCTGGCAGGGTGATGATATTTGTTGCTTTTGTTGCTGTTTTTCTCTAGGGCAAATATAACCACCAAACTAGAACCGCACTAGAATTGAAAAGCCCGTAACCTTTGCTGGTGTTGGACAGAAATGATCCTGAACTGAAACCTAGATCAAAACACTCTTGAATCTTGGGAGAGTTGGAATTCTGTACCTGGAACCAGATTTTGTGTCTAGAGCCCCTCTCTGCCTTCAGGCCTGGTGAAAGTTCTGCTGCAATTCCCGAACTGGGAAAGGAGAGCAAAACCCCATCAACTGACCTCCTTCATTTGCAGATGTGGGGAAGCCTCAGGATGAATTGTTTGTTGTATCTGGGCTGTTATTGGAGGCTCTCAGTGACTGCTACATGTAAATGTCGATTTGGCAGATGCTTGGAAAGACAAGTGAGGTTAACCAAGCTGCAAACATTGCTCCCAGCAGTGCCGTATATAACTATGATAAACCACAACCTGTGCCTCTTTGCAATGAGTATCCGGCTGGAGGTGAAGCATGAGGTCACAGTGGCTGCACCTTTCCTCTCTCTACCTGATGGATTATTTGTAATAAATTGTGTCCATTTCATCATTTCTGAATTTAAACCCCAGTCTGTTGGGATTCAGGGAAGATAAAGATTTCAGCCACCCTTTCGAAGAGCCTTCTCGAGAACTAAAAGCCCCTGTTGGCAGAAAAGCTGGCAAGTAATGGGCTCTGGCAGTCCCTGACAGTAGTTTAGCACCACAGGAGCTCCGAGTCCTTTTATCGCTCTTCTTTTTTCAACTGAAGTCATTAAAATAAACTGATTTCCCAGCCAATTAATTATCAAATATCTGTAACAGCTTTTAAGCCCTTCTATTGCTCAGTCTCAGAGGCCCCCACAGGCCATGTTAACCTGCTGGTTCCTTACCTCAGCAACTGCTGTTCCCATGAGCTTCCTCCCAGTTACGGGGCTGAAAGCACTAAACCAGAAGGGAGTCTGGGAAGGGTCCGGAGGAATGGGGAGCTGCTTGCTCAGCCTGGCCACAAACGTGTACAGCCAACCTAGGCAGAGACACTAGTAAATGCCTGCCCAACCGTGGATACTGGATACCTCCAGCTTGACCCAGCCTCACTTATCTGTTATTACCATGAGGCTTGGACTCCAAACACCACAATCCCACCCCAGCCCATCCACAAGTACATCCTGCCACAAGCACCTAATACTGCCAGCCTGGCCCAGTCATGGATACATGCACTTAGCATCAACAGCTTAGTCTTGTCAGAGATAGAAGGTGCTGACATCCCAGAAAAGTCACAGAAACCTGGTGCCACCCGCTTGACCAATGAAATCACAACCAGTCCCAAGGCCAGGCACCTCATGGAAAACAAATATATATCTCTATATAAGCTAGAAGCCAGCACTTGCTACTACTACATTAGCAATGTCTCCGTCATTTATTTTATAAGCAATAAACCTCGCTTGTCTGTTGTTTCAATCAGGAGTTTTCAAATGAGATTGGAGATAATGCATCCCATAATTTTTCATCCCTCTCCTTTCCAGAGACTCAAGCAGAATCATTTCCAGGCCAAAATGCGGCCTCTTCTGATTGATGAGGCTGATAAAGTGGCTTTATTGTGATATAAATAGCCTTAAAAATGTCCTGGATAGTCAATATCAGTGCTTGATGGCCTCATACAAGCAAGGTCCTTGTTTTAAGTAGCATTAACGCTTAATGAGTTATGCTTCAGAAAAGTTTGCTGTAGGATTTGGGTATTGATTTGGGAAACTACAAAATGGTGGAGCCTGAATTAGACACACAAAGATGGAACTGTTTCCATGCCTCCCCCCTCTCTCTCAGTCCCTATGAATAATCTCTTCACTCTCTAACCACATGGTGCACCAGTTCACACACAAGCACCGGGTGAGCTCAGAACAAGCCACAGGTACATTATGCTCAAACTTCTCTTTGCTGGAAGGTTACCAACCACAACATCAAATGATCAGACACTTCTATATCTTTCTTCATCCTAAAAATCCTAAAGCTGCTCACAAACTATACAAATGCATACAGTCACCTCTGGGGTAGAGGGCAGAAATCTTTCTACCTTAGACACTAGAATGACCCCACCACCATAGTATCTGAGTGCTTTACAGTCATGTATTTATCCTCACAATATCCTTGTGAGGCAGGGAGAACCTCCACTTTACAGAGTGCCCACGGTCACACAGAAAGTCTGTGTTGTGGAGTAGGGACTTGAACTTATCTCTGAGACTAGCACCCACACTGTAATTCCTCTCAAGAAGGCAGCATCCAGAATGATCCACAAGAAGAGACCTATTTGGCCAAGTACATGAGAAATTCCTGCTCTTACCAAGCGCCCTATAGGGTCTTTCATACCCGCACAGGATGCTGGCTTTTAAGGCTTCAACTGAAGGAGAGAAACACACATACGCACTGTTCAATTTACCCAGAAACATGAAGGATGGAGTTGATTCTACTGGAAACCTGAGGATTCAGAAAGTTGAGATACTGCAGACTTAGAGCTTTGGCCATTTAGCCATTCCTTCTGCCTAGTACAGATATGGAGGGAGACTGGCTACTACATAGATTACTAGCAGCTATGGTGCTACATACACCTATCAGGTGATTATGATGATATCATGGTAACTGCGACAGTGAAGGTTTAGACAACTGTGAGATTTAGAGTGTGTGATTGTGAGAGAGAGAGTGTGTGTGTGTATGTGTGAGCGCAGGGCTGGCCTTACCATCAGGCAAACTGAGACGGCCGCCTCAGGTGCCAGACTGGGTCCACTAGGACCCAGAGTGTAGAAAATTGGGTCTGCTGCTGGTGCATATGTATTCTCTCTGCTCTAGATGCACCGAGATGGTGGAGTGCTGTGCTGGAGGAAGGAGGGCACAAGAAACATTACAGGCAGGCAGGAGAAAAAGTGAGAGGGAATAACAGAAAGCAGCAGGAGCTGCAGGGAGAGAGAGGAGGAGGAGCCTCTTATGTACATCTCTAGCACCTCCAGGAGCCTGGACTGATTAACACCAGCTTCTCAGGGAGCTTCCTGTTTCCTGCTGCTTCCCTGAACTCACTTGAGGAGAACAGGCAGTCAACTGAAGTAGTCGGAGCCAGTTAGGCCCTTAAGATGCTGATATCTTCCCTCACTCAGGCCCTACCACCAGCCTGCTTATTTGTCCCCTTCAATTGAATGTTGAGAGCAACTATAGCTGGCACAGAACAGCAGTCATGAGTGGAAGAAGAAAACGCCCCTCTGGGGCAGCATTCAGAAAAAGCAAGCAAGCAAAGGAAGCTTTTCTATCTAAGCAGGAAGGAGCTCTCCTGAGATACACAGACACAAATGTTCACAGTGAGCCTTCTGGCCCCAGTGAGGATGTGAGTGGTGAGGAGATGCCTGATCTTCCAGTTAGTCAGAGTGCAGGTGACCTGGCAGCTACTGCAGCATCCATATCTCCATCTCAAATGGATGTAACCATGCACATTCCTGTAGAAAAGTGTAGCTCAGAGAAGAGTGTGTTGGAGGCGCGAGAAACAGCTGCTGCTGAGTTTAGTTCCTTAAGTCTAGATGATCCAGGATTGTGGACCCACTTCAGCAGTACCCTGAGGGACTTCCTTGTACTGCATGGGCCACAGCAAGTGAAAAACTTCATGTTCCCCAAAGACAATGAAAATAGAAGTTTCCATCCAACACATTACTGGCGTGAAATCCCCAATGGTGACAAAGTGGAGAGGCCATGACTTATGTAGTCAAAAACCCAGAATGCTGCATACTGTTGTTGTTGCAAACTCTTCCAGTCTAATGTTCTCGCCACACTGGGTTCTACAGAAACAAAGGACTGGAAAAATCTGGCTAGAAATCTGGCATGCCATGAGAAGGCAGCAAATCACCAGAGAGCATTGGAAAGAGCTTGAGATGAGACTAAGGTTAAAGACCACCATAGATGTCAGCATCAAGAGAAGATTGCATCAGAGTCTCTTTACTGGCAAAATGTTCTGAAAAGGCCCATTGCCATTGTGAGAATGCTTGCTACCCAAAACCTAGCACTGCGTGGCACTTCAGATCAGCTGTATGTGCCAAACAATGGAAACTTCCTTAAAATTGTGGAGCTGATGGCTGAGTTTGATGCTGTACTCCAGGAGCATCTAAGAAGAGTCACCACCCAAGAAATGTATACACACCACTACCTTGGAAAAACAATTAAAATGAGATCATCCAGTTACTGGCAACAAAAGTCAAACACAAGATTGTGGCAGATCTGAAAGTCAGCAAAATATTACTCTGTTATTCTGGACTGCACACCTGACATCAGCCATACGGAACAAATTACTTTAATGGTGCGTTTTGTAACAACAACAGAACCTAGTGAAAATGTCCCTGCACTGGTGACTGTCAGAGAGCATTTTCTAGAATTTATTGACATTGATGATACTACAGGAGCTGGTATGACAAATGTGCTGCTTAAAAAGCTGGAAGATACGGGAATTGCGATAGCTTCTAGTGAGGCTGCTGAATTTTTTAATGTAATTCAAAGCATCTATATATTTTTCTCTGCATCAACTCATCGATGGCAAATTTTGAAGCACCATCTGGGAACATCCTCTCTGACACTGAAACCATTGAGTGCCACATGATGGGAAAGTCAAGTGGAGGCGATAAAACGTATCAAACGCCAAACTGGGAGATAGATGATGCCATAGTTGCCATTATGGAGGATAATGCTATGACAGGAACTGTTCCTGGGAGAACAGTGGCAGAGGGAAATGGAATCACCAGAAACATACATAACTTTAAATTTCTGTGTGGCTTAGTGTTGTCGCATGACATACTGTTTGAAATAAATGTTGTAAGCAAGAGACTCCAAGGTGTTGACCTTGATATATCTGGAGCAATGGAACAATTGGACAAAGCAAAGTCATACCTACAGTCTTACAGGTCAGATGAGGGATTTCAAAATGTTCTGAAGAGTGCATAGAAGTTGGCAGAGGAACTTCACACAGAAGCTATTTTCCCACCCATTCAAGAATACAAGAGCCACCGAAGAAGAAGACATTTTGATTACGAGGCACGGGATAATCCCATAAGAGACCCCAAACAACAATTCAAAATTGAATTGTTTAACCAGGTGCTAGATTGTGCAATACAGTCAGTTGATGAACGTTTCATGCAGCTCAAGGAACACAGCAGTATATTTGGGATGTTGTATGATATTCCAAAAGTCCTCACTATACCTGACGAAGACCTACACCAGCAATGCAGGGCACTAGAGACAGTGTTGACACATGATGACATGCGTGATATTGATGCAAGTTATTTAGGTGATGAACTGAAAGCCCTTTCAAGATACATTTCAGTAGGATCAACTCCAAAGGCTGTTCTGGAATATATGTGCACAAATAAGATGACTACCCTCTTTCCAAATGCTTTTGTTGCTCTGCGAATATTTCTAACACTTCCTGTAATAGCTGCCAGTGGAGAACGCAGCTTCTCCAAGTTGAAGTTAATAAAAACACATCTACGCTCCACACTGACACAGGAGAGGCTGGTCAGCCTTGCAACCATCTCAATAGAGCATGAGCTGGCCCAGACTGTGGACCTACAGGAAGCAGTTCAAATCTTTGCAATCGAGAAGGCACGGAAAGCACCACTTTGATTATTCAAACAGATAAAAATGCCAGCGTTTACTATGCAGACAAGAAAAGTTACATTTGCTGTTCAGGCTTTTGAAAGTTAAGTGTTACTTAAAATTTTTGAACAAGGCATTTTAAGTTGTTAGTTCTCCTTTATTAGGGTTGGTAGCAGAGCAGTACCATGAGAGGAGTAGAACAGGAAGAAGGCAGAATTGAGACCTTTCAAATTTTGGCCCAAGCGAGGGGCCATGGGGGCATCATTTGAGGTCCCCTCCTCAGGTGCCAAAATGTTGTGGGCCGGCCCTGTGTGAGCGCCCATGTGAGAGAGAGAGGCCTTGTTCAGAATCTTCCTGTATGTATTTGAGTATCACAAGTTTATAACCAAGACAAGTATGTATATATGTACAGTAACGCCTCACTTAAAGTCATCCCGGTTAACGTTGTTTCGTTGTTACATTGCTGATCAATTAGGGAACATGCTCCCTTCTAACGTTTAAAGTTGCGCGATGCTCCCTTCTAACGTTATTTGGCAGCCACCTGCTTTGTCCACTGCTTGCAGGAAGAGCAGCCTGTTGCAGCTAGCTGGTGGGGGCTTGGAATCAGGGTGGACCAGCAGCCCCCCTATCAGTTCCCCCTATCCCCACTCCCCTAAGTTCCCTGTGCAGCAGCTGCCCAGCAGGCTAGCAATTGCAGCTGTCCCTCCCCACACTGCCATGTGCTGCTCCTGCCCTCTGCCTTGGAGCTGCTCCCCGAGACTGCTGCTTGCTGTGCAGGGGGGAGGGGAAGATGAGGGGGGCTAATGTCAGGGTGTCCCCCTCCTCCCTGCTCCTGCACCCCGCTTACCCCATCTTCCATAGAGCGGGGGGGCACACGACAGGGCTCAGAACGGAGGGAGCTTGCAGCAGCTGCGGTCTCAGCAAGCTGATCTAATTAACAAGGCAGTGTACTTAAAGGGGAAATGCGCAGCGCTCTCTCTCACACACACGGTGTGTGTCTCTGTCTGCGATGCTGCATCCCCTCCCTCCATTCCTGCTGCCTTGTAGAGTGAATTTCCCTGAAACCTAACCCCCTCATTTACATTAATTCCTATGGGGAAATTGGATTCGCTTAACATTGTTTCGCTTAAAGTCGCATTTTTCAGGAACATAACTACAACGTTAAGTGAGGAATTACTGTATTCAATTCAAATACAAAATGCCCCTCTGCCTGGAGCACTCTCTCCCGGTTTGTTTGTTCCTTTGTGAAACTGTTTGTTAGAGGAACAGAATTGTTAGAGGAAAATTCTGAGGAGTCAGATAATCATGGCATCAGACAATTATTTAATGATAGTAGACACTGACATTCAAAAAGTTAAACTATTTTTATCATTAAAACACAAATTGTCAACATCACATGTCCAAATATACAACATAAATATCCTTAAATCAATCTCTATTAAATTCTCAAGCAGCATTCTTCTTACTTTGCCTATTAACTATGAAAATATTTCTCTGTTGGTTTGTGTGTATATAGTGAAATCGATGTTTACCTACATTTACTGATAAAAATTGAATCCTTTCAAGCCCACATAAATTGTGTTAATTCAATAGCTTGATTGCCAGGAAGTGCTCCCAGGAAGGGGGAATTTTCCTGATATATGCTTTGCAGAAAACACTCGAGACACAATGTAAGAGCAACTTCCTTGAATGTTCTGGCTCAAACCCCTGTGGAGCACACCAAACTGGTTTTGGCCAACAAGTCCAAGCATGCGAGAAGAACGAACAAAGCCTCTCAAGCAGGGCTGGCTCCAGGCACCAGTGCAGGAAGGAGGTGCTTGGGGCGGCCAATGGAAAAGGGTGGCACATCCGGGTCTTAGGCGGGAATTCGTCAGCGGGTCCTCAGTCTCTCTCAGAAGGAAGGACCATCCGCCAAATTGCCGCCAAAGAATGAAGCGGTGCGGTAGAGCTGCCACCAAAGTACCACCGATCGCGGCTTTATCTTTTTTTTTTTTTTTTTTTTTATTTCTTCGCTGCTTTGGGCGGCAAACAAGCGGGAGCCGGCCCTGCTCTCAAGGACATGAAGAGAGAGGGGGTTAAGGGAGACACACTAAGACCAAGGCCCCCAGAAGTTAGGATCTCACGGTAAGATAGGCCTGCCTAGGACTTGTGATAAAACAGATGTGTGTAGACCTTTCGTTGTTTTAAAAATCCTTTTCTCTTATATTGTGCTTTGTTCCTGCTGTTAGGATTAAACAATACTTTGGTTTTTAGAAGGCTGTTGGGTCTCTGTTAATCCACTGGTCAGTGCTCCCACAGGTGTCGTAACCCAGTCTGCCCTGCTGGGTAAGCATGGTTGGTATGCAGGGTACTGCAGCCCAGCCCCTGACTGAGAATTGTGGAATTCTACCCTAGGAGAGGTAGAGGCATGAGACCTGGGGGTTGTGCTCAGAGAAACCAAAGAAGGGATCAAAAGTGCATCTAGGCCTGTAACCGTGACCATAGCATCAGAGGTAACTCATCCCAGCACCATACAGAGACTTTAGATCATTTGCAAACAGTCCCATCAGTTAAAATGCAGTAGAAGCTTTTCTGATTGTTTGTTTTCTTAAAAGTCAGATTAAACAGTTCTGACTTTATAGCTTGAAAGCAGAACTTTCTGGTTACATCCTCATAGTCATAGGTCCAAGCACCCCTCCACGTTTGGGAGTTGGGAGATCTGGATCTAAACTTCATATCAGTGAAGAGAGGAAGTAGGGTCTTGTGGTTAAGGCATTGGTTTAGGACTTAGGAAATCTGAGTTTGGTTCCAAATTCTGTTGCCAACTTCCTGTATGACCTTGGACAAGCCATTTAATTGCTCTGCTCCTCGTTTGTGACAATGTGCATAATACATTTCCTATTGGCTATTTAGACAATAGGCTGTCTCCTACTATTTGTTTGTACAGTATCTGGCACAATCGAACCCCATTGGCTCAGGTTGGTAGGTGAGAGAGAGTGTGGTATAAATAATAATACTTATTTTAGTTTGTAAAAATTACCCAGGCCCTTTAAAAATCCTTTTACAGCATTTGACTTGCTGACCTCCTGAGGCAGTGTGTATTTCACAGATTGACTACCTGCTGTGTAAAAAAAGTGTCTCCTTGCATATGATCTAAATTAGGCTGCCATTAGCATTTCAGAGTGACCTCTTGTTCTAGTATGACCGGACAACATAAAAAGAAGAGTGATCAGCTTTCACTGTACCCTTCATTAGCCTATATTACACAATTAAACTCCTGTTAGCTCTTCTCTTTCTGGAAGCTAAGTAATCCCAGTTTTTGCAGTCTCTCTGACATATCTAGGGCTAAGTAGAACAGAGGAGTGAGAAAGTGTAATGCACACTCAAGAACACTAGAGGGAGCTTAGGCAAAGGCAAGGAACAGAGAAATGAAAAGGGAGAAAATGGAGCTCCTACAGTTTGTGAGTTTGCTGCAATAAAAAATCCTGTTTTATTCAACTGACTGCAGCTTCAAGACCCTTCTTTTAGGCGAGTCTCCGAGTCCCAGGAGTACTAACCAGGCTTTGCTGCCCTCAGGTAATTCCGTACAGTGCCCTAAATGAGGGTTTATTCTGTGTTCAACATAAGGTCATTTGTATAATATTTTCTATTGTTTTTTGTCTCTTAAAGGCACCCAAGCATCATCTATCTGTTGGTAATTTTTGCTCCTCAGTGAAGAAGCTTTTAGTGAGTTACTCACCATGACTCCCAAGTCTCTGTCCTCCAAGGTGCTTTTGAGCTCACAGCCCATCAATGTGTAGTTGAAGCTGATGCTATTGTTTGTAGTCTGCATTATCTTATACTCATCCACATTATCTCTCATCTGCTATCCCACTGCCTAGGCCCTCTGGGTCCTTTAAGTTCTGCTGACTCACTGAGGCAGGTGACTTGTTCTTCCACCTGGCTGCAAGGGGGTCGTTGGGTTAGAGCAGCGATATTCAGACCTCAGTGATTCAGGAGTCAAATTAGTGATCGACATTACCCAAAAGAACCACAGTAGTGTGAATTCATTGTTTCATTTACTATAGTACTACATAGTCATATTTAAATAGTATGTCAGGGAAAATATTTATATATATGTGTGTGTGTGTGTGTCTTATAGCAAGTAAGTTAAAAACTTAGTGCAAATTAATAACTTAATTAGTTAATAACATAGTAAAAACATCCCAATTGGTTAATAATTAAGACTGGTTAATAATTAAATCACACAGTGTTTTAATATCATGCTCTGCAAAGAGCCACAGGAGACACATTAAAGAGCCACTTGTGACTCATGAGCCTCAGTGTGAGTATCTCTGGGTTAGCAGAACCAGGGGGTGAGTAGTTCAGAGAGAGGAAAGACACCCTAGAGCCAGCCAAGCCTAGGAAGATGCCTTGCGCTGAGCTATGTTATCGATGTCTGTGTTAATGAAGCCCCCAGGAAGGGGTGAATTTGGATCCACACAGCAGGTGGACTGTGCTGGTAGAGCAGGTTGGAAAAAGTAGCCTGTTCAAAAAGACTGCTGGAGTTTTGTTGTTTTTAAACGGTCCTCTTGGTTTTTATCAATCAAAACAGCTCAGAATCATCACTACGCTACCAACATGCTGTCCACATACTGCGGAGCAGATGAAATAACACCACTCTGACTACTGACTTCTACTATTAACTTCTCCCCATGCTAAGGAGGTGAGTGTTCTTTACTGCTCTTTGTTTCCTAATGCTTAACCAGTTTTTAATCCATGACAAGAGCTTGCCACTTATCCCATGGCTATTTATTTCCCGTAATAAATTTGTACGAAGGACCTTATCAAAAGCTTTACGGAAATCAAAGTACATTTTGTCTGCTGGGGATCAGCTTTATCTCCTATTTTATTAACTTAAAAAAATCTCAGCTCAGAGAGACAATTTTCCCTTACGGAAGCCACACTGGATTGATCCTGTCATGTTATACTTATCCTAGTGTTGTACAACTCTGTCTTTAATTAGCTTCTCAATCCGTTTGACTAGAACTGAGAGGAAGCTCACAGGCTTGCAATCCTCAGGATGTTATTTGGCTTATTTTTAAAAATAATGGGTATTTGCATGTCTGGGTCCTTGCCCATCCAAGGATCTCAAAGCACTTTGCAAACATGAATTTACATCCACCCATCCCTAGGAGGTAGTGCATTATTATCATTTCACAGTGGGGAAGGTAAAGAGATGGAAAATGACCTCCCCACAATGAGTTCGTGGCCAAGTTGGGAATAGATGCAAGGGTCCTAGCCACCAGTCCCATTCCTTATCCACAGAATTGACATTCCTCCCCTAAAAATAGGCACCACTGGCCCTGCACGGGGCTGATATCCGCATGACTAATTGTGGAACATTGCAGGCTTCGCACAGAATCTGTCCCTGTTATGAGTGACTTTGAACTCCTTTGGAGGAGCTGCTGTTTTTAAGGATCCGACATAGTCTGTTGTTACCACTATATTTCATGCATTTATTTACTTTAGAGTCTCAGCCTAACACTATCTAGTCTCAGTGATTTACTGCATTTGAGTTTCTCAAGCGGATCCATAACTTTGCGTAGTAATAACAATAACAATAATAAAATACTTTGCATGTATCTATCATCCCTGTCAGTAGGATTACGGTGTAATTCCATTTATCTGAATTCCCTTTACACAAAAATCCTGGTTACCCAAATCCACAGTGTATCCCCCCAAGTAGCCCTATCACCCACTAATGACTTGTCAATTAGCCTTTTAGCTCCTGTTAGCACTAATCAACAGCTTTGTTCTTTTAATGCTTAATACTTTAGGTATTGGAATAAACTCAGTAAATTTGAGGTATTTTTACTCTTTAATAAAGTACAAATTGTACTAAAACCACAGTGGACATAATTGTAATACAATTTTGGTTGTAACATAAATTTGTTGATAATAAACTCAATCAAGTTTTTTTAACTCTTCAATAAAGTACAAAGTATTAAGCAACCACTAGCATTACTCCCTTTGTTCCCCGTATTTCTATATCAGTGAAACTCCAGCTCCTGTTTAGCCAACTGCCCAGTAACCTGAAACTTCTGGATGTCCCCCTAGGTCATTTGGATAAATGGGTGTGTATGGTATACACAATATCTGCAGCTTTGAAGCTGCGATGAGGAGTTATCCGCTTGGGTTGGAGAAATTTCCTGGATCGACTCCCCCTCTAGATGGCAACACCCTGTAGCTCTTAAAGAACCATATGCCACTGAGGACGTTTTGCACCTCAGGGGCGGTGGATGGAGTTGGGTGGCACATGCAGGATCTGCTCCCCTCGTTTGACCTAACCCAAGTCCAGTTGGTGTGAACAGTGTGCCCCTCTATGATACAAACCAAAGGGAGCACTTTGCTGCCTGCTTATCTCAGGTGGTAGATCCTAAAGCTTTTAATCTTAGGGTTGTGGGTTCAGGCCCCATTCTGGGTAACTTGTTTGAGAGGAAAAGGATGATCCAGTTGTTAGGGCTCTTACCTGATACTCAGGAGACCTGGGTTCAATTGCTTGCTTGTCTGCAGACTTCTTGTGTGACCCTGGGCAAGTCTCTCTGTGCCTCAGTTCCCCATCTGTAAAATGGGGATAATGGCATTGCCCTACTGCACAGGCATGTTGTGAGGATAAATGTATTAAAGATTGTGTGGTGTTCAGATACTGCAATGCTGGGGGCCAAACATGAGAGTATCTGGCAGGTCCTCCTGACTGACCTCTAACTCGGACTGCTCAGTAAAAGTATCTTCGAAACATAAATCTTTGCATCCTCTTTATAATAAAGAGTGATGGAAAAAGACCTCACTAACTTGCTTGGCTATTTCATCCTCCTCCTTAATTACTGTCCCCCCCCCCCCCCCCCCGCGCCGCCCCTTATCCCCCTTGGTGATCTCTAGGCAACCCACAGTCACACACAAGGCCCACTTGCTTTTAACGGATCTGAAGCCTCTTCTGTTAGTTCCCCAGTCTCTTGTTTTCAAAACACCTCTTTCTTTCCAATTTACACCTCACCTACCATTACACGTGATCCCAACTAATTCAGCTCTTTCGGCAGAGTTCCCATTTTTGAAAAGATGCTTAATTAGCCCTAATACACTCCCCCACTCCTCCATGTAACTTGGAAGGCTCTGCTTCCTTTTTCGACTCTGTTTTTCTTCTCACAGAGCCATCTGTGCCTGTAACACAGAGTCGTAAGTGACCTCCAAGCTGAGTCCAGGGCTTTTATGCATTTTTTCCTTTTATCTTTAGCCCACTGTTCGCCAGTTTGCTCAGAGTTTTAAATCCGGACCATTTGAAGTGAATCAATTCTGTGTTACCCTCTAGGGCAGTCACCCTCAATTAGGAGATCAAGTTTCACTGTGCAGTTGTCCCTGTTGCCCACTGCAGCTCCTACACTCACTTCCTGGCTGTAAATCAGCTGAAACTAGCTGACTCCTATAAAACATCCCTATTTGCTCTTCCCATGTCTACCTCCCTGTTTGTCCTTAGACTATAAAAACCCAAAGGCAGGGACTGTCCCTCCCTGAATAGGCCCTACTGTACACAAATCATAATAGCAATAAATAATAATAATAGGCCTATTCCAAAATTGTCACTCACTCCTTAATCAGATAAAGCTCCCATGGCTCCAGTGAGGAGCCAAACCCTATGGTCCTTATTGATACAAAACCATTGAGGTCAGTAGGGCACAGAATAAGGACCTGCCACCACATTTAGTCCTAAGAGTTGAAGCATAGTCCTGACTGCTTCTTAGATCCTGCGTGGTGACGTTAGGCAGCACAGGCTGTGTTAGACTGCATAGGAGCTGGAGAGTCAGAGAGAACTACAGGGTCTGTCTACATTCAGCAGCCTTGATAAAGAATCCCTTTTACATTCAGACAGCACAGCCCTCTTTCTTTTCCACCATGAGGGACACTACAAGAATTCTGCCGGAAGAGTAAGTAGTGCTGAGTGGACCCTAAATCAGTTACATCCTTGTTCCTAGGCACGCAAACAAGCTGCTTTAAAACACTGTCATTTATGGCATCGATAAATTGCCTCTCCAGATCATGCCCAGATGTGCAATTTAAGGCCCAGTCACCTTGTCTTTTTATTCCTGGCTGCAAAACGCTCTGCTGCCTATGGCACTCTCTGCCTATCAAATCATGGCAATTTAAAAACACATGAAAAGCACCCGTTATTGTTATTAATTATTATTATCATCATCGTTGCACAAACAGATGTGATGACTTCTTTAATCTCTGTAACCTACTAAAACCTTCCTGAGCTGGAGGCAGCCGGTGCTGAGATTGTGAGCTCCTGAGGATAGGGACCTAGCCTTCCTGTATATCTCAGACAGTGCCGAGCATGATGTCATAATAGGCAAGAACCACCACAGGTCTTACCAGAGATCAAAACAGCCCACAAAACTGCTGCCTTGTTTATATAACTGATGCTTTGATAATACATATTGGGGGCAAGACTGGGCCTAGCTGCTGACCCTTGCTCCAGTCACAGCACCTCACCTCACCCACCTTTTCTCTGCCTTGTCTGTTTAGCCTGTGAGCTCTTTGGGACAGTGCCCAGCACAGAGATTGGCGTTGCCAAGCACTACCATAACATAAATCACAAGAAGAATGTCATGGGGCCTGGCCCTCCTGCGTGAGCAGGCCTCACACAGAGGACAGGGTCTTTCTGAACCGCGATGCTACCGTTGTGTTCCCTGCACTCCAGCAGCCACGGGGCTTGCTTGCCACACACAGCTCCTCTTGGGGTGGCATGGCTCCATGTGGCCCATAACATAAGGGTACTGAATAACTTCTGTCTGTCGTGGTGTAAAGCTCAATGGGAGATTAGATCCAGTTCAGCCCCCAGTATACGAGTGCTGCTATCCACTAATAGCGCTGCCCAAATAAATTTGTTAGTCTCAAAGTTGCCACAAGGACTCCTCGTTGTTTTTGCTGATACAGACTAACATGGCTGCTACTCTGAAACCTATCCACTAAGAGTGAGCTTGTAAGGGGGCAGTGGGTAGCATGTGGAGCTGGCTGTTCCCATCCCACTCCCTGCTTTCTCATCTGCTGCATAATCTTAGCAATGGAGATGGACACAAATGGACACCCGACTCTTTACTGAAATACACGGCTGTATCTCAGAATACACATTCTTCTGAAACACGATGCAGCCCTGTTGATTTCAAAGGGAGTGTCGCTGCAGGAAAGTCTGCAATGAGCACTCAGATATCACGGTAACGGTAACTATATCAAAACCTACACAGACAGACTGGGCCCTGTCTTGACAGGAATCACTTCACCTACCGCTGAGCCATAGCCCCCTGTGGGTGGGAACATGGCAGCAATATGACACCACAGTTCAGCTCAGAATGTAAAGGCCAACTGAAACCACAGGGGAAGTTATAGGTAGGTCAGGCTACAATCGTCCAATTGAATGTAGCCCAGACTCCTGGGATAACACATCTATACTTGTGAAAAAATCTAATGGATCATTAATGACCTGAAGAGGCCAGGACATTTGTTTTAACGCACCTCTTAAGCACAGTTATGCTTTGTTTCTTCGTTCAAATTCTAACCCTTCCTTTACCCCTCCTCTCTTCCATTTACAGCCAGGAGCTTCCCACCCCAATTTCTTTCCCACTGTCCCTTTCCAGTTGATTTCAGCATGTTGTCTCCTCGTCCATTTGTTGCCAACTTTCTGGAACAACAGTGAGACCAACTGCAGACCTATTTGCAGAGAGAGAGAGATTAGGAGAATCACTTGACAGGCATTGGGCTCAGCTTTTCCCTGGCTGCATCAGGGACACGGCAGGAGTCTGTAATATGATGAATAGCATACGAAGTGTGTAGTGCTAGCCATATGCTGCAGTAATTCCTCTAAACCCAGTGCACACCGCAGAAAACATATCAGCCACGTAGGGCACTGGTGAAAATGCATGTTCACCTTAAGTCTTGTACAGGGAATCCCCACTCTTCGGTGATGGATGGTGGTCAGGAGAGAGGGAGGAATGAAGAGGAGGAATTGCTCCTGGAATTGATTTACAAGCAGCCCTGGTTAGTCAGCTTGCCAACATACACATATACAGAAGGAGCTAGCAATTTTCCGGGGGTCCATGATTGTTATAAGGGGCAGGAGAGAGCAGATGACCCGAGAAGATCTATGAGCAAGCAACCATCTTGTGGCACATGTGGCCACTACTCTCTGCTTTATTAAAAACTCCTGTGTCCACAAATGTATTTCTGGGGTAGCTATTACAGGTGACGATTGCTAGGACTATGGGGTCGTGAGTCACCACTGGATTTACAAATGCCTGACAGGAGATCAGAAATTCTCTTGAGCCCCATTCCTCAACCACACCAGGAGCCAAGTGTCAGGGCAAACACTCTCTGTGGCTGAGACCCCTCTCATCATGCCAGGAAAGGACAGGAAAACTGAGATTTCAGGCAGATCCTGCAGACTGGTCTGGTGCCGAGTTCCACTTGGAAGCGAAGGGTGTTAGGGTACGTTCCCTGTCCATCCCAAAGAGATGACTCAGACCTTTCTTTCTGGTAATCAGACCCCTGAGTCAAGTTGAGAAGGGATGTCAGATCTGCTCCCAGGTGGGCCTGCTCTGAAGTAGGTTTAGTACTTAAGTTCCCTATTTAAAGACAGAAAAGGAAGGAGCAGGAAGATGTGTCACACTGGAGGGTGAAGGAGAGAGACTGGCTGTGTAATGCCATTTGAGCCATTTTTCTCTGTTGTTAGACCCTACCTTGGGTGAAATTCCAAAACTGCAAAAGTGGCCAGAAGGGCATTTCGACCTTTCAACGTGGTGTGTAAAACTGTTGTTGAAGAAAAGCACAAAATGGAGTTGAAGGAATGATGGAAATGGAGTTTGCATGAACTTAAAAAATAACTACCGGGTGAATTAAGGGTTTCCAAAGCATCTGGTGAGGTTCTGGGGGCTGCCATCTTGGCTGGGATCGAACCAGGAACTCCCAGCTAAAAAGTACAAGTTGCTAGAGCTTCAGCTCTCTAGGTGGGGCTGCAATAAGATTCTCAGCCGCTGAAGATCAGGCACAGAGGGGAAGCTGTAATGCACTCACCAGTGGGTTACAGTTACAGAATTGTTATTGCAAGAGATCAGATCCTTCTTATGAGCTGAAGTGACCCACTGGAATCCTGTTTTGATTGGGCAGTTTTGATGGGACAAGGCCAGCACTCCTTCCAGACATTTCTTTTTCCAGGGACTTACACAGCTCAGCGTGGTGGGGAGCTTGAGTATGTGGAATGCTCCTGGCCCCTTGCCTACACTAGGGCTCACCGTGGAAGGAACTGTAGCAGCAAAAACATCTTAGGCTAAACAAGACAATAGAGAGAGGGACTAAGGGAGATTGCTCCAATAATGATTTACTCAATTTTTAAATGGTTTAATGCTTTATTCCCCCTTCCCATTTTGTGTGTGTTAATAAGAATTCAATTCTTAGCTGGGCTAGTTGGAGAACAGCAGGCAAAAGTTCCTGACAACAAAACCCCAAACTCAAATTATTGTCAGTGCTGCAGCAGTAATAAACAAAAAAACAAACCAGGGCGAGTTAAAAATGATAACATCCTAAAATCCTATCCAGTCCTTACAACAACCCACAGCTATAGAGACCCTGTGACCTGGGGAATCAGGGATTGAGGGGCTAATGCATTTCACCTCTAGGATCAAGGGTTCTTATTGGGATCATCAGGTCACCAGTGAATTGAGTTTGGCAGTGTCAGTCATGTCCCTAACAAATGTTTGTTCACCCACAACATCTTCTCCCATTGCAGGCAGCGTTACGAGAGTGCTCTATAAAAGAGATGCCAATGTCAATGCAGATCGTTAATAGGCACGGTGTCAGTGGATGGCACTCAATAATATGCAGCAAGGATACTAGGGTTCTTAGCGCTAACAACGGTTATTCTTCACTGCATGACATCCTCTGTGCAGCTCTCAACAGACAGTGCTTACTTTGAGCACTGGCTAGGTTAGGCCACATCAATGTAACGTAGGAGTTACATCAAATATACAGCTGCTGCGCACTTGCAGCACCCACTTCAAATCTCTCCATCTGGACACAGACATGCCACCTGCTAAAGCAGTGACCACATTATGCTTTTTTCCTCTTGAAGCTTCCCCCGATGCAACTTTAGTGCAGAAGAGGTGCGGGTGCTGTAACTGCTGTGTCGAGACAAGTTGATTCGAACACTTGTGCGAAGCCTGCGCTAGTGCTGCTGCTGCTGCTAGTGTGGGAGGAGCTTCAAAGAGGGAAACTGGAGGGAAAAACAGTTTGTATACATACAGCCTTTGACTCTCCCTACTCCACGCTGGGCACACAAGCCACCCACTCAGGGTCCATCTACATTAGTAAAATAACCTGCTGTTGACAACAGTTGTCAACAATAATTTCATCTTGCCCCCAGTCAACTGGTATTGAAAACTGCGAGCATAGAAGGGACCAAACCATTTTCAAGACCATTACAGAAAACGTGGTAGACCATGTTCTGCCGGGCATCTAGCTCACGTTCTTTAACAGGTTGCAAATGGTTTGGTCTTGTGTCCACTACCAATGCAGGGGAGCCCAGAATGGGGACCTCTCATTGACAACTATTGCCTTGCGTCAATGGACCTTATGACCCTGGCTGAGCACAACTTGCCAGGCACTATGGCTCTTTCTGGCTAGACACCACAAAGGCTCACTCTGGTATGGCAAAGTTACCACCCACAGTGCTCTCTGTTTTGCAAGACGAGCAGGGACATTGCTAACTGCAAATCTGGCTGTGCACCTTTGGAATCCCCCCCCCCCATTACTAACACCAGGGGGCCCCGCAGAGAGCAGAGCCCCACTGTGCTAGGCACTGTCCACACACCCAGGGGCACAAACAGCTCACACCCTACATAGACAAGACAGAAAAAAGACAGGAAGGAAAAGAGAGCTGAAGCAGCTTCAAGGGAAGCCTGTGACAGGGCCAGGAATTGAACCCAGATCTCCTGAGACACCATCTAACTTAACCAAAAAAATCATGCTTCTTCTCTGAAACCTGGGGGAGAGGGGGAAGATGAGAGGACATTAGATAGGGAGACCGGATATGCAAAGAGGAACGGTGTAATTTACAACTTACATGACACAGAATTCAATGACACCAGTGAGACCATTTCAGCCCATTGCAATCCAGAGATGCCACGTGTGCTGGCAGACACAGCCCCGAAGTACAGCACCCTATTGCATATGACCAAAAAACCACATAAAAAAATCCACACACCCCTCCCACTCTCCCAATCCTTCTTCAGGGGACAAGAGAAGCTAGCGTCTCCGCTGCTCCCTGCCAGCTGAGCTTCAGCTGTCAGTGGCCGGCACCCCTCTCGGAACAGAGGGAAAACAGCACAAGATTGCAGTTGTGCTTGGTCTACTGCTGCTCTCCCCTCTTGTTTTAAATCAATAGTTTATGACATGTACAAGGGGAAACTGTAAATTTAATTTTGTCCCCCGCAGTGCGATTCGTATCTTGTTTGCTGGTAACATCAGGAATGTGTTTGCCCTCCAGGCCCCCTGCCCAGAAGAGCAATTGAAGGATAAAAAAAGAGAAACTAGCAAAGCACAATTAGGGTGGGGGGTGGATTAATGCTGGATTAATCAGGGTCTCAGCTGAAGATAGCTTTGTGCCATATATACACAGAGGAGGAAGGTGGGGGGAACAGTGAGCTCACAGGAGGAACAGAGAGAATCAGATACTTTTCTTTGCATTAAAAAGTGTACAGATCATTTGAAGGCGCATGTTCTTTGCTAGATTAATGCTGGAAACCTGCTTTCGCCCCATTGTGCATCTACACAGTGCTCCCAAGATACCCTGATGCATTTGATTCCTACCTCATGAGTACTTTTAACCCCGTAAGAGATGACCTGAAATTAGAAGTGTGTGCAGATCCAAAGCCGGGACCCAAACAACCCCCACCTTTGGGAATACAGTACTTATATCTAGATCCAGAGCCTATGTTTGCAGCCGCCCCTTATCTCTATCAGCAACTGAACCAAAAACCTGGGACAGTTCACATCTGGATTGGATCTTTGCAGCTTGTGCTCATCTCTGCTTTCTGGTTTTCAAAGGGCTGGAGTAGCTGAAGGCGCAGTGGGTCTGTCTAACAGGATTTGGGCACTTCTGCTTCCAACCCATGCTAAAATCAGGGAGTGCAAAAGTGTATGGAAATTGTGAAAGTAATCAAACTCTCTTAGCCCCCAGAAAAGGCTGGGGTGAAGGGATGAGTCAGTCCTGGTTGGCTCTGAACTGTTCGGCCACTCTCTGTTGTAAACCAGTTTTCATTCCTGTTTTAGCTGCTGCTTTAAAAATCCTCTTACACTGAACTTCAGAGGAGGCTCCCTCTGGACAGGTATTTTGAGATGGATGCACTGTGATTTTTACCCGTTGCTGTAAATTGCCTCCAAGGACACCTTTACATGTCAGATCTGCCTACTGATTTCACGTGCACAGAGTGTGTTGGAGGGGACGGGAGAAAGGGACTTTACAGATAAAACAAAGAGGAGAACAAAGACATGGCAGACCGACTCCTTCGAACCATGCACTTGAGCTCACCTCAATCATGCTCCCAATCTCCCTGGCATCAGTTATGGATTCTAATAATAAGAGAAACACCTGAGAAGCAAAGTTCAGACCCAGATCTAAAATTCTTTAAAGTTTGGGAGTGGCCAGCTTGGGCCCACCGCGAATTCTGATTTGCAGTTGCCAGTTGGTGATGGCAAGTGAGTGTGTGGGAGAACAGGACGTCACTCACTAGGCATACTCCACAGTCAGCGCTTTATACTACTGAAGGGCAAACCTGTTCAGATCCCCCCAATTCCTCCTGGAGATCTCAAATACATGAGGCCTCAGAACATAAGAACATAAGAAAGGCCGTACCAAGTCAGACCAAAGGTCCATCTAGCCCAGTATCCTGTCTACCGACAGTGGCCAATGCCAGGTGCCCCAGAGGGAGTGAACCTAACAGGCAATGATCAAGTGATCTCTCTCCTGCCATCCATCTCCACCCTCTGACAGACAGAGACTAGGGACACCATTCCTTACCCGTCCTGGCTAATAGCCATTAATGGACTTAACCACCATGAATTTATCCAGTTCTCTTTTAAACTCTGTTATAGTCCTAGCCTTCACAACCTCCTCAGGTAAAGAGTTCCACAAGTTGACTGTGCGCTGCGTGAAGAAGAACTTCCTTTTATTGGTTTTAAACCTGCTGCCTATTAATTTCATTTGATGACCCCAGTTCTTGTATTATGGGAATAAGTAAATAACTTTTCCTTATCCACATCACTCATGATTTTATATACCTCTATCATATCGCCCCTTAGTCTCCTCTTTTCCAAGCTGAAGAGTCCTAGCCTCTTTAATCTCTCCTCATATGGCACCCGTTCCAAACCCTTAATCATTTTAGTTGCCCTTTTCTGAACCTTTTCTAGTGCCAGTATATCTTTTTTGAGATGAGGAGACCACATCTGTACGCAGTATTCGAGATGAGGGCGTACCATCAATTTATATAAGGGCAATAAGATATTCTCAGTCTTATTCTCTATCCCCTTTTTAATGATCCCTAACATCCTATTTGCTTTTCTGACCGCCTCTGCACACTGCGTGGACATTTTCAGAGAACTATCCACGATGACTCCAAGATCTTTTTCCTGACTTCTTGTAGCTAAATTATCCCCCATCATATTGTATGTATAGCTGGGATTATTTTTTCCAATGTGCATTACTTTACATTTATCCACATTAAATTTCATTTGCCAGTTTGTTGCCCAATCACTTAGTTTTGTGAGATCTTTTTGAAGTTCTTCACAGTCTGCTTTGGTCTTAACTATCTTTAGCAGTTTAGTATCATCTGCAAACTTTGCCACCTCACTGTTTGCCCCTTTCTCCAGATCATTTATGAATAAGTTGAATAGGATCGGCCCGAGGACTGACCCTTGGGGAACACCACTAGTTACCCCTCTGAGAATTTACCATTAATTCCTACCTTTGTTCCCTGTCTTTTAACCAGTTCTCAATCCATGAAAGGACCTTCCCTTTTATCCCATGGCAGCTTAATTTACATAAGAGCCTTTGCTGAGGGACCTTGTCAAAGGCTTTCTGGAAATCTAAGTACACTATGTCCACTGGATCCCCCTTGTCCACATGTTTGTTGACCCCTTCAAAGAATTCTAATAGATTAGTAAGACACGATTTCCCTTTACAGAAACCATGTTGACTATTGCTCAACAGTTTATGTTTTTCTATGTGTCGGACAATTTTATTCTTAATTATTGTTTCGACTAATTTGCCTGGTACAGACATTAGACTTACCGGTTTGTAATTGCCGGGATCATCTCTAGAGCCCAGAGACACCATCCAGGGCAAGTTAGAATGGGGAAACCCACTAGTCACAATCAAACCACACACTGATACACATTTTGGGTAAATGGCTCCATTAAACACTTGTGACCTTTTAAAATTGTGCTGAGCTAAATTATTAAAGGAAAAAGCTTGGGTTCAAGGTTAATTTGAAGGAAAACATTAGGGGTTAGGATCATACCCACCTTCTTTTAAGAGCAAAGTATAGTTTTCCCCAATCTAGGATGTACCAGATGAAGCATTACATTAAGACCAGTGCTTGAATTACAAGGGGACTTAAGGGGGCTGGGCCCCCTTACTACTTTTAGGGGCTACCTTGCTTCTGTCTTATTGCCCTCTTACTTCTCACTACTGCTTATATTAAAGCAAGCCATTTGACATTTACGGACCCCTTACTTTTTCCCCATAATTCAAGCACTGATTGAGACAACACTTGCTTTTGGTTCATTGTAAGTGGAGTTAGAAGGAAGACCAGGTACTGTAGGAGATCTTGTGGGGGTGAATAAGAAAATAATGCCTGAGGCTGGGCTAGGCATGAATTTGAAGGACAGCATTACAATCTGGTCCATGTTGGGGTTAGGGACAAAAACAACAATGGGGTAAGAAAGGCACTCTGATTCTCCCGTGATACAGGGGGATGGGTGAGTGGGATGCATGGATGGCTAGATGGCAAGGATACCATTAGGGAAATTTACTAGCATAATTATACCAGTACAATTATATCAGAAACTGAAAAAGCCACTCATTTTCTGAAATAAGAGGGTCCACCTGGGGAGTTATACTGGTATAACTATAGTGGTATAATTGTACCAGTGTAATTATGTCTGTAAATTTCCCTGGGAAGACAAGTCCTTCACTTTCCGATTGAAGATATAGGTTGGATTTAATGAAATCCATGTTAAAAGGATTAAGAGAAAACCAATTTTCCTCTCCTCATGCTTACTGTAAACAGTAAGAAGAGCAATCCCTATTTTTCCTTACAGCCCTCCATCTGCCTGTCCATCTCCTGTCCCTGCTGCTTCTCCCTTCCTCGTTCCTTGTGTTGCAATTACATTTTTCAGCATTGCATCCTTCCCAGACAATCAGTCTCCTGCTCCTTGGGACAAAGAGACCAACACTTTGATTAAACACTTCTTGGACTTCGCGATCCCATACTTTTCAGCTCTGACAGTTTAATTTCCAGATTCAAAACTTTTCTGAATCAGAAAGTGCCAGTTTTGTGCATTTTCACGGGTAAAATCAAAGTGTTCCTATTTATTTCCTAGGCTTGGTTATCTGTCTGAAGACTTTTTATATTTTATTAGTCCTCACAAAGTTGTTTCTCAGGATCTGACACAGTGAAGATTGCAGTATATAAGTTCCCACTGTATTTGGCACTGTCAAATTCCCAAAGACTCAGTAATTAATAAAATAAAAATATTTATAATTATAATCTTTACATTTACAAAGTGCCTTTCAGTTCTGAAAGATCCAAAAGTGCTTTACAAACTATGTGTACTTCACACCCCACTGACATGCCAACACTTCTAGGGTAGAATGTGGAATTTAGGTAGAAAACCAGTGTTAGTCTAAACACCATCTTTAATATCAAGGTTAAAAACCCTGCTATCTGTGGAAAGTTTCATAAGGTATTTAATGATCACAAGTGTTCAGGGCCTCAGGGCCGGCTTTAGAAAGTGCGGGGCCTGATTCGAATAGTTTCGACGGGGCCCCGGGAGGGATGACAAAAAAAAAAAACCCACCACACACACACGGGGCTTGTACTCACTGGGCCACGCTCCTTGTCTTTGGCGGCTGGTCCTTCACTCGCTCCAGGTCTTCGGCGGCACTGAAGGACCCGCCGCCAAAGTGCCACCAAAGACCTGGAGCACCGCCGGGTAAGTAAAAATTAAAAAGGCGCCTCTAGCCAAGGAAGGGATTCTCTGCCACTTGTCCCCCACTCTGGGCAGCCCTGCCACTGGGCATGGGGCCCTCTTAGGCTCGGGGCCCGAACAGGAGAATTGGTGGAATTGGCCTAAAGCCGTCCCTGCAGGGCCTGAATTGTACATCCCATCTGAAAGACAATATCTTTGGCAGCACTCTGTCCCCAAGGATCATGATGTAGAGTAGAGTGGTGGGGGAAACCTCCTGATTTGTTAATGTTTCCATAAGTAAAAGAGCTGAGTTTGAACGGCTATGATTTATGCAGTCGTGCTACTCATTACTTGGATGCTGGTAAAAAATGTTTGCAAGTCCCCCAAACTTCATATCAGAAAGTGTGTTATTTGTTTTTCTCTTCTTGAAAATGTCTCAGTCATACAATCAGGAAAGGGACCCATTACCATGGGACTTAGCTGATAATGAATAGCAAGTAATGATTCCTCTTGTATTGAAGCAACATGAAGAAGCCTCATCATCATCTATCTAGCTTAACTACTAATATGGTCCCTGTGACAGATATGGCAATTTCCTGCAATATCCTGGACAAACCTTATTGGATTAAGTTTAAATATTTTAGGAATTCATTGCATTAAAATGCAAATGTTTATGCATTGTGGAATTAAATGTAATGTCTCCATGGAGAAGACCTGATTAATGTAAAATTTTGAGAAGTGATATGAGCTTCAAAGGACTATTTGAAACAATATGAACTTTTAAGAGTTAAGTCGCTAGAGGGAGATGTATGCAAATGTAAACTCCTCCAGGTATGCAAAAACTCAGACTTTGAAGCTTTGCAAGGAGGGGAGGACCTTTTGTGGGCTGATCACCTGTTACACCAGGACAGATAAAATAAAGGTCCAAGCCAGATAAAAGATTGACTCAGAGATTCAGGGGTGGGCTTGTTCTGAGCTAACAGCTCCTATGAACTTGTGACCACATTAAAACCCTTTGGTAGGGGTTGAAGGACTATTCACTGGGCCAGCATGAAGTCTTGTTCGAGTGAGGGGGTGATCTCTTATTAGCCTATGTGTGGGTTCTTTGATTGTTTTTAATATGTTTTTTCTGTATTGCTTTTACCTTCAGAATAAACATGCTTGCCTAGAAAGAACTGTGTGGTAACTTAAGTGGGGTAATTGCACAGTCATAGCCTTCGAAGAGTAAGCAAAGCACAGACACAGGCCCATTTCAGCAGCCTTCCTTGCTGGGGAACTCAGAGCATAGGCAGAGGACTTTGCAATCTGGAAACACCCTGATCAGGAAGGAAAGAGAGGCAGGTCTACATCAAGGAGAGGTGCCGCAAGCCAGAGAGTAGCTGCCCTTGCTGGACCACGGAGGGGGAAATCCAGGTGTAACTGCCCTGAACTGTGACAGATCCCATTACTGTAGTACCCAAACATCCCATCTTTACAGATGGGGAACTAAGGCATAGAAAGGCTAAGGGATTTGCCCAAGGTCACACAGACACCTGTGGCAGAGCAGGGAAGTGAATTCAGGTCTTCCAAGTCCCAAGCTAGTGTCCTAACCACTGGACCATTCATCCACTCAAGAATGTTGTGCATCACCCTGCATTGCAAGGCACAGCATTGATGTGGGATTCTTCAATTGTCCTGTGAGTCAAGCCTGGAGGACACAGAGCAGAGCTCTGGAAATTAGGTCTGTTCCCCACATTCTGAGCTGGTGACAACCCATCCCTGGAGTCTAATAGACAAAAGGCCTTACTAGGCCTGCAGTGACATACAGACAAGCACTGACAGTTTAGGCATGCACCCACTGATAAGAAACAAACCAGCCAGATTCCAGGATGGCTTAGAGCACTGGTGATTTCTATCATCTGATGACTGTTTAGTACCTCATGTATAATGGCTCGATGATCTCGGTCAATTCCCTAATGAATGAGCTTCCATACCACACAACCATGGCTCTGTCTCCCTGGCAGTCTCAGCGAAGATGCCAAGGGTTGAATGGGCCATAGGGACTGGCGTCCTTTCTCACACTAAGGCCTGGTCTACATTGGGGGGGGAGAGGGAGGGAGTCGATCTAAGTTACGCAGCTTCAGCTATGTGAATAATGTAGCTGAAGTCGACATACTTAGATCTACTTACCGCGGTGTCTTCACTGCAGTAAATCGACGGCTGACGCTCTTCCAGCAACTCCGCCTGTGCCTCTCACCCCAGTGGAGTACCGGAGTCGATGGGAGAGCACTTGGCGGTTGATTTATCGCGTCTAGACTAGACATGATAAATCAACCCCCGCTGGATCGATTGCTGCCCTCGATCCAGCAGGTAATATAGACAAGCCCTAAAGGTTTTTCCTCAAGGGCAGGGATGAGGTACATTAGCAGGGGCTGGTGTCGGGGAAGCTTGCCTTGCTGCTTTATCTATTCTGTGGATAATGAGATGACTTCATTCTCTGGCATTGCTGAGCTGCTACTTCTCACCAGTGTTAAACACGCTTAAAAATAATCAATTGATGTCTGGACTGTTGAACAAACCCCCTGGAGTTCCCTGTGTCAGTGCCAGGGACCAGCACTTCATCCTCCAGTACAGGCAATGATTTCATAAACAAACAGCATGTAGGCAGGAATAGACTTCTTCCGCAGGGGGATTTGGAAGAAACAGAAGTCTCTACTTGGAGGCTGTAGGAAGAGACACGCACACCCACACGCACGCATACTGGGTTTGTATCTGAAACTCACCTCCCATTCTAAAGTTTTTCTTTACTCTTAACTTAAAACATAATCTTAGCCTGAGCTTTCTCCCGAGCTGGTTATTTCTTGGGCTTTTCTCTGCAAGGCCTCCTGTCTTACCCTTTACCCCTCTCTTGCTTTACAGATGCTCCACCATCTTTTATCTTCCTGTGTTGGAGGCCAATGAGACTCACCTGCTCTGGCTGCCAGATGGATCAGCAGAACAGTCCTGCATCTCCATGAAGGGAGCTAGAACCTGGTGTCCTGTCCCATTGGCCATGGGAAAGGGAGGGCTGTGTGTGTGCCGGGTCAGAGGTGGACAGAGTACACCTAAAACACATGAGGAAAGAATGAAAAATTGTCCTAGGACTGTCATCACTGGCATAGAGGGAAGGAGCGTGTGCTTCTCAGGCCAGATGCAGGACACTTTTTTTTTTTTTTTTTTGGTGCCAGGCGCAGGAATAAACAGAGATTATTTTTCAGCTGGCAGAGTTCAGTGCGGCCCAGCCTAGCCTTCAAAATGGAGAACGACAGAGCATGAGACCCTGGCACGGGAAATAAGGCACTCTCCTTCAGATGAGCTGGCATGCCCTTCCTTGCTGAGGCGTCCTGGCGGGAGCCTCCTAAAGAGCTAGCTAATCTCCCCTCCTCCTCTCCTTCCCCTTCCGCTGGCAACCTCAGTCCTTGAGATTTTATTAAACTGGTTTTTAATCTCTTTATGCTCCATGTAAAAGCCCTGCACCCCGGCACCGCCAATGAGCGAGCAAGCCAGCAAGCTTTTACTAGTTAATAAAAGCGCTGCTCTGGCTACAACCCCCTCCCATTTCCTGCAGCATGACCTCTGTGAATGGCTCCCAGCTCCGCACCTCTTCTGGTGGGGGGCTTTTTGGAAGAGTGAAACAAAGGATAGCAGCACCCACCTCTCCCTGGCTGCCCTTGTGCACACAGCTAGAGAGACCTGTATGAACAGCTCCTTTTAATAGCTGCAGCTTAAGAGCAGCCATATCCTCACTAGACCCACTGTGATCAAAGCAAATGGAAACACAGAAGTAAGAATCTTGGGGTGCCCATCTCGTGTGGGCGAGTGTGTGCAGAAATAAATGTGTGGAGAGGGGAGAGGACTAGGGGTATGCTGATAATATGCATGTGGGTGAGGGATGTCAGTGGATGAGTATGTGTATGGCTGAGCATGGATGAGTATATGTTTGTTGCAGATGTGCTGTCATCAGGATGAGTGTGCGTGGCTATGTGTGCGCACGGGCATTGGTGTGAGGGTATGTGTTGATGGGTCTATGTGAGGGGTCAATGGGTGAGTGTGCATGAAGGGGTGCTTCAGAGAGTGGCTGTCTGGGCAAGTCTGGAGAAATGGACGAGTATTATGAGTGTGTGTGGATAGTCTGGGGTGTGTATAGGGTGGGACACTGAGTAGGTGCATGCTGCTGAGAGAGGAAGTGGTGGTGAGTGTGGGGGGTAGATTTGGGGTGCAAGACTGTACAAGGGTACTTCCTGTAGGAAAATGCTATAGAGAAATAAAGTGTAACCCTGTTTGCTGCTGGACAGAACTGCTGACACTGTCCTGGCCAATGCACGAGGTAGCCTGTACCTCAGCCTGCACAGGGAACACAAATTGCTACTTGCACCTGGCTGTACATCCTGTAGAAACGAAGCAGTTAAGCAAACTGGGAGGAAGAAGAAGAGAAGGGGGGGAGGGTCAAGACTCCAAAATGTGCAAATTCTGAAAGCAATCCAGAGCCTTAGGACTAAATTGCTATTTGCAGAGCAATACCCAGAATGCTTTGCACTGCAACTTTGCTCTTAAATGCTGTAGATTTAGAGGTCACCCTAACCTAATTAAGTCTCTGTTGCTGGCTGAGACAACAGCTGCACAACACGTGAGCCCAGGGAGGGTGGAAACCAGCAAATGTGTGCCCTGTGATTGCTGTTACAGCCATGGCAGAGCAGATTATGGGGGCCTCTTGCTGGTACAGCTGGGCCATCACTGGCAAACCAGCGTTGCGTTTTGAAATCATCTGCACAGTATTTATCCGTCCACGGTGACACTGGCTTTTAACCCCCAGTGCCAAATATAAGTGTAGGCATTGCCTGTCCTACCTATCAGCTGGAAAAGGGAATGTATGTGTGATGGAGAGCTTGAAATACAGAGAGGGGATTGTTCAATTCTGTCCCTTCAGGAGATGACCTTCAGCCTGAGCATAGTCACCATTGCATTTTTCACATCAGACACTCAACGCCAGGATATCACCAGGTGGCCCTTCCCCTGGCAGTGTTCTCAAAAGATTGTTTTTCTATTCCTTGTCTGGGTTTTAGGACAACTGAGATAGAGAGTCCCAGGTTTGACATGCCAGGAGAACTTTGGGAAAGTTCAGTCAGTACTGAGTAGGCCTTTGGCACGAATAGGGCCTTTTCCACACTTATAAAAAAGGCACTACAATAAAACACAGTTTGCAATGCTTTGAGCTTGCAGTGCATGGACAAAAGCCTTGTGTCCACACCACAACAGCCATCCGAAGGGTTTTACAAGGCCTGGTTGCACTGGTTGGTTGCAACACCTAGGGTGAGGTCTGGAATTAAGGGCGGAATGAAATGGTGCAGCCTACAATGGTTTCTTCCCAGTACGAGCAAGAAGCTACAAATGCTGCAGTGGCACCAATTCAGTCTTCCCTTTTAATTTTATCCCCAAATGCAGTGCCTGGTGTTCAGAAACTGCCCAGGAGACCCTCTTAACGAAATTATTAAGCATTATGGGATAGGTGCTTGAGTTCCAGAATGCAACAGTACAACCCTGGCCATAAGAGTCTCTCTATGAGGTTGTGCCAAAACTGTTCTATCAGAAACAGAAGGGGGATACACTGAACCGTTCTGAAGGCAAAGATGGGAACTGACCACGTCATGCCATCAACATCACTACAGCCATTTCTGCCTCCTCATTTGTAGCTACCTCGTGAGTCATTCTGGGGCTGGGCAAAAGCATGGCACATCCACTTTGTGGCAGCTCCTGCAAATGCTTTCACTGCAGAATTTTCCTTTGTGTTTTGACTCAAACCGACGCTTGATCAAAACTGCTGACTTCCTTCCAGTTTCATGATGAAAACATGCAAACCTGAATTTCAGAACATTTTGCTGCAAAATCATAAATCTTTGAAACTGCAGCTGGGTTTGCTCAGAAGGATCAGAAACCTCAGCAAACCTGTTCTTAGCCTCAAACTTGTAGCAAAATCTGAAAGCAGACACATGCTGGGTCCAAATAAAATGCCTGGATCTCGACACCTGCAAACTCTGAGAAGGTTCAAATTCAGATCCAAACTTTGTTAACGACCCCTGCCTACTTTCCACAATGGGCTTAACCAAAAATGCAGGTCTACACGCAATCCTGTGCATTGGAGAAGTTCTTGGTTTGGATCCAAACTTTCCAGATTGGGTTCATCTTCAGATGGTTGATTTCAGTCTTCTTCTTCACCATCATCTTTATTAATTTTTATTATGGTAGCGCTTGGGAGCTCCAGTCGTGGACCAAGACTCCTTTGTGCAAGGTGCTGTACAAACACAGAACAAAATGGCAGTTCCTATCCCAAAGACTTTACAGTCTAACCTTTCTCCCAGCTCCAATTTATTCAGGCTTCCTGGAAATATAGGGCATGGCTCATCTCTCCCTCCCCAGCTTCTGCCCAAACCTAACATGCCCCACAAGTGAAAAAGAGAACAGCTAAAAAGGGAATCTCTCCAGTTATTTCTTCTACAGAGGGGGAGGAGAATAATGATCTTGTTCTTGAAGAAAATCAAAGGCTGCCGACACCTGCATGAAACGTCAGCTCTTTTAATTGTATTTATTTAATTTATTTAGTTAGTTTTGTGATTGCTTTAATCCTTGTAGCTTAAAGGCAAAATGTGAGCACAACGTGCAGGAAAACGAAGAGCATGTGACACTATCAAGGGAGGAAACCAAACCTGGAAGGGGCGTGTGTGTGTAGGGAACCTTGTTAGGAGGCAGATTAAGGCTCTCCAGCTGATAGACAAAGCCTTTATGAAGGGAGCGTAAAGGCCACCTCATCCTTTTAATTTCTTCCCTATTATCGTTTTAATCCTGGCCTCTCCTTTGTCATCTCCCCCCTCCTGTGGTCCCCACTTCCCAAGGGGTACCACTAAGAATGCTTAAATGGGTTGCTTGACTGTGTTTGCTGTGGCACCGAGGACTGAAATCTCCATTACAAGGCACTGGCCCCGCTAGCGCGGCACTGCAGCACAGCTGATCTGAATTTTAGCAGCCATAATGGCACCTTGTAGCTGCGAGTCAAATTTCCTCTATTTGGATAGACTAACAGGCACTTTGTGCTGGACGTGGTCTGACACTGTTTGATCCCTATTTTCCGGGGGTCTGATCCACGCATGGAAACCACATCAAAGTTCATGGGAATTGTGTGCTCAGGCAGCTTGCTGCAGGGTTGGGGGCTTGACAGCAGTGGGTAGAGGCTGCCATCTAGGGAGGGTGGAGGAGAATCCAGCCAGCACCACTGCTTATCCAAGGTGAGAAGTAGAAAGAGCAGAAACACAAAGCAGCACATTCTTCTCTTCTTGTTACAGTTTGACAGTCCAAGGAAATGACCCCAATGGAGACACTTCTGTCTGCAGCTCCTTATTATGAGGATCAGTACATGACGGACTTGGATCTCTCCCTCTCTCTCTCAGCTAATTTTCTGTGATCTTTCTATCTAGTGCATCTAAATGTCAACGCTTCCTCCTTCAAAGCATCAGGGGGTTGGTGGAACAGGAGAGTTTTACATTGATCCAATTTATGTCAGCATTCTCCCTCCTCCCTCTGAGTGTTCTTGCCTGGCAGAGAGGCCACACAGCATCTGCTCACGTATCAACACACCGGTGTGCGTGTACACCCTGTCTCTACAGTGCCACAACAGGGACTTCAAGTTCCATCCTGGCTCATGCAGAGATATCATGCTGTTTTTCCAAGCAGAGGTTGCACGGATTCACCCCACCTTCCCCTTCCCAGAAATGGCCACTCAAAAGAACAGGGCAGAGAGTGAAATTTGGGCCCTATCTATCTACGTATTTACCTGGCCTTCATCACCACAGCACCTGAGCACCTGATAATTGTACTTTCATAGCACCCTGGTGAGACAAGGGGGTATTAGCCCCATTTTACAGAGAGAAATGAGGCACCGGGTAGACTATGTGACTTGCCCAAGGTCACACAGGAAATCTGCGGCAGAGCCAAGAACTGATCCCAGCAGTCTTTGTCCTATCTCCTAGACCACTCTTTCCTGTGGGTTCCTACTCTCAGGGAAGACTTGTGGGCTGAGTTCCATCCAGTGCTCTCAGCTGGCATCATGCAAATCACCAGGTATCCTCTCCCACCAGGTATCTTGCACCCCACCACGCAATAACTGTTGCACTAGCAGCACTTTCTCACTACTAATGGGATCATGCAGGAACCATTTTTTAATCATCATCAGTGCAGAATGGTCCTGTTCACCTGCCAAAGTGCCTCTCCTGTGCCGGAAGTCACAATGCACAATTCTGCTTCTGCCGAGAGAAATGCCAAAGCTGTTCTCAGGATGTGCATCACACATCTCTAGGAGTAATGCGCACTTTTTTGTGCCATTGTTGTGTATGAGTGCTGTGCACCCTTTGGGTGATGAAGGGGTTAAAACCAATTTTTTATTCAAAGTGTTCTCAGCTACTCTACCAGTGATCAGAGAAGCCTGGGAAATCAACAAGATACCCTAGGATCAGTGCTCTAATTGCCTTGTGCCAGCCCAGGAAAAGTGGGCGCATTACTAAGTAGATAATACTTAGTCCTACCATGAGTGCAGGGGACTGCACTAGATGACCTCTTGAGGTCCCTTCCAGTCCTATGATTCTATGATTCTATCACTAGTCACATGCTGGTTGTCAGTAAGTGTGCCACTAGGGGGCAGATTCTGCAATCTTTAAAATTAGTAGAACTTACTCCTGTTCCATGGGCAAAGGGGATGCCAAATTGTCCCTTATTTTCAGGAAGTGCCTGACCGGATCAATCCCAAGGTCCATCTAGTTCAGTATCCTCTGACAGTGGCGAGCACCAGGTGCTTCAGAGGAAGGTGTAAGAACGTCACTGCTGGCATATGTGGGATAATCTGCCTCCCACACTGGGTTTCCACCTGATCTCTAGTAGCTATGGATCAGCTTAAGCCCCAGATGTTCCGAGGCCTCAGTGGCTGCCAACATACCAAACAAAAATCTAATAGACGACCGAACTGTGCAAGTGCTGGGCTTCTCCTCCCCATGGCACATATGGACAGTGCTAAACTGTATCCTCACCTGAAATGGAAGATATCCATATTTACTCCATAGATGGAATGGGAAAGAATCACCAAATTGCGACTGTGGCATGCTGCAAACTGTCGGACACATCACGGACAATTGCCCAATCCATGCTCATCCTGGATATGTTGCAGCCATTCACATGGCTACCCCTTCTGCTCTGGACTGGATAAGAGACTTTAAGATCCAACTGTAGTCAAATCGTTGCTTTCACTGTTCCACTATTGCCATACGAAAGAAGAAGCTTAAGAACCTGAAGCCCAAGATTTAATATCCCTGTGACCCTAACAAAATCCCAATGCAAGAGGGCAAGGGACTCACTGGTATCTGATAGTGAGGTTCAGCTGGCCTGACCAGTTCAGTGTACCCACTTCGCTAATGTCATAATCTGTATCTAAAAAGTGGCATGTAAGATACCAATAGAAAGCTAGTAACATGATGACTATTAATATTAATTAATAGTGTATGTACGGAGAACTAATGCAAAATTAAAAACATATTGGAAGTTATGTTCTTAAAGTGGGTTTGCAGGCAGGGCTGAAGTTACCCCCACCCTAGACAAAGGAATTTCAAAGGTACATTAAGAGACAATGGGAATGCACTGTACCAAAAATGTAAACAGGCTAATCAAGACAACAAGGGGAGGAGATAAACACTCAGCATCACAGCCAGGGGAGGAGATTGCAGGAACAGATCAATTTGCATTTTAGCAAACACCAGCAGGGGAAGAAACCAGCATGGAACTTCCCTCCCCATGAGACTCCATGTCTCCTTCCTCACAGCTTGAATGAACTGTACTAGGGGTGGTGGGGGGTAATCTTCAGAAGCATCCATTTCAAAGTTTCACTGGACTATAAAAGAGAGGGGCAGAGAACCCCAAGTGATCTTTTACCTAATATGACAAAGAAACCGAGCACTTTGTCTTTGTGGGAGATCCCGACCAATAGGGTGGCCAGCTATCTTGCTGGAAGGTAGTCTGATAAGAATCTGACCTTGAACCAAGACTGTAGTTTTGTTAAGTCTTAGTCTCTAGAAAATTTTTTTTACTCTGATTTGCTTGTAACCATTTCCAACTCTATCCTTCATACCTGGACTCACTTAAAACCCATCTCCTTTTGTTAATTAACTTACTTTACTTTTAATCTACGTCCCAGTGCTGTGTGTGCATTGAAGTGATTGTTAACTCCAGTTGACGTGATAAACTGTGCATTATGTCTCTTAGGAGGAGCAAACACACCTTGTTATTCCTCTGAATGGTCCAGGAAAGGGCTGGACATTCCAGAGGATGTGGTTTTGGAAAAAATCAGGACTGGGGGAGTGTTGGGGTCATCTTTCCAGGTGTAACCAAAGTTGGTGGATACCAGAGTGTGATTGGGCTGTAACAAGCAGGAACTAGAGTGAGACTGTGAAACAAAAGCAGGAAAGAGTCAGTGGAGCTCTCCTGCAGTGCAGCGAGCAGTGAAGAGGTTTAGGCACTCAGGGTTACAGGGCAGGGTAAGCAACCGCTGACTGCTCTGGATTGTACCCCAGAATGTGACAATCCTATTCAATATTTCTGCTATCATTAATTATGATAACTGGGGATATTCTTGAATCCATGAATGGAAACATAGGCAGGCAGGCAACTGACAGAGAAAACAGCAGTGATCCTGGGACGTTCAGGGACATTTTACCTCAAAGTAACGTATGAACTGGGGTCCCAGGGTATTCTTGCAGGGAACATTAGGGAGAAAATCCATGGCTTTCAGTGCATTACAATGGCAAATTGTAAATAAATAATAATAAAGAAAGCCTGCTGTTCAGAAATATTTCTAAGAGCCAGAGGGAAAAGTCAGTCCTGGCTGGCATGGATTCGTAGTAGCCATAAAGGGGGATGAACTCCATCAGAAGTAAGGCAATCGCTCCTTCCCCTATGTGTTCGGAGCCTGGAGATCTGCAGAGGCAGGGAGGTGTACCACAAAACTCAGGAGATATCATTCTATTCCTGCCTCTGACAACAACTTACTGTGTGACCTTGGGCGAGTCACTTTTGATCTCTCGCTTTCATGTGTAGAATGATGATAGTAGAATCTCTTGTAATACAGACGAGAAAGGCTTCAGGTGTAATGAATGGAAATGGGTATTCTTTATTGAGGTTGTTGGCCACTGATCATCATGTGTTTTCTCTTCTCGGCTTCGTGGCTCCCTGACTGACTAACACAGCCAGTCTCAGGTGGCTGAACGCCACTTGTCCCTCTAAGAAGTTGGACGCCGACCGCTCGGGGGTCGCATAACTACTCGTTCATGGAGAATAATTGCAATCCCCGATCCCCATCACGAATGGGGTTCAACGGGTTACCCGCACCTATCGGCGTAGGGTAGACACATGCTGAGCCAGTCAGTGTAGCGCGCGTGCAGCCCCGGACATCTAAGGGCATCACAGACCTGTTATTGCTCAATCTCGGGTGGCTGAACGCCACTTGTCCCTCTAAGAAGTTGGACGCCGACCGCTCGGGGGTCGCATAACTACTCGTTCATGGGGAATAATTGCAATCCCCGATCCCCATCACGAATGGGGTTCAGCCACCCGAGATTGAGCAATAACAGGTCTGTGATGCCCTTAGATGTCCGGGGCTGCACGCGCCCTACACTGACTGGCTCAGCGTGTGTCTACCCTACGCCGATAGGTGCGGGTAACCCGTTGAACCCCATTCGTGATGGGGATTGGGGATTGCAATTATTCCCCATGAACGAGTAGTAACACAGCCAGTGTTGCCCAGTATCTACACACAAGGTCTCTCACCCCTAGTCTAGACTAAATAGTCTTGGAAGAGAGTGCTGACTGCACTACAAGGTAATAAAACTGATCTACCTCAGAGGGGTGTAGTGAGGCTTAAATTATTAATGCTTGCAAAGTACTCTGAGATTGTTGGATGAAAGAAGCCAGAGAAGGGATGAGTGTGATTATTATTCAGAGGTCCTGTTTGCCCTTATTGCCCTGACCTGAAGGAACTGGAAGGAAGGGATGTCAAAGAGACCTGCATACAAACGCGAGACAGTGGGCATGAGCTTGCTCAGACTAAGGTGACAGAAAGGGCAATTGGAAGCAGAATGGAGGGAAAGACTCCTCTCCCCCAGAGAGTAGGGACACGGTGCAGAGTCCATCAAACGAATGTGCAAATGCATGAGAAGGGGAGCTGGGTACCAGACTTGGATCATAGGGTCAGTCCAAGGCACATTAATGATGCCATTTCATTCCAAGCATTTTCTATTCTTACAACTCCAATTAAAAAAAAATGTGAAACTCAGCAACTGTCAAGCATTAGACTGGAACAATTAAACGTGATACTTAATTAAACATCTCCACTCTCAAGGAATGTGAGATTTACCTTCTTTCTCCCTTCTATTAGAGGCAGCCCAGAGATAAAACCTTCAAGTTATGAGTAATTATGCCCCGCTGAGAAAAGTGATGGAGTGATACGCTCTGAAGAACTTGCCGGGCTCTGGAAAATGTGGAGTCAACACTTAGGGTTTTTTTTATTATTATTATTATTATTATTATTATTTTCCCCGCCACTAACACTTTTCCCAGCTTGTTCCCAGAGGGAGATAAACAAACAGTGTGTACCTGCATTTTAATGGAATAAACAGAGCTAGTCTAATTCACCTTCTTGTTGGGCTGGCTTGGAATTCTTCACACTAGAGGGAATGCGAAAGGGGCTGGGTGTGTGGAGTGCTGTTAGCTGTGTGTGTTACCTCAGTGATTAGGCCAGTAACCTAGGCCTTGGGAGACCTGTAGTCAAATCCCTGCTCTGTTACAGACTTCCTGTGTCACCTTGGGCAAGTCACTTAGCTTCCCTGTGTCTCAGTTTCCCTTCTGTAAAATGGGGATAATGGCCTGACAGGGTTGTTGTGAGGATACACACATTACAGATTGTGAGGTGCTCTGAGAGTACAATGATGGGGACCACAGAAGTACCTGAAATAGATTAGTGGCAGGGTCCCAATCAAGAGAACATTTTCCATATGGTCTCACTGGATCATGCTGGGATCAAAGACTGGGGAAAAAAATCAGATGCGACATGAGTGGATGCACATGAATATGGCCCTGGGTTTCCATGAACACACTGGGAATTAGAGACGGTTTTGAGTACAGTCACACTGGACTGGGCAGGAGCTCGGTTTGTTTACCTTAACCAAAAGAAGGCTGAGGGGGGATATGATTGCTCTCTTTAAATATATCAGAGGGATAAATACCAGGGAGGGAGAGGAATTATTTCAGCTCAGTACTAATGTGGACACGAGAACGAATGGATATAAACTGGCCGTCGGGAAGTTTAGGCTTGAAATTAGACGAAGGTTTCTAACCATCAGAGGGGTGAAGTTTTGGAACAGCCTTCCAAGGGAAACGGTGGGGGCGAAAGACCTCTCTGGCTTTAAGATTAAGCTTGATAAGTTTATGGAGGGGATGGTTTGATGGGATAAAGTGATTTTAGTCAATAGGTCAATAACGTGCCATCGCTGGTAATTAGTAACAATGGTCAATGATGGGATATTAAAAGTTACTACAGAGAACTTTTCCAGAAGGTCTGGCTAGAGAATCTTGCCCGCATGCTCGGGGTTCAGCTGATCGCCATATTTGGGGTTGGGAAGGAATTTTCCTCCAGGGTAGATTGGCAGAGGCCCTGGAAGTTTTTCGCCTTCCTCCGCAGCATGGGGTAGGGGTCACTTGCTAGAGGATTCTCAGCGACTTGAAGTCTTTAAATCATGATTTGGGGACTTCAACAGCTGAGTCAAGGGAGAGAATTCTTCCAGAAGTGGGTGGGTCAGCTTTTGTGGCCCGCATCATGCGGGAGGTCAGACTAGATGATCATAATGGTCCCTTCTGACCTTAGAGTCTATGGGTCTATGAGTCTAATTAGCGGTGGGAACCTAATTCTCCACTGCCTTGCAATTTGTGTCATTATTGACACCTGTCAAGGCTGGGGTGAGCACTGGTACAAAAAGGTACCCAATCAAAACTGACCGTTCTTTTACATCGATGTGGAGACTACATCGAGGAGGGGATTTACACCTACTTTGCACAGATGACACAAGATGTAAGAGAGATGAATCAGCTACAGTGGACTGTACTGACAGTGGAGACTGGATCTGCAATACAATCCGGACTAATTGCTGGATTACACTTGAAATCGAAATCTGCTTCCATGATGTCCTCACTGGTGTGCACAGAAATCTAAATTTTGAAAGCCCCCGCCCCCATCCCAGCAGAGGGTCCCCTCTTGTTTTAAGAACAAAAAGGAGTCTAGTGGCACCTTAAAGACTAACAGATTTATTTGGGCATAAGCTTTTGTGGGTAAAAAACCCACTTCTCTAGATGCATGGAGTGAAAATTACAGATGCAGGCATTATATTGTACATGAAGAGAAGGGAGTTACCTCACAAGTGAAGAATCAGTGTTGACAGGGCCAATTCGATCAGGGTGGATGTAGTCCACTCCCAATAATTGATGAGGAGGTGTCAATTCCAGGAGAGGCAAAGCTGCTTTTGTAGTGAGCCAGCCACTCCCAGTCCCTATTCAAGCCCAGATTAATGGTGTTAAATATGCAAATGAATTTTAATTCTGTAGTTTCTTTTTGATGTCTGTTTCTGAAGTTTTTTGTTCAAGTATAGCTACTTTTAAATCTGTTATAGAATGTCCAGGAAGATTGAAGTGTTCTTCTACTGGCTTTTGTATGTTACCATTCCTGATGTCCGATTTGTGTCCATTTATTCTTTTACATAGGGCTGCCCAGTTTGGCCAACGTACATGGCAGAGGGGCATTGCTGGCACATGCTGGCATATATAACATTAGTAGACGTGCAGGTGAATGAGCCCCTGATAGTGTGGCTGATGTGGTTGGTCCTCTGATGGTGTCGCTAGAGTAGATATGGGGACAGAGATTGCTACAGGGATAGGTTCCTGGGTTAGTGTTTCTGTGGTGTGGTGTGTAGTTGCTGGTGAATATTTGCTTCAGGTTGCGGGACTGTTTGTAAGCGAGGACTGGCCTGCCTCCCAAGGTCTGTGAGAGTGATGGATCGTTTTCCAGGCTAGGTTGTAGAGCATTGATAATGTGCTGGAGAGGTTTTAGCTGGGGGCTGTATGTGATGGCCAGTGGTGTTCTGTTATTTTCCTTGTTGGATCTGTCCCGTAGTAGGTGATTTCTGGGTACCCGTCTCGCTCTGTCAATCTGTTTCCTCACTTCCCCAGGTGGGTATTGTAGTTTTACGAATGCTTGATAAAGATCTTGTAGGTGTTTGTCTCAGTCTGTGGGACTGGAGCAAATTCAGTTGTATCTTAGGACTTGGCTGTAGACAATGGATCGCGTGATGTGGCATGTAGGTAAGTATAGTGGTCAGTAGGTTTCTGGTATAGGGTGGTATTTATGTGACCATCACTTATTTGCACGGTAGTGTCCAGGAAGTGGATTTCTTGTGTGGACTGGTCCAGGCTGAGGTTGATGGTGGGGTGGAAATTGTGGAAATCCAGGTGGAATTCTTCAAGGGCCTCCTTTCCGTATGGACCCAGGGGAATTTAAAGTTGAATCTTTTATTCCATTTCACTGCTGTAAATCTGGAGTATTTCCACTGTAAATCTGGAGTTACTAAAAATGGACTCTGGTGTAACTGAATGCAGAGGCTGGCCCTTAATGCTTGTACTGTAAGTGCTAAGCATTTGTATTCAACTTCTCCAGATTCAGCACATGGGCTTGGTGCAAGCGGGGGCGGGGAGGGAAGAAATCCTGCCCCTCTCCCAGGCTGCAGAGAGGCATGAGAATTGCTCTCTGCTCTGTGAAGGTCAGAGGAGCCATTGGTCCTGCCCCTGCTCATTTCAGTGACCTCACAGAGACTCAATAATAACAATACTCACCTTTGCCCTACTTCCCAACCAGGGAGCCTTTTATGGAGCTAGATGGATTCTTCAGCGCACATGGCATGTGGCCCCTTTGTGCTGGCCCCCAAACACCCCTTCCCGGCACCTCCATGGCTGAAGAAGCTTCAGATTGCATCCCACAGCAATCTGAAACACAACAGAGCTAGCCTATCCACCTAGCTATCGTAGGATCGCTCCCTCTGCCATATTGTCCGGTCCAGTTGTCATGCAATGAGGCTCCCGCCACTTCCCCTTGGAGACCACTCCACAGTTGTGACTCCATTGGATCTTGCCATCAGGACATTTTTCCATTTTCCCTTAATGACATCCCATGCCTCCTAATTATACTGCCTTGTACCAGCTTCAACAATCCCTTGCCCTTCATGGTGTTTACCTTTCAAATGCTTGCAGTCCCTGGTGGGGAGCATGGTACCTGGGGAAGATCTGGCAAGCATACAGAAAATGGGAATTGCTTTGCAGGGAAATACAAAATGCAACTCTTGTAGAATAAATATATCAAAAAGGGGAACAAAAATCCAACCAACCAGCAGAAACAACAACAACAAAAAGCCCTTTGGGGACTGAAATCTGAGCCACACTCTTCCCAACACTCCTCTAATCTCTGCTGATGCTAGTTCAAACACACAGGAGGCCCAATCCTGAGAAGTGCTGAGCCTCTCCTGAGAGGTGCTGAATGCCCTTCGTTTCCGGTAAGCTGAGGAGGCTCAGCCCTTTGTAGGAGGCACTCAGTATCAAGCAGGCTTGAATTTATAGAGCACACAGCCTACTCCAATGGGAGGAAAAACCATTTTCTTGCTGAGTTTGAAACAAAAAGCTCTACCTGCCTGTCAGCTGCCATTCAAGTCACGATCGGATCTGGCCTTTCACGAAAATGCAAGCTCATTAAAACAGCCGGCAGAACGTCCGGAGCCTCTCTGAGGAGGGAGGGAGGGGAACATGAAGCAAACCGTCAGCTAGCAAAATGAACAGAAAGCACTTTCATTTGAAACAGGGGCCTGTTGAGCTGGTTAAAGAGCAAATCAATATGGAATAGCCAAAGGGTCAGGCCTGTTGGTGGGAGCAGGAAGAGGGAAGGCAGGGGATTGAGGGGGTGGGCACAAGCGTGCTAGAGAGAAGCCATCAAATAGTTTTCTTTGGTTGTCCTGAAAGGCATTAGAAATGGGTACCCAGGACTTGGCTCTGAACTGTACAAATATAATGATGTAAAGTTTGAGGGAATCTGTGGCCTTGTTTAGACTAAAGGCTGTTCTACAGTGGGAACTCACATCGACATAGCTATGTCATGCACGGCTGTGAAAAATCCACACCCCTGAGCAAAATAGTTAAGCTGATCCCCAGTGTAGTCAGCACTCGGTTAACGGGAGAATTCTTCTGTCAACCTATCCACTGCCTCTCAGGGAGGCAGATTAATTACATGGACAGCAGAACTCCTCCTGTTGGCAAAGGTAGTGTCTACACTGAAGCGCTATACCAGCCTAGCTACAGTGTTTCAAGTGTAGACAAACCCTAAGATTTAAGGGTGTGATTCTAGAAGAAGTTACCTCACTTGATTGAATTAACACCTTCTAAAGCGCTAGTCTGGGCACAACAGCTGTACTTTAGAATGTGCTAGGATGATCTAGCCTAGAAATGAACCTAGAGGGAGAGCAGCCCTGGCCTTTGGCACTGAGGAGTAAGGCCCTGTTTACATGGGAGAGTTTCTTCTTATAAAATAAGGTGTGAATTTAAAGCAAAATAATTCTACTGGTATAGTCCCCATGTGAGGCTCTATGAGGGCCTCTTTTCAGTTTAGCTCATGTGATGCAGGAAAGAGTTTAGCCTAATCAAAAATCCCCAATTGTTATTCTGGAATAAGTGTCCACATAGGGGCATGTGTGTATGTGTAGTTGGGGGGAGCCATACTGTAAAACTTTCCACGTAGGCAAGGCCTAAGGGTATGTCTACACTGGAACCAGGAGGTGTGACTGCCTGGGAAAGCATAATCCCAAATATACATATAAAATGATGGGGTCTAAATTAGCTGTTACCACTCAAGAAAGAGATCTTGGAGTCATTGTGGATCATTCTCTGAAAATATCCACTCAATGTGCAGTGACAGTCAAAAAAGCAAACAGAATGCTGGGAATAATTAAGAAAGGGATAGATAATAGGACAGAAAATATCATGTTGCCTTTATATAAATCCATGGTATGCCCACATCTTGAATATCTCAAAAAAGATATACTGGAATTGGAAAAGGTTCAGAAAAGGGCCACAAAAATGATTAGGGGTATGGAACGGCTTCTATATGAGGAGAGATTAATAAATCTGTGACTTTTCAGCTTGGAAAAGAGACAGCTAAGGGGAGATATGATTGAGGTCTATAAAATCATGACTGGTTTAGAGAAAGTAGATATGGAAGTATTGTTTACAACTTCTCATAACACAAGCACTAGGGGGTCACCAAATGAAATTAATAGGCAGGAGGTTTAAAACAAATAAAAGGAAGTATTTCTTTACACAACGCACAGTCAACCTGTGGAACTCCTTGCCAGAGGATGTTATGAAGGCCAAGACCATAACAGGATTAAAAAAAGAACTAGATAAATTCATGGAGGATAGGTCCATCAATGGCTATTAGCCAGGATGGACAGGAACGGTGTCCCTAGCCTCTGTTTGCCAAAAGCTGGGAATGAACAACAGGGGATGGATCACTTGATGATTATCTGTTCTGTTCATTCCCTCTGGAGCACCTGGCACTGGCCACTGTTGGAATACAGGATACTGGACTAGATGGATCTTTGGTTTGACCCAGTAGGGCCATTCTTACGTTCTTATGTTATGAGCTAGGTTTGATCTTGTTAGATCAAGATCTTGTTGTTTTGCTCTAACTAAACCAAAGCTAGAACAGGTAAATGAAGAGGAGGAGCTGCAATCACACCTCCTTATTGCAATGTAGACATGAGGTGGGGAGAGGGTGAAATATACTGTAGTAAGCCACACATCCATTTATCCCTATCATTAAGCCACCCAGAATTTGCTTTGCTACTCTTGCTAACTATTTAAAACATCTGGGCCTGAGTCATCCCTCTGATTCACCATTTTTATGCCAGCGTGACTCCACTGGAGTAATGGAGTGGTGAATCAGACCTTTAGTGTCTAAGCTAGCAGTATTACATCCACCTCCATTCAATTTCTTCTACTTGGTCCCGCTGGGAAGCCAGAGAATGCCAGTCGTGCATCTAAGGCTAGGCGCAAAGTTTGGGTGACCACCTATATTTAAAGGAAAGAATGGACAACTGTGTGAAAAATACAGGATGAAGCTGATTTTTAAGAGACGCCACTGCACAACGTTTAACCTGTCTTGCAGATTCCCACATTTGTATCATAAGGTCTCATTCTTTGCATAATTACTGCTTAAAAACAAACTTTATATCTGATCAAATGCTTTACAAAACCTCCTTTAAGCTGTAGATCACAGGAAGTGATGCAAAACACACCCTTCTCAAGTCACCCAGATTTCCAGCATCTTAGACTTCAAAGGGATTTGGATCTGGAGTTTTAGTTCAAGGCCCATCTTTGATTATGACATCAAAATCATTGCAATTGCAAAATCCTCTGATATCAAGACCACAGCATTTTCTAGGACTTGGCTGTAGGTCCAAGCAGACATAGAAGAGACTGGCTAGGCTAGACTCGAAAGCTCCTCTCCAAACATCTTTAATAGCAAAGAAGGAGAATATTCAGACAAACTGGTGGTAAAGTAATTGCTTTGCAGGGGGGTGATCATAGATGTTGTTCAGTGTCTTTGACTCCCATTAACATCAATGCTCGTTGAAGGTGCCCAGTACCTTTCAGGCAGTGCTCAGAACCTCACAGCATCAAGCACTATGTATGCACCTAAGCAGAAGTGCCAGAGCTGGATGAATGAGGAAGAAGATCCTTCATAAATATGATATTCGAAAAATATTGTGCAATTCCCCAAATGAATGGTTCGGCTAATATGATCCAACCAACTCTAGTCTATGCCTGTGTAGTGGCTGGGAAAAAGAAAAGCTGTTAGAAGAGAAAAGTTGGCCCCTCCATGTCTAAGATTCAGCTTCTTTTCTAACCATTTATAGTTATATTATTTATATAACACCAACAGGGTGCCATGTCCTTTACAGAAAACTCTGAAGATAAGGTCCTCGCCCTGAAGAACTTCACTATAAATCACTTGTTTCCAAGACCCTAACCCTAGCTCTATGTTCCAGTATCTCTGAAATCCCTTAAAGGGCTCCTGCCAACCACATGTTTACCAAATTCCTATTAAAACTACCTGGCACCCACTCTGTGCTGCTTTTCACTGGCAATGTTTACCAAGATCTTTCTGGACTGTTTTCATACTTCTATTTAGAAAGAGAAAGAAACAGAAGCAAACTCCTTTACAAACAGCTTGGCTCCTGCCTATTCTGGGCATTCGGATCCAGCTTCTCCAGGATAGAATTTACAATGCTGTATCAGATCAATGATCCACTTACTCTAGCACTCTGCCTTTAGCAGTGGCCAATACCTGATGCATGAACTCCTCACAATGGACATCCCCATATAAGCAATGCTGTACATGGAAGACAATTAATTTCTGAGTCCTGCAGCGATCAGCTGTAGTCCTGAAGCTTTGTCATTCTTATCTTGCTGAAGTACACATTTCATTAGTGATTAGAACACTCTCCTGTGATGTTTAAAGTTCAGAAAGAGCCCTGGACTCAGGCCACCTATGGCAGGAAATTCCACAGGCTGAGGCATACTGGGTGAGGAAGTATTGCCTTTTCTTAGTTCTACTGACATCCATTCTGTTGAATGACCATTAGAGCTTGCACTATGGAACAGGGTGAAGGGGAAGGATGGATTGACAACAATTTGTGGCTTGGTCACAACTCCAGCGCTCACGTATGTCCGCTTGTATGTCCCCTTCTCTCTCATTCTTTCGCTTGCTTGCTTTTGTTTTTGGGTGAATATGCAACCAAAATCTTGTCTGAAAAGCAGCCCATGTTCCCTCTGCCTTGTCAAGCTCTTCAAGGGAAACATTATCGCCTTAATTGCTTAATTCCAATTTGCATAATATGGCACTCTGACAGCTGCAAAACAGGGATGCAAAAGGAAGATTAACAAGCGACGTATGCGCACTGCCAGTCTTTCGCAGTTGGGAAAGCAAAGCGGTGGAGCAATCCTCGGATCAGCAACTCTGCTGTCTCATCCACTCTGCATTCCTCCCCTCCCATTTCTCACCTCTCGGCTGGTTAGTAAGGTTTTTCATTTCTATGGGATTCTGCCTGTAATGTCTGTGGTCTGTGCACATGGCGTTCTGAGTGCCTTCTAGTTGTGTTTCTAATTATAGTATTTCTTAATACAGGAAATTACCAGTTAGGCCACATTGTCCAGATTCTTTAACAGAAATCTGGATGAGAGTGTGTTTGGACTGTGAAACATTAAACAAACTTCAAACTCTGTCTTTTCTTATGAAACATAAAATACCACCTGTGCACAATATACTGCTATATCCAGTTCACAGAAATTCAGCCTTTACCAAATCCCAGAACACAATTATACGGCATTGCAAAAGCTAAGGATGGACAAAGTGGATAAAACAAGTGACCTGAATCTTCCCCCCGCTAGATTCCTAAACCACCAACCTTTCCTGATCTTTGAAAATGTTTGGTTAACTTTTAATTACACCCTTGTGCTACCCAGCACCAGTGAAGGCATTTCCATCTGTGAGCACTTGCATTCTGATTGGAAGCAGACAGAGGTAATCTCATGAGAGAGCAGCCTGTTTTCACAAAAATTCCAGGATTACAAAGTTAATATGAGTCTTGGAGAAATACACACATTTCTGGGGTCTACGCTGAACCAAACCCAAACTTCATCCGATGTCAAGAGGTGCATGAAAACGGAATAGGAGTTTTTAGAAAGTTAACACAAGCTTTTCGAAGATCAAAAAGGATTGAATTTTGAGCAAAGGTTCAGATAACTTGTTATTTTATCTATAATGGCCCTGAATTTAAAATTGGGACAAAAACACTCCTGAACACTGGGAAAGTTCTCATTCAGATGCTGATCGAAACTCTTTACCTTGTGTCATCATTTTTCTTTCTAAACCAGTTGGCACAGCTTTAAGTTGAATATAATTAAAAACAAGACAGATTCCAAAAATAGCACTGATCTTAGAGAAAGGAAATGGGGGAAGTGATAGCGTTACCGAGACCTGCATAAACAACAGAATTTTGATCTTGGCTCATGGTGTGTGTTTATGTAGACGGGCATATCTCAAGATAGAAAGTTCACACAAAAAACTTGGGGCTGGTCTACACATGATTTTTGTACCATTATAACTATATTGTCTTAGAAAACAACATACATGAAGTGATATAACCCCCCAAGTATGGATTCAGTTATACCAGTGCTTATAGCTTACCCCTGTGCATTTATATAGTAGCTGTAAAAAAAATAATTCTGTGTTTAGACAAGCCATTGGATACAAACTCTGATCCTTGAAACTCTGATCTGAATTGGCAGCTTGGGATATCTGTAGGTGAATCAGATGCTGACTGGGACTGTACCAAAGCCAAATAAATCCAAAGAAGGGGCCGTGTTCCTGGAGGCAAGATTTTACTTCTTCTTGATATAGTTTGTTGAAGAGCTATGATACAGCCAGAGGCTATTCCTGGTCTAGTACACCTGGGAAAAAATGAGCCATGTGTCCTGACTGATAAATAGGGTTCAAAGTTAGGGAGGCATCTATGATAGGATTCAGAGACGCCAATATCACTGGACTGAAAAAACACAGTGATGTAAGTACTCAGAAGAGTAACATAGGGGAACTCTGTTGGATGAGGGTGAGAACATGGAGCATCTTAAGGAGTTTTGGTTGGAGTTTGAGGGAATCCACCTCAGCAAAATGGGGAGTGTTTATGATGGATCCGCAAATGGAGCTCATCTTGCCATTGGATATGAAACATAAAAGAAGGGGAAGTCAAGATATATAGAGCAGTAGAAGCAGATGGCTTTTAAGAACACACAGAGAGCCCTGGAGGAGGAGGATTGGAAGATACATGAATATGAGCAGAAGCAAATCAGAAGGATAATGAAAAGAGCAAAAAAGTACAGATGTCAAATGGCAGAGATTATTCTAAACCACAGCAAAGAGATTATTCTCTTACAGCCACAGGAAGGCAAAGGTGCTGGAACGAGGGGTGCTGGAACTAGGGGTGTGGCAGCACCCCCTGGCTTGAAGTGGTTTCCATCATATACAGGGTTTACAGTTCGGTTCAATGGCTCTCAGCACCCCCACAAATTGTTCCAGTGCCCCTGCAGGAAGGTAAAATTGGTCCCTAAGAAGGGCTTGTGAAGACCTGGGGACTAGGGGGAAGGAAACAGCAAGTCTGTTGTAAAGTTTCAGTGCCAGCTCCTGCCATTACTGAGAGGAATGACTCTGCCTCTGCCTCTGATTCCATTGCAGGGGGAGCTCCTCGAAGAGTCGGAAAGCCTGCAGACTAGTAAGGATGGGAAACGCCAAGAGACTGGTTGTTGTGGTTGGATGCTTCTCCGAACACTATTCAAACTGGCCACAAGGTGGAAATCTCACAAGAACAGCAGCCTTCAGCACTTCCCTTTCTCATTCCACAAGTGCGGGGCAGCATCAAAATGACAGTTCACAGGGAGAAAAGCTATTTGCATTTCAGAACAAGAAAGACAGTAAAGTCTTGGCGTTTGGGCTTAGTTTCAGGTTGGGGAAGAGGCTCATGGATCCCTGGAGCTGATAGGAATGGCAGCAACTGAGAAAGGACAGGGCACTCTTATATTAGATTAGACACAGTGTGGGTACAGCCTGTTGCAATCAACAGAAGCCTTTTCTGTGACTTCATTGGATCAGACCCATGATGTGCATCTGCCAGTTAAATAGAACTAGAGTGAGATTGTGCAACCAAAGCAGGAAAGAGTCCATGGAGTTTCCCTGCAGTGCGGTGAACAGTGAAGAGGTTTTGGCAGTGCTGTGGTCAGCAGGACACATTCAGAGTCTGACCTTCCACGGAGTCTGCTTTGAACTACCAGGGTGGAGTTTCAGGATAATTCCAAACTGGATTTAGGGGAGACTGGAGAAAACCCATGATGAAGCCAGCCATCTTCCCAGGGGATGGTTGCTTGTTTCATGATATGGATCTATAAGTACGTTTCAGCTAAAACCCACTGCAGTATCAGTTTAATACAGATACATTCTCTCTCTGGGGGAAGCTATATCTCACCCTTGATGGGGTGGGACACAATGGTCTAATAGATCTTCTCCATTTCTAATGAACTACTATCATCCCATGAACTTGGTAGATTTCACCAGCAATGGGTTCTAACCCAACTCCAGAATCTAAATACCCCTGTACACATTTGGGCAAGTTCAGATCTAGACCCAGACTTTGTCCTCATGTCTTTATTGAGCTGAACCCAACCCCCCAGATCCCAACAACCAGTCCGCACCCCAAACTTTGGGCAGGTTCAGATCTGAATATTGTATCTCACATATCATAACTCACATATGATCCCATCTATTGTCTATTTGTCTTTCTCTCTCTCACACACACAGTATAAATACAGCTTTCTAAATGACCTGCTGACATCAAATAGAGATCTGGGAGGAGGGGCCAGCCCCAAGTTCAAATCCCCTTTGACCCATTCTCTTGCCTCGGTCCCATCTGCAAGGTGCCCCCGTTATACAGTTCTCTGATATCAAATTGTTTCCCTCCTCCACAAATCTCCAGATGCGGAGCCACTGAATCCACTTTACAGACCTACTATGCAATGTATACCTGGCTGTAATTCACAGGGAAAAATGCCTTATCTCCAGCAAGTGTCTTCCGGAGTCCTTTACCTGAGTGAACATGCTGCATCTCAGCTCCCCTTCCCTACTTTCATTTTCAATAGCGTGTAATCAGTTTTCAGCTCTTTAACCTTTTTCTAAGTGCTCTCCTTTTTAACAATTTTCTATTCCACCCTCGAGCACTCGAAGAGAAAGAAACACACACATTTTAATTACATTTCTTTCCAGTTTTTCTCTTTCATTTGCATTTTTTTTCCTGGGGAAAATAAATAAAATAAATAAAAAGGGAGAAGGATGTGGAAGGTGACAGGGATATAGATTCTGGGCCCCGGAGCCTGGGAAAGGAGCGTGGGTAAAGGAGGAATTTTAGGAGCTGATCTATAGCTAAGCCCAGGTGCTGGGTGTTCAAGGCAGTCTAAAATGCTGACCCTTTTGGAAATACACAGATCCAGAGCCCAGACAGCGGGCTGGCCATCGGCTCCTAGAATACTGATTCACAGCACTGAGTAGCCCAGGTTCCATCAAGGCCATCAGCTGATTCATAGCTTGTACCCGGGGTGGTGTGCATTTTTCAGTCATTAGCTGGGATTGGACCCCAGGTTAATGGGTAGTAAAATGATGCCCCACATTTTGGGATGGTGCTCCATAGTTTAGACCAAAGCCTGGGGCGAGTGACATTTCCAAACACCAATCTTTGTCACAGTACCAGGGAGCCATCTTGGTGATGCCAAGGGAACGAGACTGCTTTTTTAGGATGCCAAGTCAGAGCTTGGAAAGGACAACAGGGAACTGCTTCGGGACACTACCCTGTTCCTGGTGATTTATTGCAGTTCCATTTCTCAGATAGGCTTTATAACACCCCACTCTCTGGGATGGCACCTCCTCTTCCTTCCTGTAAACCCATGCCCAGGGCACACACTGCTACATCCTTCTCTCTGTTGATGACCAAGGCACAGAACTGATTTCTCTTCTCTGAAATCTCTGTATATGTGCTGATTACTCACTTTACTGACTCTTCCTTGGGCTTCCTATTCCTGGTACTTCAAGAATTTATTATTATTGGCTGTGTTATCTTTGGCTATTTCTTCTTAACCGCCTCCGTACATCTCACCTGCTGCAGTTCGCATTCCATTGTATTAGCACCATGTGGACTGTATATCCAATCTCTAAAGGATTCTTCTTCAGCCTGAACAAACCTTGCCATTTAATGGTACTGGTGTCTCTCACTGTCCTGAGAAATGGTGCTACCTCCTGTGACTCTCGTAAGGGATTTGTAGAGCATGCTCCCTGTTGATTCTATGGATTTTAATTTCCTAACTTCTCCCTTCAGGTTGTTTTTGACTAACTTCCTCTTTAAAAAAAAAAATCTGTGTTTTGATGTTCCATGTCACAGAACTACTGTTTGGGACTAGAGAATTTCAGATATTGTTTTATTATGGTCACTATTACTTAGTCTTCCTGTCTTGCCACTGCCAGGGTCTACGTGTCACTCCACACCAAAGACACCTTCCCATCTTTTGGGAAACTGCAGAATGAGCTCAAGAAACTGATGGTGCTGAGGGATGACTTCTCCATTGCATTATCAACCATGGGTCTAGTCAGACAAAACACCAGATAGGAACACCTTTGGAAATTTCAGATCTAGATCTGAACTTTGCAATTTGGGCCCCATCTCTTGTGCTGGCAGGTATCCCTGTCTGACTTGAGTGCTCCCTCAGCACCTGCTGGCTTTTCTCCAATTCCTAGTTAAAATAATCTCCACATACCAGTTTAGTTGTTATGCTGGGGTCCTCCTCCAATGACAGTGGAGCCCATCCCTTCTGTATAGTCTCCTTCTTCTGCCAAAGGTTCCTCACTGCCTCATAAAACTAAAGCCTTCTTCACTATTGTACATATTGTTTCATCCATACGTTCACCCAAACTTCTTCATCCCTTTCTCTAGCTGGCCCTGCATGCTGCACTGAGAACAATTTGCAGAAAACCTCTCTAAAGGCCTCTTTCTAAAAGCCTAAAATGAGCGTCCCTATGGCATTCCTACCACAAGCCTGGCTCTCTCATAAAGCCTGTTTACTGTACATTCCTTATAAGAGCCAACACCCTTGTGCCTGGAAGGTCTGTTACCTATTGGGCCCCATGATTATACACACACACAGCTATTTCTGCTCCTCATTGTTGAATCCCCTGCCATCAGACCCTGCCTTCCCCAGCTGATAAGCACAGCTGGATCTCCTTTTCCTGGTGCGACTTCTTTAAGGCATAAGAAATTTTAACCTTTTTTCCCCTTGTAGTAGGAGCGCCCTTTGTAAGGGAAAAGGAGCTGCTGAGGGGATGGAGAACTCACATAAATGAGCAGTTATGTGGGTTTCAGGTGTCGACCTTTCCCCAACCATTCATAAATATGGTTTTTCTCCTTGCCCAAAGGACCTCGGGTTCTGAGGTGTCCACATAGCAGATTCGAGTCACAATTTGGCCCTCACAACTAACTTCTACTCAAACCAAACTGCTTCTTAAGTTTGACTTACTGGTCCAAAGTTCCACCCCATATCTATACTGGACCGAACCAAATCTCCATGACCCAGAACCAAACTCTGCAGTTCAGACCCATTTTCAAAGCGGTAACATTTCAAAATGTGAGGTTAGACAGGCATTTCTGCTCTGCTTGTGTTTGAAGGCATGTGATTAAACAAAATGTCCGTTCCTCTCAAGGCATATGGGTATCTTGCTGCACATCTAGCAGTATATTATGTGTAAGGATCCTACCACAACCCATACCATTATATTTATATAGGCTACGTCTACACTGCAGGCTCACCACCTGCGGCAGTGTGTAGGGTATGTATAGCTATACACCACAGGGAAAAGTAGGCTGTGTCCACACTGTGGTGTGTTGCTACACATGTCTATGAAAGGCTCTGGAGGGGGGAGGCATCAGGAAAAGGTTCCAGCAGTGGGAAGGCAGCTGCAGGACACATTGCTCAAAATAGCAGTGTAGATGGAACACACTGGTTGGCAAGTAGAGAGCGGTCTAGGGTACATATCTAGGTACATACTTATAGGGTTCAGCTGTGTCTTTGCTCACCTAAGTGGTGCCTCACCATCTTCGCTGCTATTCGTACCCGTGCTAGGAAGGCATGTAGTGTATGTAGTCCACATGCTGCCAAGAGGCATCTGCAGTGTAGACATACCTATAGTGACTTTCAACTTACCATGTCACAATCCTGCCCTGTTTCTTTCTCTACCACAATGAATTTAGGAGCAGAATCCACCCTTAAATTGAATCTCCAGGCCTCTAGGGTTCACCCATCCACACTTCCCAAAAGAGCTAAGCCAGAGCCATGATGATTGGTTCAATTTCCTGTCTTTCTCAGAGTCCAAAGGGGTTCAAAGCAGGTGTGAAAAAGGTTCAGATCCCCCTTATGGAGATGGATTCAGGCCTCAGAGATCAAAGCTGGATGCAGACCTGGCCTCTTTTTCAAGCTTTTCTCTGGTCTCTGTTTCTTAGTCAGAATTCCACAAATACTATATCCCGAAAGGCCTCCCAGAGAAAAGTGGATGAAACTGGCCTGCATTACCCAGCCGTCTGGACTCTCACCCTGTGGGGGGACATGTGCGTGATGCATATTTCACACGTTGCCTCGCTTTCAGATGTGCTGCCTTTTATGTAAAATTCTCAGGCTCCTACTCCAAAGACAGGCTCCTCTGTGACAAAGCTGTTAAATAAAAACCCTTTGCAGCTGTCGTGGCCGCTTGCTGCCTCAGCGCCTCCAAACGCCACTTGGCTCTCATGCGCTGATGCATTTACTGTACTGGTAATTAATGCCGTTAGCTTTGTAATTAAAAAAAACAACTTTTTGCCTTTATACTTGGGGTGATAACGCTGCAAGTAAAAATTAATTAAAATGAGATGAATTGCTTTCAGTTAAATGAAACGGAAAGCAAGGGAAAGGAGGAGGGGGTAGGCTGAAAGGGGGGGGCAGATTGAAGTGTAGCAGCCCTGCTAATGAAGCAAAATGATGTTGTTGGCTTTTTAAAGATTCTCCCCCTCCTTTTTTGCGCCTTCTGCGTTAATGGAGCCTAAAGCGATCAGCTGGCGGGGAAACACTGTCAGTCACAGTTACCCATCCTTTTGGCTATGGGTGACCAGGAGGTCCACAAACATACCCGCCCATGTTTGTTCAAGCCCCTCCCCCACATCGCCTTCCCCCTACCTGGCTGTGTGGAGCAATGGGCTGTGAAATTACGTTTTCTATTATTATTAATTAGATCTGATGTCAGGGTTTTTTCTTGTCCTACTTCAGGCAGAGAAAAGGTCTGGTTCCTTAGATGAGGAACCTTACAAACTTGATGCACTGCTTGGAGCAGGGCAGGTGGTAGCAAATGCACGGCTCCATGATTAGCAGGCCACACTCCCTCGCCCTAGCAAGCCTGCCATGGTGCATTCTTCTTCTCATAGCGTAACCCCTTGGGCCCCATCCGGACTTACCCTGTGATCATACGGGTGGTATCCTGTCTCAGCAGACAGGATGCCTGAGAGTTAGGGGTAACTATCAGCAAGGAAGGATGGGATAGTAAGAGCATGAATAAGGGATGAGACTGGAGAGAATAAATAGCAAAAGAACAGGTTGGCAGCTCTGCAGAATGCAAAGGAAAAGAGTCTGAAAAGCCAACATGCAGCAGCAGGAGCTGGATCAGCATATGAAGCCCCCTTTAGATTTACACTGGTCTGGAGCCATAAAGTTCAGATCCAGATCATCCAATCTTCTCTAGAGTCTGGGGGCTCTGGATCTAGATTTTGCTTGAGACCAGTAAAGGTCTTCAAGCCACTGACATCTTCTGTGCCAAGAGGAAGTAGCTCTGGAGACATGAATATGGGATTAAGAGTCAGAACATCTAGGGTTCTAATCTCACCTCTGCCACGCACTCACTCTATGAACTGGGGCAAGTCACTTCACCTATCTAGGCTTCAGTTTCCTCATCTGTAATTGGGGATAATACCTACCTGGTAGAAGTTTTGTGAGGAATGATTGGTGTTTGCATAGTGCTTTGAACTTTTAAAGAGCTATGTACATGCTCAATTATTTATGATGATTAGTACAACAATTCTGGGCAATGAAAGGAACTTTGGCAATTTAGCCGACAGAAGGGAAGGGACAGTCTGACCCTTCCTGATCTCAGGTTGCTGTCCAAGGACATGAGATCAAAAACTGAGACTATTGGTCTAATGTAGGGTTTTCTGCAGATCTATCACTGTGGTACTTAAGCGCTTCCCTTTAGTACTGTGGATCAGGAGGAAGTACTGTTGCTGTGAATAGGCACAAAGCAGCTGGAACTGTCTTGCGAGCCCATGATGTGACCAGGACTTGGAAGGGTTTTAGTAATCCTGTGGCAGGAATTTGAAAGTTCCATGACCTGTAAGAATCTCAGTAACTTTCCCCCCTCCAAACCATCTCACCCCAAGGAATCGGGACTGCACCCCTGGCTTCGAGCTTTTGGCAAATCCAAGGAAGTCATTGAGTCCTTAGACTTCTACATTCTATCCTGCTTGTGGAAGTCATTTCCTGAAGACCTTCCAAGTGATACGAATTCAGACTAACCAGCTGGCTAACCTCAGGGGAGGGCCACCCAGCAAAATCTTTGCCTATGGTCAGGAAAGTCGCAGTCTGAATCTCAGCTAAAGCAAGTTGCAGGAACACACTTACCCTCAGTGAGCAGCCAGCATGCAGGGAGACTCTACTAATGGATTCCTTTAATCTTTGAATCTTATGTTGCCACCTGCAAAATGTGCCATATAGGTAGTTTGAATCTTACTGTAGCCAATGGGTTGAGGGAATGCTGCACCTTGCAGGATCAGACCTGATGTTACATCAGAAGAGCAGTTTGTGTCAGGCACTTTCAAAATCCACAGGTTACTGATGTGCCTGAGTCAATCCCTTAGAAACTGGCAGCCACCTCTGCCCCATAGAAAACAGTCACATAAGAGACACATGATGACTATATTCATTTTGTTCCCACCTGGGTTTTTGACAAATGTCCTGGAGCTGCTGAAGCTGGATGGGTGCCTTCCCCGAGGGAGGGACTGGGAACACAACTAGCTCCTTTCTTCCCACAATACCCTCCCTGCACTCACACACCCACTGACTCACCCCTGCAGACAAATATGTGGGGATCGGTCGGTGCGTAAGCCAAGGGAGAGCCATCAGGATGAACTGAAAATGTCTCTCAGTTTAAGTCATACTGCACTGACACCGCATGGACCCTAACTCTGTCATGTTCCTCAGCTGCCTCCTTTATTACAATACATTCACCATTCCCCCCAGGATGTGAACTTAGAGGAGGAGGAAAGAGAATGGTGTTTGAAAGGGGCTAGCTGGCATTGAGGGTTGGGAAGGAAGGGAATAGCACAGCCAGTTCCAGTGCCCTTTCTATAACAACGCGGTGAACACCAAGTGTGACACCTCCCTACTATTGTCATCAACACCATGGCCTGGTGAATCATCCCTCACAGAGCAGTTTGCCCAAGGGCCGAGGAGGAAGACAGGGGACTTCACTGTGAAACAATGCTATTGCTACTGGGAAACAATGAGACCCTCTCACCTCCATGAACTGGTTCCTTCCCTCTTGCTATTCACCCCTTGATACAGCACTGCACAGGGTCATGCTGCAGAGAAGGCAGATGGCTGATCTCTCCTCCCTACAAGACTCTCAGCTTGGATGCCCAGGCAAGAGATTCATAGGGCATGTCTACACTGCAGCTCAAAACAAGCCTCCCAGCCCAGGCAGACAGACTTGTGCTAGTGGGGCTCAAGCTACCGTGTTAATAGCTCTGTGAACATTAGTACCAGCAGAGACTTGGACTAGCCATCCAAGCTCAAACCCAGGGGGTAGGCTGGGCTTGAGCTTGGGTGGCTAGTCTGAGTGTCCGCCAGAGCCGCAACGTCCACACAGCTATTTTTAGCACACTAGCATGAGCCCCACTAACACAAGACTGTTTGCCTGGGCTGGGAGGCTCACTCCCAGCTGCAGGGTAGACATACCCATAAGGCCTAACCCCAGAAGTCTTTACAAAGCTCTTAGGGAAGGCAGCATGGTCCAAAGGACAAGCTTTGGACAAGGCATCAGGAATTGTGGGGCCTATTTGCAGCTCTGGTGCTGATGTGTTGTGTTACCTTGCGGCTAAGTCCAGAGAGGTGGAGGAAACAACACCTTGTGCCACATGCATCCTTGGTGTAACTCCAGTGAATATCAACAAAGTTGAACCAGGAATGAATGTGGCTCTTCATCAGAAGGTACTGTCCCAGCATGACCTTTCCATCTCCTCTTGGCTATTCAGGTTGTTGACACTGGCTTATTTCATGCCAGAGCTAAGTCTGCCTGACATTTTTGACAACACAGCCAAGTAAGTACAGGAGGTGCAAGAAAGAAAGAAAAAGAAGTCAGAGCTGGGAACATTGTTCCTGACCTTTTAAATATTACTCTGCAGCCAGGCTTTGTCTGAACATATACCTCGGGCTCGATCTCACCGGGTTTTACACATATGTAGCCCCACTGGCTTCAGGGGAGTTACTCCTGATCTACGTTGGTAAAAGCAAGAAGAAATTCAGGTCCCTTTGCAAGTATGCACAGCCCAAGCTGCAGACAGCCCTTGCACAGCATGGAACCTCTAAGAGGAGTCTGACACAGAGGCACAGCAGAGGATTAATAGCTACCACTGTGTCTAGATGGGGAAAGAGAAAGAAGCAGTGAGTGAGTGGGTATTAGGATATGAGTCAAAGTTAAAAGGTAGCTAGCTTCACCAAACTAAGTCTCCGAAGCAACACTGTGTAGTTCTATAGCTGCTCTCCCTCAGCGATTCTCCAGTTCAAATGGGCTCAGTCAAAAGATATTGGAGATGATTTTCATCTCAGACATGAGTGTAAATCAGGAGTCACTTCATTACTATCAGGGGAGTTCCACTGGTGTAAATGAAAGGAAAATCAGGCCTGATGTTCCCTTCCTGTCAGAACCACAATATTCACCAGGATCTGAAAATCAGCTGGCTCTTTCTGACTCTTCCATCATCCCCAGTGAGAAAAAGTCTGCACTGGGACCATAGGTGGCAGGTTTACCGCTGATGCCTGAATCAAATTGGATGCCAACTCATTCTCCCTTAGCTGTGTCAGCTCCTGCTCCAGCAGTATAAAGGAGTTATAAAACCAACTGAACCAGCCACCAGGGTATTTCCCCAGTGTGCAGCTGGCCCTATGGGGCCTTCTCTTGCAGCCCCCAGCCTTGAGGGAATGTGTTGGAGGCATGGTCAGTGAAAGGGACTGCCGTGCTCCAGTGTTTCCATGCTGGCTCAGCAGCCCCTGTCAGCCAGCCCTGAGATTGCTCCCAGTTTTCCTGAGGGCATAGGGTCCCCCAGGCCAACCCCAGCACCAGAGACCTTTGTCCCCATCCCCTTTAGCTGCACCAAGTGGAGCTTGGCTATAGCTGAGGAGTGAGCCCATTAAGTAGGGAAAAGAGATTTATAAGGGAACTGAAAGGCCTTCTAAGAAAAGTAACTAAACAGGGAAATGGTTTAAGATCCCAGATCATTCACAGCACATAGGAATATTTAAAAAAAAAAAAGAGATTTCACAACAATATTGTTTGAAGGCATCTTTTCCTTTGGTACCAGGCCAGGAGTTGGGCTTGGCAGTGTATTTCCACTCATTCAGTGGGTGACATTACCAGGAACTAAGAGATTGTCTGCACTATAGAAATGATCACTGTTAAGCCACAAGCGTAGCCAAGGATAGCCCATGTTCAGCACCGTTCAGGAACCTGCTTCAAGGCTTTGCCCCCAGTCACTGAACAGGTGTTGAATGCAGTTTGTAGAACTCCCAACTTCCAGCCTGTGGTGGAACCAGGACTATCTGTGGACCTTTGGGCAAGTCCCCCCTGCCCCACTGAAATGCAGCCACCCCTGGGGCTGAACATGGCAGCTGTTTCGATACCACCCAGCCACACTATGCAACAGTTAAGGCAATGAGTGAAGAAGAATGCTTTATCTAATTAAAACCAATGTGGGACTAAGAGAGTGTTAGGATCTGCCAGAACACTGGGGTAAAAATGTCAGGCTCTGTAACATCTACACATAGCAGGACATTTATATCTCTTCATAGAGACAACACCTCCTGCAGCACAGCAACTGCTAATCCCATGCTGAGGTACTGGCTTCCTACTGATTGGGAGGAAAAGCACCACATACTGTACTGCTAACAACACCTTGACTTTCCATTGTAGGTCTCCCATCCAGCCCAGCCCTGTTTAGCTCAGATGATCACAACCCCAGGAAAAGCAGCAAAGAGTCCTGTGGCACCTTATAGACTAACAGACATATTGGAGCATGAGCTTTCGTGGGTGAATACTCACTTCGTCGGATGCATGGCCCCAGGAAGTATGTCTCCCCATAACTGGGGCCCACTTTTCTGATCCAAAGCAACCAGCAATAATCTTAAGATCAAGCTTTCAGATACAGTAAAATTATTCAGTGTTTTCCTATGACAAAATACCAAACCCAACTGGCTCCCCCAACCCCCGTTCAGCCTCAGCCACCAAGCTGATGGAGAGGAAACTACAAAAAGAAAGAGGAGTGAAATAAAACAAACCGTCATGGAAAGATGTCCAGAAAGCCAGCCCGGAGGACAGGGGAGAATCGTGGTCTCCACAGATGAGTGCTTTTAATTAGGAAGAGGGCTGAGCAGCAAGGAGCTTATGCTAATGAGCAGCCTCTTTTAATCAGCTTATTTAAAAAAAAAATCCCAGCATTTTTTAACAGTCAAAGTAGTTCTGAAAAATGGTAATTAACAGAAAGGCGTTAACAGGGAGGAGGTGGGCCTGTGAGCTGAAATTAACGAGTCTCCTGTCTGTGGGCAAGACGACTGCACCTCCTGCAGGACAGGGAGCCCAGTGTGCTCACAATCTGAGGGGGTGTTGGTCAAGCTCTCTCATGTCCCAGAACTTTAAATCTCTTTCTCTCCCCCCAAGTCCAATTAATCCCCTCTCTCCCTTTCTCTTCCCCCCATGTCTCATCAATCTTTCTCTTTTCTCCTTTCACTATATTCTCTCTGTTCATGGCTTCATCTCTCCCCCCAACTTTGCTTTCAACTTAGGCTCTTCAGCGCTCCCCTTCCCCTCCCAAGGTTCCTCTCCCAGTCCCTTGGCTTCACCCCCTGCAGGAACTTGTGCATTGGCCTCCTCCTGATCACACTGCGAATGCCGCCATGTTGTGCTGACTGGCTGGATCAGGTATTCGCTGCCACTTTCTGCCCTTCCAAGTCCTGAAGGGAAACAACCTCAAAAATCCACAATTGTGTCTGAAACCTCTGAGCTCACAACAATCAAACTCATTTGAAACTTTTCCCAGTTGAGTAAATCCCTTTACTCTAGGAGTTCTGGCTACCACTGATGGAGACTTGAGCAGTTCTGTATATGATTAGGCAGGCAGATTCCCTGCCCGCTATGACTCTTCCCCTCTAGTGCCCTTTCCCCTCATCTGAAGAGCTGTGCTGGACCCAGAACACCCAGGACTTTCACACCCTACATGTCTGTATCACCATCCCGCTCCATGCCTAGGTATAACCCTGCTGCTTCTCCAAACTGCACCGGACACAGATTTTCAGTACTGTTATGTGCTGACATGACTGAGGCAACTGAGTGCCAGTTTGCAGAATCCTGGTTTGTCTGAGGAAAGCATGCCAAGCGTACAATGCCATCTGCTCCTGTAGGGCTGCCATCCTCATATTTCTCTGTACCATGTGTGATAAAGAACTCTACCAAACATCACTCTCTGAGCTTCACAACCACCCAGGGCAGAAAACAGGAGGGGGGACAACACATCCAAAGTGGCAGGGCAGAGGCAGAGAGATATAGAGAGAGTATATATGAATGGATGGATGGATCAATAGATAGGCAGACTGATACTCTAGGTGGCTAGAGGGCAGAGCCCCAGATTCTGAACAGCTGCCTGAAATACTGATGGCTTCCCTTCGCCATCAGGGGCCATTCATTAGGGTGCAGAAATGCCTCGGTCACACCCTTTTCCCCCCAGCCTTGCGCCCTGTACTGTGATCTGGAGGTGATACAACTGTTCTTTGCCTCCAGGGCAAATCCTCCACCAGCCAGTTACAATAGCATTAAGGCTTCTTTGTGCCACCAGAATAGTGCAATGCAAAACAGTCTCAATAAAGCCCGCATAACTGGGCACAGAGAGCCAGCCATTTTCTAGAGGTCAAAAGCCACCTGATGGAATGGTCAGTGTCAGCACATTTCAATATGGCTGAGGTTCCATTCTCCCTCATTCCTTTCCCAGACTCAAACTTTCAGTTGCAGGGTCTAAAAACAACCAATCCAGCCTGCAATTCAGTGGTTCCTGGATCTCTGAAAAGAAAGACATAGAGGATACAAACTTCATGATGATCAAGTATCAGCCCAGTTCTGTAGCTCTTGTTTCAGGAGCTTGTCCCATGGGGAAATGAACAGAGTAATGTGTGAATTGTCCCTAGAAGTGCACTGTCCTTACTAAGCAGTAACCTGGCTACTGAGTATGGCATGGACATAATAATATGATTCCAGAGTCACAGAGATCTGGCTTGTTATATCTGTAGACCTCTATCTTCCTTTGCAATCATCTTCTTTGTCTCAGGGCCTCTCTGTGTGAGAATAGACTTTTTTGCTGGTGGTGGTGAAAGGGGTATTGTCAAACCTGGTTTTTAATGCCATAACTGTACATTTTGGTCCCTGGGGCTAGCTAACTACTCCAAATAAAACGACACCTTGAGTTGCCATCTTATCAGATCTCACACACCTTAGCAGTGTTGAGTTATGGTCACTATCTGGGGTAGGAGAGTTCCAAAGAAAACCCTGCCACAAGTGGCTCTGGTGATTCAACAGGTAACACCTTTTTATTTGAGTCCCTGCAGAACCAGTTCCCCACTACAGTGCTAAAGGCATGTTTGTGGTGCTGGAGATACCAGCATAAAACCAGGGATGAGACATCAAGCCAATGCTCTGACTTTGTGAGCTCTTAAAATTCCCTTTACAGATGTGTTAACCCTTGTGTGCGGGCCAAAATCCTGTTTGATATAATCTAATTGTACAATTCACCTATCACAATATCTACCCACTAATCTTGGTATCTAATGACATTCTATCTCCCTAAATTCCCCCTACAGTTCCAATCTAAGGCACTTTTCTCTTTGACATCCTGCTCTAAACTATCATTATTATTATTAGTGGTAGTAGTAAATATGTATATTATGGTAGCACACAAAAGACCCAACTGGAATCAGGGCCACTTTCTGCATGTCAGTGTACAAACAATAAAAGAGAATTCCTGCTCTGAAGGGCTTAAAGTCTAAAAAGTTAACTAAACTGCGATACCGCATTGCTGTATGCTGATAAATAGCTCCAAGTTCCACCCCAGAGGCAGTATTATTTCAGTGGTGGGTATATAGTTTGTAGAGTGTTTTGGAATCCTTCAGCTTAAAAAACATTACATAAATTCAATATATTGATACACAGTAATAAACACTGTTACTAGAATGGGACCCTCTCTTCTTCTGTGACTAGATGCCTCTGTGCTGTAGCCAGGACAGCGTGAAAGGTTTGGCTGTGATAGCCAGCGCTGGACAGACATTTCAAATATGACTTTCAGAGAGGAAGCTCCTGGTCCCTGCCAACAAAAGCCTGAATGCTAATCCCAATGGGACTTGTCTCCCAAGATATGATCTATCATCATCCTGCATGGCATGGACAGAAAAAGCATGAGCTAGACGGAAATCATCTTCTCCCCAACACACCCGTGCACTCCCACACAGATGGTTCTGCATACACTCAGCGTGTTCCACTGCCTAAGGAAAGGAGCGTGCGTACACTCTGAGTGTATGCAGAACCATCTGTGCTGGACCACTCCTTGCCTCCAACACTGGTACAGTGTGTAAGTGGTGTGTGTGGGAGTGAGAGTAAGAAGAGGTCTCTCACTGGTTCCCTTAGAATCAGGGATCAGCTGTTATAACTGAAGCCGGCAGCAAAAGAGCTCAGCACATCATGGGCAGTGACAGTGCATGCTTCCCCCATACTGCCTTGTCTACATACTTCACCTCTGAACAGAAAGGATCCCTCTAGGGGTAAGAAGATAGTTCAGAGTCTGTGGTCAGTTCAGTTTTTGGCCTCTGCTGAGGTAGTTAACAAGAGTCCAAATATACTGCCAATTGTAGAGCTGGACTAGGTGACATGGACAACAGCCCCACTAGGAACTGAACTGAAAGCCACTAACTCATTTCCTATAGAGCAGGCCACCCCATGGGACTTTTCATGAAAATATGAAGGCACATGGAAGCTGGCGGAGTGGAACCATGAAAGGATCAGCAGGGAGACAGTCCTTTTGTCAGTTAAGGTTTTATCCCTAAGGATTCAGAGAACATAGACGTTTAAAAAAGGCTTTGCAAAATATACAACCAACAGAAGACAAACCCTTCTCAGGGCAATAACACAGCCATGTAACCACTGGGCAAAGATCTCTCTGTCTTCTCAGCAGCCTTGTCTTCTTTCAACTACCAAATATCCATTTTTATAAGGGTTCCACCAGTCTCATAAGGTTTCCTCTATTCCCTGATTGTTCCCTGTCTCCTTACTCTATCCTGCACACACATGCATGATTTTAGCAAAGAATTAACGCTGTGCCTGCTGCAAAATAAGCAGGAACTCTTGCCCTTGTCACCACAGAGAAGAACAAATAGTTTCAGTGATGATCAATGGGGCTATGGATAAAGCATTGTCACTTTGGAGTTACTCACTTGTTCTCTCACTGTCTACACAAACCTGCCATTGGCTGGTTCCAGACATGTGGGGACGCAGTAATTCTCGCTAACTCTTATTTATCTACTTCTCAATTTTAACACATAGGAAACGCCATTTATTTGTTAACATTTTATAACTCAGAAGCCATCTCCTTATTCTGCCTTTGAATCATCCAGCCCTTTGTTAGAAATGACCAGCTGTAGGCAGCCTGAATGGGCCAATGTTCACTAAATGTCTCACTCAACCCCAAACCTCATGAATTGTTTAATGGACAATGGAGACAAAAGACTTATTTCTTCATGTGTCAGCTCTTGTTAAGCGCCTCCCTACCCCTCTTGCTGCTGGCTATGAACAGGATTAACAATCCCAGTTCTTAGACTCAATGAGTGTGTGCACACTTCACAATCTGACAGTCACATGCACACAGCCCAGATGCACATGCTGCACAAATATGTGCACATGCTCATGCAGAATGCACAGAGGCGAACGCCTCCTTCAGACACACCACCACAAACAGGCAAATGTCCACACCATGCACAAGAAATTGCACACCTGCAAATGAACACACACGTATTGACCACATTCACACAGATTAATATGGGCAACACGCACGTGTGCACATACACAAACTCACAAATTCTCTCCCATACACACCGAGAGATTATGGGGGGAAATATCACAAATTCTGTGTGCCTTGGTTTTTGTATGTCCATCTTGGGACACCTTGTATCTGGTTTTCATAGGGAACGAGCACCTGAAAATCAGGTACAAAGTATGTCCTAGAGTGCCTACAAAACCAGGTGCACAAAAAATTAATGAACACTTTTGAAATTGGGCCAGCTGCATGTACACAGAAACCTCCCAGGCACACAGCCCCAGTGCACACACAAATCCTGTGAGGTCTCAAACACAAGTGGGCAAATCAGACTCTTGCTCAAATGTAGCGTTCAGTGAACCCTGCCAACTCAAGACATAAGAAGTCATTCTTCTGCTCTACTCTGCGCTGGTTAGGCCTCAACTGGAGTATTGTGTCCAGTTCTGGGCACCGCATTTCAAGAAAGATGTGGAGAAATTGGAGAGGGTCCAGAGAAGAGCAACAAGAATGATTAAAGGTCTTGAGAACATGACCTATGAAGGAAGGCTGAAAGAATTGGGTTTGTTTAGTTTGGAAAAGAGAAGACTGAGAGGGGACATGATAGCAGTTTTCAGGTATCTAAAAGGGTGTCATAAGGAGGTGGGAGAAAACTTGTTCATCTTAGGGCTAGTCTTCACTTACCGGCTGGTCCGGCGGCACGCCATCGATGTTCTGGGATCGATCCCGGAAGTGCTCACAGTCGGCGCCGGTACTCCAGCTCGCCGAGAGGAGTACGCGGCGTCGACGGGGGGAGACTTCCTGCCGCGTCTGGACCGCGGTAAGTTTGGACTAAGGTACTTCGAATTCAGCTACGTTATTAATGTAGCTGAATTTGCGTACCTTAGTCCGATTTGGGGACTTAGTGGGGACCAGGCCTTAGCCTCTAAGGATAGAACAAGAAGCAATGGGCTTAAACTGCAGCAAGGGAGGTTTAGGTTGGACATTAGGAAAAAGTTCCTAACTGTCAGGGTGGTTAAACACGAATAAACTGCCTAGGGAGGTTGTGGAATCTCCATCTCTGGAGATATTTAAGAGTAGGTTAGATAAATGTCTATCAGGGATGGTCTTTGGGATGTCTATCAGTATTTGGTCCTGCCATGAGGGCAGGGGACTGGACTCGATGACCTCTCGAGGTCCCTTCCAGTCCTAGAATCTATGAATCTATGAATCTCACTGTAAAATCCCTTTGGAGTCCAAGGCCAGATCCTCAGCTGGTGTAAAGCAGCATCGATCCATAGTTACATGGCACAACAGTGATCGACACCAGCTGATGGTCTGGCCCTAGAGCAGCGGAACAGGGGTGAACAGAGGTAATGGCGAAGAGGAGTGGCAGCCTGTAGATAAAGCACGTTGATCTCTCTGCTAGTGCCCAGCTCTTGGTGAGGCTCTCGTGGCATTCTCATCATTCCCAGCAGCAATGGGAGAGTTTCCAACACAACTAACGTTGCAGACTTGAAAATGCCGACCAGCTGGCAAAATGATGTCACCCCTACATGGAGTAAAGACAGAAACAGCATGGATGGGAGACAGAATGAGGAGATATTGGGAGTAAGTGCACAGGCAAAAAGAACCTGCTGAGGACAACGTTATCAGCATCACAATGTACAGGCTGGGAGTGGAGATGTCTCTCAATCCAGCTTTTGGCCAGGAAAGGATGGGTGCACTATTCTCACCTCCTTTCTGACTGTTCCCACAGGGATGGCAGCAATATCCATTGTGACTAGATGTCATTCTTTGGAGTATGCCCCCTGGACTCCACGGACTGGCATCACTGAGCTCTGCAAAATGTGAAGCCGGGTGACACTTGTATTGCGAGCTGAAAGTTTCCTCAACATTCACCAGCCTTTAGGTCAAACCTGGTTCTGTTTTATCTTTTTGCTTCAAAATTATGAGAAATCCACAGTCTTGGACATGCAAACAGGTGAGATTCCTTGGCACAGCAGAGTGAATAACTCACAAAAAATCATTGATTTGATTAAAACAACATTTTCCTGATAGTGAATGGATCCTGAAATTCTCAAGTTTATTTATTATTTTAAATTACTGATGTATTTTGGCAATACATAATCCTTGTCTTGCACATGGTATATGTACTGTGGAATAGACTCATAGACTCATAGTCTCATAGACTTTAAGGTCAGAAGGGACCATTATGATCATCTAGTCTGACCTCCCGCATGATGCAGGCCACAAACGCCGTCCCAACCCCTTTCCCTCGACTCTGCTGTTGAAGTCCCCAAATCCTGTGGTTAAAGACTTCAAGTAGCAGAGAATCCTCCAGCTAGCGACCCCCACCCCATGCTGCGGAGGAAGGCGAAAAACCTCCAGGGCCTCTGCCAATCTACCCTGGAGGAAAATTCCTTCCCGATCCCAAATATGGTGATCAGTAGAACCCCGAGCATGTAGGCAAGATTCTCCAGCCAGAATAGGCTATAAAACTCACCATTTCTGCTCTAACTAGTGCTGTAACATTTGCACCACTAATGAAACCTGTATACACCACTGTATTTCCTAACCTGGTTAGATACATAAATCATCCTATCAGGGAACACAAACAAGACCACATGGTTTATGCAAGTAACCAGGAGAGCAAAATGTGAATTGCACAATCTGATATTCCATTTTAAATTTCCTTTTGACAAATATTCATGGTAAAAATTTCCTTTTCACAAGTATTTGTGTTAGCAAAGCTCAAATGTTGGCATGTTTGCAGAAAAAGAAGGCAGAAAGGTTGCAAACACAGTCAAACTGAAATTCATTTTCAAATCTGAACAAATATTTGCAGAATTATTTTCAACCACTCACTCAGCTCTACTCAGCAGTTTTAATTGAATTTCAAACTCCCACCATCAACTTCACGGCTCTTTACAGGTCTGGGCCTGCCCACAACTTTTCTCTCCTCTTTCACTCCCCCTCTCCACCCAAGCTCTCCCAGCGCAGTGCGTCTGGTTGCTCCCCTCGTGTCCTTCTCCCCAAAACAACTCCTTTCCTTTTCTTAAACATCGCCTCTGCAGCCTAAAATCAACCCATCCATCCTCTGTTGTGCAACCCCACTCTCCTTCTTCCATCTCTTCTTAGTTCTCACTTCTGCTGGCCAGCCCCTCCGGTGCTTACCTCCTCTGTACCACCTCTGCTCTTAAACAGCATATTTCAATGCTTTTAAAAAAAAAAGTCCTGCACCAACTCAAATTGTTATAAAGACATTTAACCCTCCCTCAAAAAAAATAGGAGCAAATAGATGTGTATATAATGAAATGAACTTGTGATCTGTATTCTATATACATCATCCCCTGTACTATACCAAACCTCAGACCTCTCTCTCACACACACGAACATTGCTATTCCCCACTCTTTTCTGTAATTCCTTAGTGCAGCATCTTGCAAAACCTTCATCACATAAGCAATCCCATTAAAGTGATGGGGGCTACTCACCTAAGTAGGGGTTTGCAAGATCATGCTCTTAAATGCTAAGCTCTTCGGGGAAGAGACCTGTCTTTTTAATTTGTCTGCAAAGCACCACATACACCCATTGGACTAGAGAAACATGGCCTGCTTTGCAAAAGTGCTGAGCCCTGTCAGATTATGTTGACTTCATTAATGGAAACTGTGGACGCTCAGCACCTCTGCAAATCAAGATTTCAATAAATAATAACTGTCACTAATATGCTTTATATCATTTTTTGTTTCCTTCAGACGTCATACTCAAAATTGAGGGGCTGTCAACTGATGTGGATCGGAATCGAAGAAACTATTGTTTTCCCAGCTATAATCACAATGCCAGAGAGTGAGGTTTTTCCTTTCCAGGCATAATCTCAGGCTAAGCTCCCAGGACACAAGCTTTTTCTGGGACATTGGACATGGCATGAACACTATGTGTGTGTTTATATTGCTGTTCTTTTTGTTTTCTGACATTTCTTTTCAGATGGCCATTAACTGGAAGGAGGGGTGCGGGAGTGAGAACCAAGTGTGTGCGGGTTGCTGTTAGTGTGGAAGGTCCAATATAACAGTATAAGCAATAAATCTTAACAACACCCTATTGATAGCTCATGTGACCTATGCAAGGAAGATGGGGGCTGTTTTGCTGAGACTCACACTCCAAGGAGGGAATTTTTTTGCTTACTGTTTTCACATTTGCTATCAGACACTGCCATGCTCCATCAAGCTTCCTGTTGTAAACACCTAAGAAGGAAAGCAGAAGGGAGGGGGGGAAGTCCAGTCCCGTGTTTGAATGTGTTTGGACAGCTGTATGAGCATAAATGTTGGCTAAAGTCCTGTTGCAAAATTATTTGTTCTCCTGTCTGTATGTCTGAGAAGCAGTCCCACATAGCAAAATTAAATTGAAATTATCAGACACAAAATTGTCACAGTATTCAGGTCAAAGAATGGTTTTTGATGTAGTGAATGGATTTAGGTTTAAATATAAATAAATTCATAGTTTGCACTGTTGTAGCCGTGTTGATCCCTGGATAGTAGAGAGACAAGATGGGTGAGGTAATATCTTTTATTGCAGATGACACTAAACTGGGAGGAGTGGTAGATACACTGGAGGGTAGGGATAGGATACAGAGGGACCTGCACAAATTAGAGGATTGGGCCAAAAGAAATCTAATGAGGTTCAACAAGGACAAGTGCAGAGTCCTGCACTTAGGACGGAACAATCCCATGCACTGCTACAGACTAGGGACTGAGTGGCTAGGCAGCAGTTCTGCAGAAAAGGACCTAGGGATTACAGTGGACGAGAAGCTGGATTTGAGTCAACAGTGTGCCCTTGTTGCTGAGAAGGCTAACAGTATTTTGGGCTGTATATGTAGAAGTACTGCCAGCAGATTGAGGGACGTGATCATTTCCCTCTATTCAGCATTGGTGAGGCCTCATCTGGAGTACTGTGACCAATTTTGGGCCCCACACTACAAGAAGGATGTGGAAAAATTGGAAAGAATCCAGCATTGGGCAACAAAAATTATTAGGGGGCTGGAGCACATGACTTATGAGGAGAGACTGAGGGACCTGGGATTGTTTAGTCTGCAGAAGAGAAGAATGAGGGGGGATTTGATAGCTGCTTTCAACTACCTGAAAGGGAGTTCCAAAGAGGATGGATCTAGACTGTTCTCAGATGACAGAACAAGAAGCAATGGTCTCAAGTTGCGGTGGGGGGAGGTTTAGGTTGGTTATTAGGAAAAACTTTTTCACTAGGAGGGTGGTGAAGCACTGGAATGGGTTACCTAGGGAGGTAGTGGAATCTCCTTCCTTAGAGGTTTTTAAGGTCAGACTTGACAAAGTCCTGGCTGGGATGATTTACTTGGGGACTGGTCCTGCTTTGAGCAGGGGATTGGACTAGATGACCTCCTGAGGTCCCTTCCAACCAACCCTGATATTCTATGATTCTATAGACCAACTTCTTTTGGAGAGAGAGACAAGCTTTTGAGTTTACACAGAGATCTTCTATAGGAAGGAGAGAGATTAATATCTTCAAAATCTTATTTTTCTTCCTAATGGCCCATCAAGGCTGATGGCCTGTTGTCTGATGGGTGTTTCCCAAGTACACACCCACTTGTAATTGTTACATAGTCAATATTCCTAACTTTAGATACAGAAATGATACATCCCTACAAATTTGATAATCACATTCAGTAAATTATGACCTTTCCAATTATACCTTACAAGACCCATCTTGCAAAAAATATATCTCAGTTATGCTATACTCATATCATAAGCGTATTTCCAAAAAGAATATGGGGTGTAACACCACAGTCACATTAACCCCTTGAGTACTGTGGCATTTTGGCATTGAACTATTGTCAAAGGCATGTTTTAATTCCTTTTTCCCCTTTGCTTTCCTCTCCCCTCACCTTTTCTGTTCCACATTTGGACTCCAGTTTTCCTAAACTCACTGGTTATTTCTCCATGTCTCTCACTCTTTGATCTGTTTCCTATTACCAACTGTTTTGTCCTCTGAGTCTCTGTTGCCTCTCTTGAGTTTATTCCTTTCCCTCTTTCACCATCACTATGTTTTTCCTTTCAGTATTTTTGCTTAGCTCTATTAACTTTTATTTATTTTACTTTCATTCTTTTACCATGTTTCTTCTCTTAGCTCTTGTGAGAGCATCCCCTCAGCAAAGCTCTACCCATGTTACAATGTCCTCACCATTTCTGCACTCACTGGTGTGCCTCAGGGAGCATATCCCATGAGCCTTTGTGCTGAGAAGCTCTAGGATTCTTTCCCAATCAATTGTCTGTCCTTCCAGGTAAATGTGGGAAGACACTGGTGAACTATCAGCAGTTGAGTGACTTAGCCTGATTCTCTCTACAAAGTGGGTGGGTTACAGACAGAGTTAAACTGGAACATGGGTTCCAACCCACCGCCCAGCTCGGTAAGCTAGCCTGGGCTCAAAGCACCTCCATACCTGGGTTAGAGGTTTTTCTGGGTGAATGGGAAAGGATTGAGGCTAAAACCTGAGTAAGAGGCCTGCTTAACTGTGGAGTGAAGGCATACTCTTGGTGTGACCTTGGATGAGTCACGTTATTACTGTATGCCTCAGTTTCCCTGTCAGTAAAATGAGGATAATGATGCTGACCCACCTTACATTTAGGAATGTTTGTAAAATAATTGGAGACCCTTAGATGATACATGCTAGAGAAGATCAAAGATATTTCATTATTGATGCACAAATGTCTTGGCTGTTGGCTACAGTTAAGGAAGGGAGACAGAAATGGAAAGAATGTGACAGCTTAAGTGGAGTGTGGCAGAGGCTGTTACAGAATGAAGAGGGAAGAGGCTAGAAACACAGCAGGCTGCGTGTTGCTGATTGCACTGGTGTGGGAGGAGGGGTCACTGTCAACCATGCCATGGGAACATGAACTGTTCTATACAGCTTGGAAATAGCCACCCACTGCCTCTGTCTCTTGAGACTATTCCCCTGACTCATGAGGAGAACTTCAGCTCACCTGGTTTTGATTTATTCCCTCTGCTTTGGTTTCAGTGTTTTGACAGCAGGTTGTGTGCGGCTGTCATGGCCTCTCACTGGGAGCCGAACCCAGGGGGACCAGCACTCTCCACAGTGCAGGGCTGTGACAGCACAGCATCCAGGTGGGCATGGGGGAGGGGAGAGAAGGGAAGGCAGAGAGCCATGGTATGAGCAAAGAGTTGCCAGAGAGAAATAGCAAATTAGCAATCGCTGCACCTTCGAGTGTGTGGATTCCATCCCAAACCCTGACTCCAAGAGAAGATCCCCAGGTTGGAGGGGCCATTAAAAGGTCCCACCAAAAGGTCTGCTGAACTTCAACAACATGCCCAGAAGCCTAGGTGCCCTCCACTCAAGGCAAGGCCTGCTTCATGAATGGCCTACTTTGGTGGGACCCAGAAGTTGGTGTTTGGGGCAGGTCCCCAGCTAGCCAACAGGAAAGGAGGCAAAACCTGAAAGTTTTGGCAGAATTTGTGTGTTTGTCTGACCCCCAGTTTTGGTTTGCAACTTGTCAGATTTACACCCACATGGGTCAAAGCTAGGAAAAGGGGCCAGGAGCATGACCCAGAATTTTGGTTCAAGCTTCTCATTCTGGGGCATTCTCAGCAAACTAGGAATTGAAACTGGATTTTACAAAGGAGATCAAGAATTTATAAAAAAGCGATCTCAGCAGATTCCTGTGCTGAACTCCCCACCAACCAGCCTGCCTGCTCAGGCCTCCTTCAGCCTCATCAGTTATCTTCACAGTCTGGTCATGCAACCTCCCCCGCAGTTATTACATGCACGCACTCTCACTCAGACCCACAGAGCCTGGCTATCCCCTATGGAGGCTGCTCAGCACATACATTTGTGCTTAGCTTTATTTTCACTGTAGCTTTGCAATTCACTTTTACAAAAATAAACTCTCCTACGTGGAACTTTTCCAATCAGCCAAGAGGCCAGAACAAACAAATGGAAAAACAGACACATCAGCAATTCTCCAGCCATGTAAATTGCACACACTGAGTTGATATAAAAACGGCCACCATCCCAAAATGGTTGCACTGGGCCCTTTGCTGGCGCTCTTCTCTGTTCACCCGGCACTCCCCTGTTTATCCGATCTAATGCAATAAAATGCGTAATTAATTTCTAAACGCTTCCGTTGAGCAGTGCAATTTGTCAAGTCGAGTTGTTAATAGAATTAAGCTTTTTATCAGCGATTAGCAAAAGAAGGTGAAAAAAAATTAATTACGAAATTGTATGCCTCCCTGCTTCAAAGCCAGGTTTGGGATTAAATGTTTGATAAAGATTCCCTGGAACATTATAAAACATTTAGCAAAAAGCTGCTTTCCCCCTAGTGTTTTTGCAAAACAAATTCTGCACAATGGGGGAGAAAAAAGGGTGGAGCAAGCGCATTTGAGCATGTTTAGGGTCAGCTTTAAAATCTGGAAAATCCACTGTAGGGAAACTCACCCCTGTATGAATCCTACTGGCTATACACCCTGCCCATCTTTCACTCCTGAATGTCTATCACGTGGCCTTTTAGATAATCTAGTGGGTTGGGGATACATAACAGTGCATCACAAACATTATTAGTTATTAACAGAATTGTCTGGGTGGGTGTAGGAAACATGCAGACTTGCTAACGTTCACCAAGAGGTAATAGGGTTGCCAACTTTCTGATTGCGGAAAACCGAACACCCGTAGCCCGCCCCCAACCCCAAACTTCCCCAAGGCCCAGCCCCTGCCCCTGCCCCACCCCTTCTCCAAGTCCCTGTATTCACTCACTTTATCCCCCTCCCTCCCTCCCTCTCCCCCACTCTCACTCAAGTGGTTGGGGTGTGGAAGAGGGTGAGGGCTCCAGCTGGGGGTGCGAGCTCTTGGGTGGGGCCAGGGATGAGGGGTGTGGGGTGCAGCAAGGGGCTCTGGGCTGGGGGGTGGGACTGAGGGGTTCAGATTGTGGGAGGGGGCTTCAGGCTAGGGCAGGAGTTTGGGGTGTAGGAGGGGGTGAGGGCCCCAGCTGAGGGTGCGGGCTCTGGGGTCAGGCCAGAAATGAGGGGTTTGGAGTGCAGGAGAGGGCTCTTGTCTGGAGCTGGGGTGAGGAAGGGAGTGAGGGCTCCTAACAGAAGTAGAGGCTCTGGGGGGATGAGGGGTTTGGGTGCAGGAGGGGGCTCAGGGCTGGGACAGAAGGTTGTGGTGCGGCAGGGGGTGCGGGCTATGGGCAGCACTTACCTTAGGTGGCTTCCAGAAGTGACTGGCATGTCCCTGTGGCCCATAGGCGGAGGGGCAGGTGGCTCTGCCCCTGCAGCTGCCATTGGCCATGGTTCCGGGAGCCATGTGGAGCCAGGGGAAGCCAGGGAGCGTGCCATATACCCGCTGACTGGACTTTTAACAGCCCGGTCAATGATGCTGACTGGAGCAGCTAGGGTTCCTTTTCAACCGGGTGTTTCAGGCAAAAACTGTATGCCTGGCAACCCTAAGAGATAAACCCAGCCTCCTTTCCTTTGCAGTTGCAGTGGAGCTGGTGCAGTTCCACCACATAACCAAAGGGTGACTAGTTGTGGGGGAGAAACAGGGTTGAAGGATCTACAACTCCGCAGCCTTGGGGAGAGGTTTGGCCAACGCTGCCCATCACAACTTTGGACAGCACCTGAACTGACTACTCAGGCTAGGTGCTGAACACCTGTATTAGCCCTAACACACAGGAGGAAATGTTCTGGACTTTATGCTCTATGTGATTGATGAAAGAAATACTGTGGTTACCCCACCCCCACCCGCCTTCGCCCCTGTCTTATAAACACAGGGTCAAATGGTGCCTTGTGTGTTTGTACTGAATTCCCACTGAAGTTGTTAAAAGATATGCATCTGAATCCCAGATTGGAATTTGGCTCATGCTGGCTGTGTCCCAGCCAGTCAGTTACCAGGGGCCTGGCATGGATTTCAGAGGAGATACAGTAACTCCTCACTTAAAGTCGTCCCGGTTAACGTTGTTTCGTTGTTACGTTGCTGATCAATCAGAGAACATGCCCGTTTAAAGTTGCGCAATGCTCCCTTCTAACGTCATTTGGCAGCCGCCTGCTTTGTCCACTGCTTGCAGAAAGAGCAGCCCGTTGGAGCGAGCCGGTGGAGGCTTGTAACCAGGATGCACCTGGACCAGAAGAATGGAGCTATATAAACAGAACTTGGTGTCAAGCTGCCTGCAGTGGCTCAAATGTGTAAATACCAACCTCAGGGCAGACTGTTAGGAACCAGGGCAGAAACCCCAAATTAGCTGAGAGTTCTATTCTTAGATTTCACCAACCAATTATCAAGTGTCAGCTCCTCAGGCAATATAACAGCTTAACTATGGAGTCACAGACAGTCCCCTTGGGTACTTCTATCTGTCTTGCCAACCAGGTGAGTGTATTTTTGTGACACATGGTGCCTTACACCAAGAATCACAGCAATATTCAGGTCACTCCCAGTCCCAAAGGACCAGTCATTTACACCGTAGATCTCACACCAAAGACAGTGCTTGTATCAATCCTATAATAAACTATCTAAAGATTTATTAAATATGGAAAGGAAATAAGAGTTATTTGAAAAGTTAAAGCAGGTAACCGTATACACACACATATGAGTTACAATCTTATTTTCCAAAAAGTAATAGAAGCTTCTATAATAAGGAAGCTTCTATAATAAGCTCTATATAGCCATTAGGGCTAACCCAGGCCAAGCAGCTGGGGACCTTTTGCTCATGCCTAGAATATCTTGCCCCCCGTCCCTTCCAACCGACACAGAGATCCAGTTTCCTCTGTTAAGGGTTTTTATCCCCTCCTCACTTGTGCTTTGAGCTGCAAACTTAGCTGATGAGAGGAATCCACTTGCATGATTCCTCTTCATGGGGGTGGGGACAAAACAAGAAGTGTCTTTTGACCTCTTTAATTTTACAAAATAGGCTGTTTGGTGTCGATGGGTCTTCCCTGTTGGGCAGAACGTAACACTTTCTGTTGGAGACCAGTGCTTCACCTTAGTTAATGCCTCTCTCCTGTCTGGTGATTTACAAAGTCACAGAGGCTTACAATACAATCACTCATATATTACCTTTATGATATGTGACACAGATGTTATAAGTGAGATTATTGCATGCAGCAACTCTCAAGCATTCAATAAAGTCTAAATACTAAACACATTCTCATAATCCTAATACCCATTTTAACAGTACTCACACACAACTGAGCCAGACTGACTCCAGTTAGGTATTTGACAGTGTTCAATTGAGGAACGGGGATGTTGGACTGAGCTAGTACCTTGTCTGCCAGCGTCACACTTGGTCATTGCTAAGGTTCATACTGGTGATCTTTAGTGAAGGTGACATGCCAGAGTGATGTGATGTCACCAGGAGCACCTGGATGGTGGCTTTGTTCTTATACATGGAGACTGATATCCATGTTTGGAGGAATTACGGTATTGATCAGGCAGATTGTATATGGGAAGCCCAGGAGGACTACAAGAACAAGGGGTGCTGCAGGGCAGGACTGAGCCACATTTGCAGAGCTGAAACGTGTTCGGCAGGATTACATTAGCGGAAGTGACAATAGAGCTAACCACCCCAATATTCTACAGCCTCAGTAATGGAATTGACTCAACTGACGCCCCACCTCGTGCTGTCTCTGCAATTAAGTTTCATGATGCATAGAATTTCTGCTAGCACAGTGCATGTGTTGTGCAATGACTCCCGTCCACACAGGGATGAAATGAGAGGGAGTTGCAATCTTTAATCAAAGATCCCTGATCCTCATAGCAAAATATAATTATACAGATTATAGCAGATTTTGCAGGAAACCTGGAAGAAGTTGCTCTGGACCCTTGTGCTTTAAAAGGGAAGGAACAGAAAATGAATGAAAGGTGCTCTTGGGAATCAATTCCTTAAAGACCTCTTCACTAAACTCTGTCTCCTCTCTTCCATTTTCACATCCCCAAGGGGCCAGGATCAGCAGAGATATGGAATGTACAGCAGTAGCTTTTCATTATGAAGGTTACCCTCATAGCAGCAGCTACAGTGGGCTGAGAAACCGTTACTGAAAATCCTTTCCCATGGTCTCAGGCAAAATGGCCCAGGTGTCCCTTATATACCAGAAAGGGAAAAGACCTCATAAAGATTATCAACACCATTTCCCAGGGCCCAGTGCATGGCTGCTTTTTCACCTCTAATGTCATATACATTGCTATTTAATAGGTCAAGCAATAGAGCTTCCACTACTTTCTTCAGAAGACTTTTTGACAATCTAATTATTTCCCCCTAATAGTCAACCTAAATTTTCATATGCTCAATTGGTTACCAGACACCCCCTTGAACCGCCCCAGTCAATTCCTCTCTCTCCTCAGTGTTTACATCCTTCAAAAGCTAGTAGATGGTTATCATTCATGTCCGTTCTTCAGTTGCCATTTAGCCAAACTATAGTTTAGTTCCTTTAATCTTCTTCCCTAATAAAGCAGTCCCTTAGCTCTTTAATCATCCTCGTTATTTTCTGAATTCCCTCCAATTTGTCTACATCTTTCTAACACTGAGATACCCAAAAGGCAAAGCAGTAGTTTGGGTGCAGTCTCACCAGAGCTGCACAGAGATATCTGTTTCCCATGACTTGATGTCTTAGTATGTGCAGCCCAAGATCACCTTGTTTTTTGACCATCACATCTCACTATACCACCACCATTGTGCATTGATCTGGAGGTAAGATGTCCTTGGGATGGTTGCAGCTATGAAACCATGATTGACTGACCTTGATTCTCCTCTCATTTACACCAGTTTTAGTCCCAGTATATCTCCATTGCCTTCAATGGGGCTACTCGGTGATTTATGTTGGATTAAGTGAGAGCAGGACCAGACCCCTTTTGTTTTGTGTACGGCACCTTTAAATTTTAAGAATATGCATTTCAGGCAAGCATGGTACAGAGGTAGGGATTGCTATAGAAGTCTCTCAGTGTCAGGAGCATTGAGCCTCTTCTACCAAGCAAATGGTTACACCATTACAAGGGAAAAACTGTATTTTACTGTGGATTTATAGAGAACAACATCTCAGTGAGTGTCACATTGATTTGAAAGTAAAATATTAAAAGTACAAAAAATAAATAAAACCCCACTACCCTGAGAACTGTGTGTGTGACGTCCCTGCCCTTCATCTTCTAAATCCAGCATCAAATAGTGCTCTAGCCCAGTCTGGTAAAATTCTATTCACCCATTCACCCAGGTGAAAGGAAGGATGGTCTAGTGGTTGGGGCACTAGCCTGAGGCATGGGAAATCCTTTAATTCTTTGGTCTACCAGAGACTTCCTGGGTGACCTTGTGCCTCAATTCCCATCTATAAAATGGCTGACAGCACTGCTCTATTTCTCAGAGGTGCTGCGAAGATAAACACATTAAAGATTATGAGGTGCTCAGACACTGTGATGATGAGGACCACAGAGAGACACATCTTCCTAGACAGGTAAATAACTTACTGGCTTTCAATCATCCTCTTTTTGGAAGAGCTTGGCAAGCAGATTTGAGCCTGGGCTATGGACTATTCATGATCATTTTGCAGGGCTGCTCTAGGAGCCTGCTCATGCCCCATGGGAAGGTGTGAGGGTGTTTGGTGCATGTTAGTTTAAATACATAGGAGCTGCTCTCCATTTGGGTCAGACAGGTCTTTCTCTAAAGTGCAGCAGCGGTGGCTGGAGCCCTGGGCCCTTTAAATCGCCGCTGGAGCCCCAGGTGGCGTGGGCTTGGCAGCACGGATAGGCTGGCTGGGGGACACTGACCCCTAGCCCCGCCCCTTCTGCCCAAGGCCCGTCCCTGTACCAGAAGTGTTGAGTGTTACTTTCAACCCTGCTAAGAGGAGCCTCTTCTGTGGCAGCAGGGGAGGACAAGGAGCACCTGGGAGAAGCTCCAAGCAAATGTCCACTGCTTGATAGGTACTAAGGTACAATTTACAGTCATCTGGATTTGGATATTGTTAGTTCTGCTATGGCATGGGATCTTACAGTTGGTTTCTGAGATCAGGATTCATTAAGCTTACTGCTGAAAAGACTCTTTTCATAGCATGGAGGATGCATCCAGAACATGCAGCCATTTTCACGGATGCATTCATTTTCCCAGGGCCAGCTCCAACAATGCTGCCAAAGCCAGTGCCGCACAACTGGCAACCCCCCTGTTCTCATTGCCACCTGCCCCTGGTGAGGTGCTCCCTCACCTGCCTAGGGACAGATTGAAGACGGAGTGAGATGTCTAGCACACATGCTCCAGTGCCAGCTGTGGTGCGGCACAGACTGCTTTGTGCTGAACAAGAGCTCAGTATAAAGCCCCCCAAGGAAAAATACCATGCTGGGTGAATTCCCCACTGGCCTCCTCACCCAGGATTACACACTGAAGCTTGGACTTCACAGATGAGGGCCCAATGGAATGGTTTTCCAGGGATACTCAGCTGTGTTTGAAGCAATCGTATGTCTCCTTGGGGATTTTGTGGGCATTGGGGCAATTTTCCCAGGGTTATTCTGGTGCTTTTCTTGAGGATGTTCATGATGCCAATCTCTTCTTCTAAATTTCCTACAGACTCAATTTACCTACGACACGATAAGGTTCATTTTCATTTGATTTTCTGATCGGGAAGTGGGGAGCTGTTTAATGGAGACAATTTTGAACAGATTAAGGGACGATATGGCTGCCGAGTTCATTATGAAATGGCATTTTATTTTATATCCTAACAAACGTGCATCTGCCTCTCCCGTAATGCACTAACTCTTCCAATCCACACACGTGCCAGGATGTGTGGGGCTCATAGAATCGCCACCTGCTTCCCCATCATAAGCAAACCAATAGCACGCACATTGCTGAAACAACGGACTACTTTGGTAATAGGCTTTATTTTATTTATGCCACTGCTTTGCCTGGATCAATCCTACCTTTTCACATCCCTGTTAAGAGCTTCCCTGCTGGGGAGGCCATGCCTGCCCCTGCTGCAGTAGGCAGAGGCTCCTGCTGCTACAGGTTGGAGGAAGTGCAGTCCCCTTTCCCATACATGTTACACACACACAAGTACAATGCAGACACATGGTGCGATCTTCCCCACACAGATCTGGCTGTGTCCCTCACTCCTTCCCTGCAGACCCCCCTGCTGTTCCAGTCCTGGGCTCCCTGAACAGCTCTGCCACTGCCCCTCGCTCCTGCCCTGCAGCCCCCTGCTATCCCAGCCCTGGGCTCCCGCACCCCACAACTGTCAGTGCCCCTCCATCCCATCCCATCCCACAACAGCCCTTTCTATTGTTTTATTTTTGTCCTGTGTAGGGTTCTCCAAGTCTGCAAAAGCATAAAACCCTCTCATTCCCACATTTCCATATTTTTCCTCAGCCTTTCCCTTGCTCCATAATATTCCCGTGTTACAATCAGCTGTCGATCTATCCAGGCTCCAAACTCTTCCTTGGCCCTTCATGAAGGCGGGTGCATTTGTTCTATTCCAGGGAGACTTTAGTATCCTTCAAACGTTTGCAGCGGGAAGGTGTAATTCTGAAATGATGGGTGGGGGCAGGAGAGAGGGAGGAAGGCTAACAAAATGTTTCCATTCCTCTCCCCTTGAGCTTTCATTTTGCTTGCTGCTTTTCTCCGGGGTCACAATTTACTTAGGATGTTAAAACAACCTCCATCCCACCCTCCCCAAGCAGCCCTTCATCCCCCTCCCCTCAGCTCCACACAAGAGGAAAATTGTAGCGAAACACTACTTAATTATCACACCACGTAACTAATTAAAAGCTAAATGCTTGTGTGTGGTATGCTAATGGGGCATTAGAGAGCCAGCGTGCGTTGGTAAAGAGACATGGGCCCCCTCATTTCCCCTTCACCTCCCTGCAGGGGTTTCAGGCTAACAGGCAATGGTGATGAGATGGGAATTTATTATGCTGCATTAGAGTTTAGAACTTTATGAGAGGGCACCGAGGTCAAGCAACTTGATCAGCACAGAGGGGGAAAAAAACACCTGGGCAGGAACCAGGAGAGAATACTAGTGGATGGTTTGCTGCAGGAAATGACAAGCGGCCGAGAATAGTTCCTGGTGCTCTACACAGGGAGTCTAGTTCTTTCTTCTTTGGGTACCTCCTGGGAAACAGAAGAGTCTCCATGTGTGTGTGTTAAAGTCAGTCTTACAGGCATGGTGTGTTTCAATTCTACCTCTCCCATATCTGTCTGACTTCCATCCCGCCCTCCATGTCATTAGGACATGATCCTATGACCAGTTTACAACACACGTCATTGAGTTGTGCTCACGCAGCAGCTTTTTTCACAACACAACCAAGCGTCAACAGTATTTGTGCATACACCCTACCAAGCAGCTTAACTGTGTTGGGTTGTTTCATCCTGGGGAAAACTGGGCAGCTCTCCTACAGTGCCTTAGCGAGGGAGAAAGTGCCCAGAGGACGAGCAGCCAGAGCAGCACCAGCAGCAACGTGGGGCACAATGTGCTCTGAGATGCCGACAGCACAGAGAGTGAGGACGGAGAGTACTGGTCAAACTAGTTACACGGGCATGATTAGGGGATCCTCTTAATCAGCACAGCAAATGAACAGCGTTAGGGTCCAGTTGCCAGAAGCTGGGAATGGTCAACAGGGGATGGATCACTTGATGATTACCTGTTCTGTTCATTCCCTCTGGGGCACCTGACATTGGCCACTGTCGAAAGACAGGATACTGGGCTAGATGGAACTTTGGTCGGACCCAGGATGGCCGCTCTTACGTTCTTGTGTACAGGAAGACAACTGGGTTCCTTAAGATGCTGGCAGGGGTGACGCATCGTTAGCTGCCGCAGATACTGAACCAAGTGCTAGCCATGTGGCATGGTGGCAATAACTATGTTTAGAACTAACCACATTACTAGCGAATTGCTAACTTGGTTAAGAACTGCAGTGTAAACAGGACTACAGCATTTAAACTCCCTGAGCAGAGACCTTGTATACTCCATTTTCAACATGGCTCATTGGTCCATTCAGCAAACTGCCTGAGAAGTTAGTCATCTCCTGTGGGGGGGAGGGGAGGGAGAGAATGAGAGCGGGAGAGACCCGAAAATAAAAGCACAAATGATTATGGGCCAGGCCATACAAGCTATGGCTGCAGCAGGAGGGCAGAATCCATTCCCAGTTAAGAGCCTTTGCACTTAGCCTGCCTCTCCATTGCCTCCTGCTGGTCTGTCTTAGGACATGGGGGACTTCAGCGATGGATTTGGTCTGTCTTCATTACCACATCCCCTGGCCAGGGAAGAACATCTCCGTGCTTGCACATGTCTTAAGAATAGAGATGGGGTGTTTGAGATAAGGTGGGGATAAAGAGGACTCTGTCTGGGACACATCTTATTAGAAGGATGATAAGTATTGTGGGTATTGGGCGTGGATCTGGATAGATCCCACAGCTCCAAGAGGAAATGAGGATGTTGCACCAATGTGTAGGAAGGGCAGCGATGCTATAAAGCATAGATGGAACCTCTGCACTTGGACATACACCCAGAAGTAGCTCCTGCCATTGGACCACAGCAGGGACAAGCTTCAGCAGTTACAGTGGTTCACTCCCCCAACCCCAGCTTCCTCCACACTCCCCCATCTCTCGGCATAGGGCAGTAGACGAGGTAGAGGAAACTGTCATAATGAAGGAAGGCCACCACAAGGACAGGTATTTGATTGGAAACCAAGGAAATGCATATAAACCTTGGGAACTGAAAAAAACAAGAGGATTCATGCAGGCTTTCTATCGCCCACATATCTGTTGGGAGTTTGGTAAACAAGACTTCACTCTGCCAACTCCCGAGGGGCCCTGCCCAGCTGCCCCCTTTCACAGTGGAAAGGCTACATCTGATGGGCCACGTTCTCCCAGGAGATATAGCTACCCTGGTGTTTACCAAGGAAATGGGGAGTGATTTCTGTAAAGGGCAAGTGACCCTGACCAAACAGCATAAAAAATTATCTTCCCCTGAATGTAATTTGACAGGAAATTCAGTTTCACCTGCGCCCCCCCCCCCCCCCATCTCCCTCTGGAAGAGGCTTCTAGAAGTTTCTTTCCAACTGGCATCTGGTATAACGTTAATTACATCTAGCAAATTGCTAAACCAATAACCTGTCAGAGGCTAATGCACCACTCTCTTCAGTGCCTGTGGTGCATCATGGGAGGTTGCTCCCATTGGGAAGCCCAGCCTTGTTTATTGGCTCTGTCTCTTCCTCTCGTGTGGAGCTCTGTGTAAGCTGTCAGCTCTCGTTCTTCCCCTTCTCGCCCTGTTCCATTACATTCTTCACTTTCCCTCACTGTTGCAGTCTCTATTTCATCAGCTGTTTCTCTCCCTCTTTGGGTAAGAGGGAAAACTCTATTAACACCAGGAGCGGGAAGATTTCATAATTCACAAGATCAGGGAATTTATAGCGGGATGCTGAATTACTTCCATATCCCATGGAGAGAGACTGAGCTGGAATGGGGAAAGTGGTCTCCCACCTAACAACAAATTCTTCTGGGTGAAGATTGGTCTTCTTTGAGCAATCAAGCTCTGTACTACTGGTGGCAAACCCCACATTTTGTTTCTTTAGTCCCATGCCCAGAGATACTGTATTCACCTGATAATATAAAATCTGGTCACCCTAACTTGGCATTGATGTTACCAGTGAAGGCTGAAGTTAGCGTGGCAGAGGAGAGATTATAGTACTTCAAGTTCTGCCATGAGTGGGAAGCAGCTGAACCTGATTTCCTCCCACTCTGGTGTTGTGTTGGAGAAGGACAATGATGGATATAAAGTAGGGTTGAGATAAATATGAAGAAGACTGGTTTCTGCTGTTCATTTATTTATAAGCTTTCTGACCTGTCCAATCCTCTAGCCTGCTGTTCATTTATTTATAAGCTTTCTGACCTGTCCAATCCTCTAGCCTGTGCCCTGGGCTTTGTGTTCTTGTTCAGACTCTCCTGGTACCCTGTGCTCTGGAGATGAGTTCCCAATACTTCATGAATGGCTGTTCCTGGCTATCTGCACCCTAGAGAAGGATCTTCTCCTCCACGCTCTCTAATCATCCGTGCTTCCACTTCTCCCTGGCTAGCTTTCTCCAGCTACCCGTGCTCCCAGTGCACAGGACTGACAGTATCACATGATGATGTTCTCATCACCACATCCTCACAACAAACCAACAAAAATCCATTCTACCAGGACACCTTCCTGTATGCTCAGACTCAACTCTTGACATTCAGGTTTGGTGTGGCAGGCTCAGGATGTGTCTAATCTGGCGACTGATCTTGCCCCCTCCACCTCTTTTGACCCCAAACCGGAACCTCTACTTTATGGATATCCCAAAGCACCAGATTGTCAGAACAACTTCAATTAAAGCAGTGATGGGCCCTGTGCCACCACCAGCATCCATGGCCTTCCAGCGGCTGACAAGGACTAATTAGGAAATGAAACATTAGCTAAGTCGCTCTCAATTAGGACCAGGATAACGTTTTCCTGGCAGCGGTGGGGCACTTTAACTGTTGGTCCCATGATGACTGTGAGCACATCAGACTTGCTGAAGGAGCTTTAATGTTTAACATATGTTGGAGGATTACAGAAACCCTCTCAGCTGTGACATTTCTGTGTGCTTCCTGCCTTCCCTATCCCCTGCAGCAACCTGAACGGCAAGCTCTACAGCACAAGAAAGATGCTCAGAGCAATTACCAAAAAGAAATATGTGTGTGTATATATCTCCCACATTTTCATACACATCTGCAACAACCTCCCTCCCCTCTTCCCCCCCCCAAAAAAACCCAAAACAGGCGAGATGAGATGAACAGCTTCTCAGGTTAAAAGGCATCAAATAAGCCCAAACCACGGCCAATTGCAGACCAGGTTTCCAGCTACCAAGGCACAAAAAGACAGGGAGGTCAAGAAGCAGGTGAGCTTGGAATTTCTACAAATATAAACCAGATGCAGCTAAGCCTTGTATGGGAATCTCAGGGGGCCAGAAAGCAATAAGCAAAAACCTAATCCAACCAAAATAAAAGGAAAAAGTAAAATAAAAAGACTTGTGTTCCCTTGGAGGATAACATGGTTTTCTTGTTTGGTTTGGTTTGTTTTATTTATTTATTTATTTTTGCAGGGTATTAAAGTAAAGCAAAATTATAGAACACACACTATATTTTACATTACAGGCCTTTCATGGAGCACAGTAGCTTGTAGGGGCAAAGTGGCAGCACAAACACTTTGCTGAAATTAGAGAGCGGACGCCAGACTTGGACTCCCTGTTCACTCTCTCTTGCAAGGAGATGGGGGGGCTGATGAAGTCTGCTATGGCTGTAATGAGTGCAAACTACAATGTGTGCATCCAGAGAAAATCTGGGCTAAGTCTGGTTAAAATTTGTCTGTTGCAACTATTTTTCTGTGGAAAATTGGGTCTTTGACTAAACGAACATTTCTGTGAAGAGGGTCTGCTTTCCTTAGGAAATTTGGCTTTTCATTAAAAAAAAAAAATGAAATCCCCTAAACAAACATTTTTGGGTGAAAGGTGACAACTTTTCACTTTTGCTTTTTTTTTCTCTTTTGTTTTTTTTCTGTGAAAAGTTGAAAACCCACCCACATTATTTTCTCCATTTTCTTTGAAATTTTCTGTGGGGAAAAATAATCTATGTCATGACCAGCTCCAGTATGCACTGTTGTGGTTTTGGCCCATCTCTAGGCGTCTGAGCCAAAGCCCGTTGAAGTCATTGAGATTTTTTCCATTGAATTCATTAGTTTTTGGCTCAGGTCTTAGCTGCCCAATCAGCAGGAGAGTTTTTGCAACGAAATAGCAGGTACGGGTGCTCCTGTAGCCCATAGAACTGGGAGTTTTAAATTACTGCACTGAAACCCAATACTTAGGTCAGGGGTTCTCAAACTGGGGGTTGGGACCCCTCAGGGGGTCACGAGGTTATTACAGGAGGTGTCAGCCTCCACCCCAAACCCCGCTTTGCCTCCAGCATTTATAATGGTGTTAAATATATAAAAAAGCGTATTTAATGTATAAGGGGGGGTCGCACTCAGAGGCTTGCTATGTGAAAGGGGTCACCAGTTCCAAAGTCTGAGAACCCCTGACTTAGGTAAAGAGATATAGGCAGCATAGCAGTTTTATCAAACGCATCTAGCATGACTGCTTTATACAGAACAAACCATATGCTCCTGGTGTGTCCCTGTCCCCGCATACACAGGTTTTTGTGTAAAATCTGAGGTGAATTCCTCAAAAAAAATGCCCCTATAGTTATTGTTCCAAAGTGCTTATCCTGAGCCAGATCTTTCCAAGCTATTACAAGCGGTTCCTGGCAGCCAATCCATGCACAGCTGCAGAATCTACGTCAGTGAGGACAAAGAGGCTTATAGGGTCAGATTCAGATTTCATTTACACCAGGGTAAATACAGAATCTAGACTACAGTAACTACACTAAAGTCAACAGAGTTACTGTGGATTTATATCCATGTACCTGAGATCAGAACCTGGCCCAGGAACTATGGCAGGCTACTTTCTCACTGCCTGGCACTGTGTGTCATCACTTACACCTGTGTTAAGTGGGTATAAAATGCAACCAGATAAGAATGGTGGCATTTTACACGCACTGTGTGCAAGGGTAAGTAATAACACATGATGAAAGGCTGTGTACAATCATGGTGTGTCAGGTGACACCCTGAAAGAAGTGAGTTTACACACATTCCCAAGGCTTGTGTGACACTACCTACTTTGGTTACAGCTAATTTAATGTTGTTTAAACCTCGTTGAAAGATCCAGTAGCATTAAAGGAAAAGACTGATTTTTTCCTTCTCTGATCCCCTAAAAATCAAACCACACATTTTTAGGGACTGTTTTTTGGGTCAGTAACATCTCAGTACAAAAATGCTCCCCATCCTGCTTCCTTTTTGGCTGAAACGACCAACTCCAGTAGGATAGAGCCTTCTGTTGGCAGCATCTTTTGGGCAAGGCTGAGAAGACCAAGAGTAGCCCACCGGTGAGAGTGTGTTATAGGTCCCCACTATGCCTGATCCACAGAAGATACGAGTCTGTTTCAGCCACAGCTAGGAAGCCTTAGTTCGTTAGCTCAAGCTGTCACAGCTCATGCTTTTAGCTCTGGAAGTCCCTGGCTCAGTGCCTGGCGCATTGGCCAAGATCGCAGCCATCACAAAAGAATCTCCTCTTTGCAAACAGGCCCATCCCAATCAGAATTCCAATTAAAAAAATCTTTACAAAAATTCAGTGACTGTAGGTGATGGTATCAGAGGTTGGCTCCGGGGGAGCTGAGGGAAATGCATCAGGGAAGGGGGGCGGGGAGGAGATACCAAACCATGAAGTTCCTACCCTAACACATTTTTCCTTGGTGTTACCAGGAGTTTTCCTGGAATTCAGTTGGCTATCAGATTGTCAATTCAATTTAACTGCCAGTGGGAGTTTTCATGCACTTTAACAGGACTACTCACAGTGAATAAAGTTAAGCACATGCTTAAGTATTTGCAGTATGAGGGTCTGTGTCATTCCTATGCGGTCATTCCTTTCTTCTTGTTCCACTCTGCTGTGCGTGCAACACACCCTCTTTGGAACTATGACATTGTCAACTATCAGCCTACCAGAAAAGTTTAGAAATGGCAATTTGGAGATTTGGGCTTTTTTTTTTTTTTTAAACGAGAGTTTGACTCTGCTTTCGGCAAGAATCAATTTATCTACTTACTTACCTATCTCACATTTAGAACTGCACATGTGCTTATTTGCATTGACAACTGGATGGATGAATTAGATAGATAGATAGATAGGTAGATAGATAGATAGACAGACAGACAGACAGAGAAAATGACAGTATTCAAACCCATGCATAGTGCATCTCAGAAGCTCTACCAAGCAGTCTTTCTCGGAAATGTATTCCAGAAACCTTGAGATGGAGACTTTTTGTGTGCAAATGTGTGCGAATATTTAACTAAATTTGTCCCATAATAAAATTTCTAGGGGACACAAGTGTCAGCGGATGAATATATTACCCAGTAGGGTTAAAAGGGTTCCCTGCTGCAGAAATAAATAATTTAAAAGAGGAGACACAGGAGGTTTCACAACTCCTGATCTTCCATTAATAACATTCCATTAAAAATGACCGAAAGGTAACTTTCCTCCTATAAATCAGGTGCTTCGCAGCTGCCCTCCTGTCCTAAGATGGGCCTTTCTTGCTTTTAACAGCTTCCCTTCCTTCTCCCTCTGTTTGTCTCCAAATATGGCCGATTTATCTGGATTAACACCATTGGCTTCTATTTTGCAAAAAGTGCTGCTCAGTTTGGGCTGACGAAAGATTGAAAGTCTCAAAAATTGCTTCCACCATGGAAAAATTCTAACTGATTTTAGAAAAATCTAAATCATGACTCGCTGTCTGTTTACTAGAACCTATGTCTCTAGAGTATGTCTTTTTTGCATGGCATAAAGAGCAGCACCCATTAATCCTAGAAGTTCCCTGTGTTGTATTGGGAGACTTATCCATACCCCTTTTCCCTTTGTATCCAATTTTGCAGTATCCCATTTAGTGATCCAAATCATTGCTTGTTAATAACAGGTGTTGTCTAATGGTCTGAACACAGAATTAGGAGCAAAACTCCCCTTTATAAATGCACTGCCTTGGTTTCCTTATCTGTAAAATGGGGTTCACATTATTTACCTAACTCAAAGGGGTCCTGTGGATGTAACCCACACCCACTCAATGTGGCCATCAGTTCCCAGCTAGTGGTGGCTGAGCCACAGATAGAGGTTCATTAGCCTTCTAGCCCCTTGGCTAACAGAGCTGCATTTTTTAACTCCGGAGGTAAAGGCTCATGCATTAAGAATCAGAGCTCTCAGGTTCAGTCCCTGCTGCCAATGGCCCACCTAGGGCTGTTGTGTAACATGAGGATTAATTAATATTTGTAAAGCTCTCGGAAGATGGAAAGTGCTGTATAAGTGCTAGCTATTATTATTTCCTGGGAAGAAGTTGACTAGATACACATCTATCACCTGGGCAGACTTCAGCTACAACTGTTTATTCAAACAAATAAATTGGTTTTAGTTGAAGCTTGCCTGATGGGAATTGTAAATTGACTTGCTCCAGAGCAGCCGCAAAGCTTGCCATATGGGAGACTGGAGAATAAAATGAGCACACACGCACACAAACATGCATGTCATCATAGAGAAATAACAGCTGCAGGGGAAAAAATAGACATGTATTCACTCATTCAAGCGCAGTAAATTCCATTGCCAATATATGAGAGGTGCTCACTGGACAATTTCATTCTGACATTTGTCGAGGAGAGAACATCATACAAATTTTATATGAAAAAAGTGTGTGTGTGTGTGTGGGGGGGGGGGGAATCCAATATTTTCTGAAAGCCTAAAATAATCTTTAATAGTTTGTTATAAGCTCTTACGTTATAGGCACAGAGCTGAACTGCACTCAGCACTTTACAGAACCCAGGAGAGGGCAGCGGTCCTGCACACAATGGCTTATAATCAAACTCAGACACATCTGAAATGCAGGGGAGCCACTGAGCCATGAGAAGACGCATGATCCAGTGCAGGAAGTGGGTTTAAGGAGTGATTTGATGGAGATGGAGAAAGCATGGCACATGGGAAATGGGAAGCTATTGCAAGGAGAGTGAGGAGGGGCAGGCACTGTCTTTTTGTTCTGTGTTTGCACAGTACCCTAGCACAATGGGGTCCTAATCCAGGACTAGGGCTCCTAGGTGCTACTGCAATACACATACTGAATATCCATAAGATATTTGTATTTTGTATTTTAGTGCCTTTGATCCAAGAATCTTGAAGCAATTTACAAACATCAATCAGTTAAGTCTCACAATCCTACAAGGTGGTCCCATTGTACAGACAAGGCAACTGAGGCACAAAGAGGCAAAATAACGTGCCGCATCTTCACCCAAGGAGTCCGTAGCAGAGTTGGGACTAGAACTCAAGATGCCTGACTACCAGTGCTGTGATCTAAACATCAGATCGTACCTCTTCACTTCTAGCAAATTAGAGAGACATGCTGGATCACAGCAATGATCTATGTAGTCCAGGATCCTATCTCTGCAAGTGGCCAGCATCAGATGCTTCAGAGGAAAGTGCACTATGTCCAAGGGGAAAGGTTTTTCCTATTCCTCCCAGGCTAGTAAATGGTTGGCTTGTGCCATGGAACAGAAGGGTTTCGATTCCTTATATATGATCATCTTACCTAATGTTACTTGGCATCTTACCATTATCCAAACAAAGGTTTCACCCTGTTTTCAATCCTACAAAACTTCTAGCCTCAGTGCTATCTTGTGGTAGGGATTCCCACAGGTTCATTTTGCATGGTGTAAAAGAGTATTTTGTTTTAAAAGGTTGCTTTTCCCTTTTATTTGGTCTCTCCTCCCCCTCCCCCTTGTTCTTCCGTTAATAGAAAAGGTAAATAGGAGCTGCTGATTGACCTCTATCCCATTCATTATTTTTATACCTCTATCATGTCTCCTCTTATTTGTCTCCTCTCAGGAATGTAGAGCTAATCTTTTTAATCTCTCCTTATGAAGAAGCCTTTTAAAGGCTCTAATCAGTTTTGTTGTCCTTCTCTGGATCTTTTCTATTTCTGTTATATCCTTTTGTGAGATGGGGTGACCAAACTGAACAGAGTGTACAAGGTGAGCATGTACCATCGATTTATATAATGGCACTGTATTATTTTCACTATTATTCTCTACCCCTTTCTGAATGTACCCTCATTTTGAATGCTTTTTTTAAACCATCACTACACAATGATCAAGTGTATTTATTGAGCTGTTCAGAGCCAAGTCTAAGTCTTTTTTCCCCCCGTGTGGTTACAATTAATTTAGAACCCAGCAATGAGTATGAGTATTTCTAATGTGTTGTTTCCAGCGTGCATCATCGTTCATTTGCTACACTGAATTTTATCTGCCATCCTGTTGCCCTGTGAACTGCCTCTCCTAGGTCATTTCTGGAGTTTTCTTACTGTCTTTTCTAGGCTGGACTAACCTAAGTAATGGTCTATTGTCCACACATTTTTGCAACTCAGTGTTCACCCCTTTTCTGGGTTATTAACACATATCAAACACCAGGCCTGGTAGTGACCATTGAGGCATTCACCGCTAAACACCTTTCAAGCTGAGAATCACTTATTTATTCTTTCACTTTTTTTTTGCTCTCTCTTACCTAGTTTCTTATCTATGATAGAACTGTATCCCTCATCCCGTGACAACTTTGTTCCTTTGATAACCTCCCATAAGGGACTTAGTGAAAGACTTTTTGAAAGACCAAATAAATTATATCTACTAGTTCCCTGTTATCCACTCTTTTCTTAACTCAAAGAATTTTAGAAAACTGGGAGAGGAATCAATTCCTTTTACAGAAGCCATGTTGGTTTGTCTTTATCATATTATCTTCATCTAAATGTTTTCCTAATTCTGCCTTTAATTAATATGTCAACCAAATTTACCTACTACTGAAAAAGAACTCACTGTTTTGTAATTCCCACCATCACCCCATCACTTTTTTAAAAGATAAGCTCAGGGTTTGTTTTAACTCTTTGGTACAATAACTGATTTTAATAATAGGTTACATATTATTGTTAGCAGCTCAGCTGCTTTATTGTTTGAGTTCCTTCAGAATCTGCTCAAACATCAACTTCGCCTCATCATTCATTGCAAAATAAGGGCCAGATTTTCCACTACTTTGCACCTGCCTGTTCAAAGTGAGCACAAAAACTATCAGACGAGATTTCTCCACTCACTCACCGCAGGGGAAAGTATTTGACATTCACTTTGTCCAGGTGTAGCTAACTGCACAATTTGAAAGGCAGGTTAGAATCAGTCCATTAGCAACCTTTTTCTTCCAACAACTTCTCTTTTGACACCTCAATATCTGACAATCCCTCATCTTCATTACTTGAACAGAAGAGGATGGGATAAGTACCACCCCAACCTTCTTTGTAGCCAAGATAAATGCAAAGAAGTTAATTAACTTTCCTATAATGCCCTTAACCTCCTGTCATCTGTAGTATATATCATATTTACGATCCATCTATCTATGGAGATAGAGACAGAGATCTATAGATATATTTAGGAAGAGGAGAAGGAAAGAAAGGAAGGAAAGACGGGAAGAATGATCAATCTAGGGTTTAGTTTATCGTATTAGAACTCTAGTCTAGCATTACAAGGGTCAGCACTGCGAACTGTTGTGCGTATGATTCCTTCGCCTACCACTCCTCAGATACGATACATGATAAGATGTGCTCCCTGATTGTCTTAGTTTACCATACACACAAATCCATCTGTCAAACAATAGGTTTAGAGAGCATTCAAAGGGATTGTCTACACATGCACCACTGCAGCTGCACCACTGCAGTATGGCTGGTGAAGACACTCTATGCCAGCGGGAGAGAGCTCTCCTGTCTGCATAATAAAACCACCTCCTCCCGTGGCGACAGCTGTGTTGGCGAGAAGCTCTCCCATCGACATAACGCTCTCCACACCCGCATTTATGTCGGTGTAACTTATGTCAATCGGGTGGGTGGGTGTGTTTATTCACACCCCTGCGTGACATATGTTATGCCGACATAAGCTGTAGTATAGACATAGCACTCCTCTTCCCAGTCTCCATGTGTACTCACACGCTTTAGCATAGGGAAAACTTCCAGGTTGCAGTGGGATGTTTATTCCCATGTGTGTCTACATAGCATATCTGGCTCCACCAGCCAACACAGCTTAAAGCACTAACATTTTTCAGAGACAAAGAAAGAAAAGAGGTACTTTTAAATACTGCAAAATAGGAATGACACCATCCAAGTCTGCAACAAACACACACACACACAGAGCACAGCAAGAACAAGGCAAAAGACTGAGTGTGAGTGAGGGAGCAAGTGCTTCTCGTAGCTGTTTCATTCCAGGGTGAGAGGAAAGCTCAGCATCATCATCATGCTTTCATTTTCTATCCCCAGGATATGCCTAACTCCTTGCCTCATGATAGCCTCAGTCCAGTCTAAGGGTATATCCGCATTGCAATTAAGGATTGTGACTGACTGCAGCTCATGTAGCCAGACCTGAGCTAGCTTTGTTCTAGCTTGTTTGGTATTGGAGCCGGGAAGCCAGGCAGCCCATGTGCTCACTGCCCAAGTACTTACCCAGGGTTCCTGGCAGGTTTGCACAGCTCGCTTGCACAGCTGAAGGGCACCCTGCCGTGGCTTCACTGCTCCAGTACCTGAGCCAGCTTTAATTTAGCTAGCTCGGGCATGTCTACTTGAGCTGCTGCAATCACCTCCCTCACCCCCTGCCGATTGCAATATGGGCATACCCTAAGTGAGAGTTTCTACAATACCCTCACAGCGCTTACCCACCAGAACTCCCCTTTCCTCCAAGAATAGAAAATACTTTTGATTAAATGATGTCATAATTTTCCCATCCAAGGGGAATGAGGGAATGACCCATTGTTTAAACTGGGCTTGAATGATCACTGATTAGTAGGAAACAATACTTCAATGGAAATACAGTCAAGGACCCACCTTGTTCCCCCCCAAAATGGAGGCAAATATGCTTGAAGTCACCCTGAGCCCTCTCTGAGACAGACTCCTGAAGCCTTCGCATTTTTTTCTAGCCACTGTTCATTGCAGTTTCACATGGGAGCTGTGAAAGTCATAGGTTGTCATTCTGACCCCTCCCTCAGTCTGATCAAAACAGAGCAGATGTACCATCAATATCATTTAATACTCTGTAAGAGACCTAAGTTTGAGTCCTAGTTCTGGCATCTAGTGCACCAATCCAGCAATAGCGGGGAGGACTGTAGAGGCAAGACAGTCCTTGGCCATTGTTAGGAGGGCAGGCCCAATTCACAAAGGTACTTTGGCACCTAAGTCACAGTTTTAGGCTTGGCATACACTTGAAAGTTATACTGGCATAGCTACATCAGTCAGGGATGTGGAAAAAGCACCATAGCTATGCCAACATAACCCCAGTGCAGACACAACGATGTCGACAGAAGAGTGCTTCCACTGACCCTAGCTAATGAGTCATTTGGGGAAGTGGTGTTCCTATAATAACAGGAAAAATCTGTTGGTGTATAAAGTATAAAGTCCATAGTGTAGATGTTAGTCTCCATTGCCATACTCAGAACTCCTGCCAAACTCTGTAAGTGCCTGAACTCGCTTGGCACCTATATTTTCAGGGTAAAAGTTCCCTCAGCATCTAAGTTTCTGCTTCTGGGAATGGGCACTGCTGCCTTCCTGAAAGTGACCATGTACCTATTTTCCACCTAAGAAGACCCAGAGTGATCCATGAATTGGAGAATGATAGACGTTTGCCCGCCTATCTCATGTGCAGGGCCCGATCTGGTAAATAGGCTCGGAGGCTGCCTACCAGATCAGGTCCTATTCAAAATGCAGCCAGAGGAGAAGTAGGAGGTGGAGGTGGGGTTATTGGGCCAGAGAGAGAGAGAGAAAGAGAATGAGTCGGAAGCGTGGAGGTGAGGGCACCCACCTGGGAGATGGGAGTCCCCAGCTCCAGTCCCCCTCCTCCAACCAGTCTTTCGTTATTTATGCACAGTGGAATGCTTCAACAGAAGAGACCGAGAGAGCCTCACATCAAAATATACCAGAGCTCAGTGGTTGGAGCACTTTCATGAGAAGTGGAAGACCCCTGTGCAAATCCTTTTCTCCCCATCAGGCAGAGGAGGGGAATTGAACCTAGATCTCCCAACATCCCACGTGGGTGCTCTAATCACTGGACTGAAAGCCATAACATAGACACCATGGATACATCTACACTGCAACTAAAAACCTGCGGCTGGCCTGTGCCAGCTGGCTTAGGTAAGGGGCTGTTTAACTATGGTGTAGACAGTCAGGCTCAGGCTGAAACCCAAGCCCTGGGACCCTGCAAGGGTAGAAGGATATAAGCTACATCAAGAGATTTTTCAGCTAGAGGAAGGTGGAAAAATAAACAGTACTACTTATACTTAAGGAGTTCAATAGTTCTCTCTCTCTGCAGGAGCTGTCTTTGTCAGCAAAAATACAGCTTCTCCATATGCTTTATGGAGAACAAGATAGGCCAGAACAAGGACAATAATGGCACGCAATGTACAGTACAAGCAGTGAGTGTGGTATAAACACTTAGATAGATAAGTAGTAATTATTCTCTTAAATTAAACAATTAATTCACTTTGGCCATGTTTATACCCATTTCATATTTGCTTTCTGTGAATATTCTAGCAAACAAGTTTATTGGCCAGAATATTTACAGAAAAAACTGACTATTATACAAATATTAGAGAATATTTGCAGAAAGCGCATTTGTAACTTGTACACAGAAGAATTTCCACTGGAAACCTGACTAAGTGCTATCCAACTGGGGAACAAAAAGGATTTAATGTGACCTATGTGGCCAATCAAAACTAACAGCTTTAATTCCAAATAAGAAATACTTGCTTAGAACTGGTTTTAAACAATCTACGTACAAAGAATTACTCATCAAAATTAGCTGGTGAATCATTCCTGTCTGTGAGCAGATAGCAAAAAAAATATATAGCTACATTATTCTAATACATGGTTGACTTGGAATTATTCTCTCAGCTCTAGTCAGAACACAGAGCCATTCTTACAGAAATAAAATGATGGGGAAGGGAAAGCGAGGTGAACCTATCTTGGGGACCAGTCCTGAAATGCTGGTAGGCCAGACCTGGAATCACAGGGTGATCATGGATCCAGGCTATCATCCTGGCTTGTAAACCTATGTGAAGGCTTCCCTGTGGCTGCTCTGCAACTCTCCAGGATGCAAATTGCACTGAAGCTAGCTAGGAAAGCAGGCTTTCCTCACAGTGAATTGGTCTTAACATACCCTAAAAGTTGTGGGCTTGCTTAGAAATAATAATGAAAGATGTATAGTCAGGCAGCCTTTTAGCCATGGCTCTCTTGGAGACAGCACGACCTATGGAACCCGGGTCAAAAGAAACAAAAAGCCAAAGGGATGTTCCAAGGGCTTCAGTCCACTCTTGATGATAGCTGCTGACATCCTGAAAGGCTATAAGCAGGGAGAGAGGAACAGCAAGAGGACAATAAGCACGTAGCCAAATTAGAGAGACCTGAAAGAGATTTCTCAACTTTCTTCATAGAGGCTACCGTGACAAGAAGTGCTGACATGAAAAGCCTCCCAGGGCAGAAAATTAGATTAGTTTTATAACAATTAATACAACAGAAGTCACGTGACAAAGAAAACAAGGGAAAAGCTGAGGCAAAACTAGCTGTTTTGGTTGATCAGATGATGAACTGAGTTGTGGTACGGTTAGATGAGGCAGCTGCCACTCGGAGTTCCTGCACCATCAGCTCTTAGAATGATGCTAATTGCAACAGGGATTAATGATTAATGGTCTGTGTGAGGGTTTACGCCCCTCCTTACACGGCAGCACGGCCTAGTGGCCAGAGTCCATAGAACCGCCCCTGGTTGCAGGGCAGCACGGCCTTACTACTGGCTCAGTGTGGGGGGGGGGGGTCCTACCAAAACACGCTGAGGCTTACCGGGGGCAAGGCACCAGTCCGTCGCCTCCCCCAGGTCGCTTCCTACTAGGTTGGGAGTTGGGGTCTCCCACGAATCCCAGGGTTCTCCGCGGGTCTCTGGGTCCGTCGCCTCCCCTGGTTCCTCCTACAGTAGGGGTTCTTGCCGGTCTGTAGAAGCCTCTGTTCCCGGCAGCTTCAAGAGCATCGGCTGGTCCTCTGCAGGAGCTTCCCAGTTAGATTCTTCTCCTGCAGCCGCCAGCCCCGACTGAGCTGAATTCCCTCCCTTTATACTCCCTGAGCACTTGGAGCATGCCCAGTACACACGGGGCGGGACTTCCTCCATCAGGGCTACTGGTCTGACGTTGCTGGGTCCAGTGCGGGGCGGGGCTGCCCCGTCACAGTCCTGTTAACAGTTACCAGGGCTTTGAGATTGGGAGGGTGGCTGGCAGGAGATTTGGCTATAGGACTCATGCTACTCACATACACAATGCATGGACCCAAGATTGGTGGGACTCCTGTGAGCTTCTGACACCCACCTTTTAAGAACAGTGTGTGTGCATGTGGTCCTGAGGAAAAGCTCAATGAGTTGTTCCCTTTATTCACCAAAAGCTGAGTACAATTCAGGATAGGTGGAGGAATCACTGAAGCATAGGGGCAGATTTATGGATGCTGCTGTGGCCCGTTAGCAACATAGAATTAATACACTGAGACTCAGCATGGTTTAAAGCACTAGAAGCTTTATTGAGCACATCCAACTCAGGCTGGGGAACTACACAGACCTGAGGAAAAGTCCCTGAAGTCCCTTCCCAGCATGCACTGGGCCTCACTTAATACATGAGGTAGATTCTTTGGGGTCTATCTCTTTATCTGTTCCAAAACCAAATTCCAAAACACAAAAGGGAACTTTCCAGGAACTATTAAAGAGATCTTTTGAGGCCCTTTCCCTCAAGATTTTTGAGGTAATCATACACCTCCATTGATCTTCACTGACCCTACAAGCATGACACTTAACCAAGACTAAGCTCTGCGATGGACATATTGGTTTGTAGATTGACCTCAGAAGATGCATTAATCCCCAGTTCTTCTTGAGAAATGAAAGTCCTTGGCTCTGGCATGAATGTTATTGGCAAAGGTCCCAGTACTGTAATGCACTTTGCCAGTAAACTGCCCCCCCTCTTTCTGTGTCTTTAAGGTCATTACACTGCAATATAGCCATTTTTTCTGTTTAGAGCACGAGGAGATACAAAACATCCGGAAAGCATGGCAGTCATACTTTGAGATACACGTCCCAAGGGAACTCAACTGCACATGAATGGGCTAAAGTGCTTTTGAGCTCTGGGTCTCTGCAGTTTGAATTGCATCCCAGATTGCTAGTGAATGCCCCTCATCTAATACTTCTTTGGTGGCCAATTGTGAAATGAATTGGAGGGTCCCAGTGGGGAGATAGGTACCCTCACAACTTGCACCAGCTGCCTCCCCTTGCAGGGAGAAGTACATTGGCTGCAGAAATTTGACTCCTCTCTCATCCCTGGATATGTTTCCTCCAGAGCTGAGTGGAGGCTCATTGCTAGGACAGTAATAGAGAAGCTTGCCCTGATACCACCCATTCTTTGTGACGTCAATCCCCAGAGCTGCCAATTCAACACCTTTCGGTAAAACTAAAGCCTAACAAAAAAGAAACTGGAATAGAAGATCTTTGTGACTCCACCTTGGAACCTGACACTACCACTGGTGATTTACAGGAGATGAAATGTTCTTACTTGACCTACAATGCAGAGTTAATTTAAACTTTATCTCTAATAATCTCACTTTTTGTTTATTTTATTTTGGGGGATTTAAGCAGAAGGTGTTTTTTAATAATTAAATTAAGTAGGAAACAATCTCATCCCGACAAAGCTCCTAATCTTCCCAGTTTATTAATAGAAGCTGCATCAGGACAGCCTGTCCTTAATCCCTGCTCTCTCCATGCAAATTCAGAGCATTAGAAACGGAAGACATTCATTGAGGCTCTAGTGCCAAGAGCAGTGATCTTGTCAGCTGTCATAAATTAAGCAGGCTCAGATCCAGTCACCACCTGGACACAAAACTACTCAAGAAAACCCCAGGTGATGTGGGAAGTGACGGTGAGTAGGTGGCACTCTTCTCACCATGCCAGTATTGCACCAATACCCCAGTGTGCTCCTATGGGCCTCTGTGCTACTTCTTCGTCATCTTAAATGTAAAATTTGCTCCTTGATCTCTTTTTGCGTTCAGAGTGTTTAAAGAGCTCAGGGCTAGATTTAGAAGGGTTCAGTACCTACAACTGGGGCCAGATTTTCAAAGGTAATGAGCACCAAGCAGCTTCCATTGTCAAAATTAGGGGCAAGTTTTCCAAACAGATCAGCATTTTGGATCCTGAGCTCCCTCAAAATCTGGTCACTTAGTTAGATGCCTAACTGAGAGCTGTGCTCCTTTGAAGAGCTGACCCGCCTGTGGGTGCTGAGAATTTTAAAAAATTCTGGCCCATGACACTAAAGATCTCAAGATTTTTTTTAATTCTTCCTGGAAAGCCCCTGGTCTCCGAGTCAAATTCTCCTTTTCCTAGCTTATGAGATCTGACAAGAACATAAACCAAGGAAGTATGACTTGGCAATCTTTATTTCTGTCCCAACTGAACCATGCTCTCAACATGTTATTCCCGTGATAAAAAAAAAAAAATCTAAAAGCAATCATTAATCCACTACTGCCACAAGGAAATAACCAGCAATATGTAGCTGATTACGTTAGGGATCCAGTAATCAATCATTTGTAATGGATTTTTCTTTTACAATAACACCTCTTCCCATGTTCACCCCCTCTATGCACCCACCACATACCAGGCAACGCATCTGAAACTTTTTGAGAAAAAGAAATGCTTTTTCACATCATGTAAAATTAGCCTCTGGAACACACTGCCACATGCCGATATTGAGGCAAAATTCTTAGTAGACTGAAAAAAAAAAAAAAACATACCAGTATATATAACAAGAATATCACCCACTTCTAAAATTTTATAAGGATATAAACCTTCATGTTTCGGGGCATAAGTCAACCACTTACTACCTAGGTGAGGAAGAAATTTCCCCCAGTGACAGATTATTTCATAATTGTCTATTCCTTCCTCTGAAACATCTGATCATGACAGTTGCTGGAAACAGAATACTGGATTGGTATGATTTAGAATGGCAACTCCTATGTTTCTATATATGGAGATTTGTGGATGACTTGGGGGAAAGGATTCATAAATGTGAATATCAGTTGGCTAATCTATGGCTAAGGCTAAGATTTTGTAATGGTTATTCTTAGTAAAAGTCATGGACAGGTCAGGGACAATAAACAGAAATTCACGGAAGCCGTGACCTGTCTGTGGCTTTTGCTGCTGCAGCTCCATGGTTTCCCCCATCACCAGGGAGCTGTGGGGTGACCATGTTTCCCAAAGAGAAAATGGGACACCCCCAGCCGCTCACCCGAGGTGGCCTCCCCCTTCCCTCCTCAGGAGTCTGTCACCTGTTGCTGGAACTTTGCAGGGGGCCCCTTGTCGCTGCTGTTGCCTGTCGCTGCAACCCTGCCAGGGCTCCACTGGCTGTCAGCTCCAGAGTCCTGCAGCCCCTGGGGCTGAAGCAGAGAATATCATGGAGGACACTGGAAGTCACAGATTCCATGACTTCCATGACCTCCGTGACAAAAATGTAGCCTTACCTATGACTAAGGACTGGGACTGCTCATTTACCAACTCTGTCAAAGTTCTGGGGTACAGTCTTGTTGATGAATGAATCTTCCCAAGCAGTAGGTATAATTTCCAAGCCTGAAAGGTCCTTGAAGGGGGGGGGGGATGAAATCTACAGAAACTAGCCTTCCCCAACTTCCTAGAGTCCCCGGCACCTGGGACCTTTCCTTCTACAGTTCACCTGCAGAATTAGATAGTGGAGAACATGCACAGAATCAACATCTGAGCTTTGGTGTTTCCTTGTTGCTACCTCACCAGAAAAGAAGTCCAATAACTCAATGCCTGCTGTGTTTAAAACAGATTTTCTTCTTAGTGGCTATCTCACCTTTATCTTCTTTACAAGTAGCATCCACTGGGATCCACGTAATCCAGTGAAAAATATCATGTGACACTATATGCCAGCCTATTGGGCCAAATTCACCTCTGGTGCAATGACACTAAACTGACTGAACTTCCACTCAGGGTGAATTTGGCCCACTTTCTCTCTCTCTCTGTATCTCTTTCAGCTACTCCTTGTGTCCTGACTGTGACACTGATGCCCAGCATGCAATGCACTTACTGGACTTGCCTCCCCTAAGACTACGGAACACTAAAGAAGCTCCCTGGCTCTTTAGGTTACAGTTCGTACAGGGCTTGCTCTGTCTTGCAGGGCTACAAGCTCTATTGATTAAACTATGCTTAGTTTTCCAGCAGGGGATATAGCATGGGTCTGTCACCTAAGGACAGGTGAACCACAGAGGAATCAATGGTTGAGTTTGGAAAAGCACCACAAAATGTGGAGGTTAATTCTGAAGTATCTGAAACCATCAGATTCTGAAAACTTGGGCTATAAAATCTTGTGAGAATGGCTCTCTGGTGGGATTCAAGACTTCTCACTGGGCTGGAAATATCTGCCCCCTCCCACCTTTGAGTAATCTCTCTTGTGGCATTCTGGCACTGCTGCTTTCAGCACTAGGGTGCTTCTGATAGGATGATTCATTAGTAAGGTGGCGGTGGTGGCGAGCAGGATATAAATGTGATAACCACCATTCTGGCAAACACATCAGGGTAAAACCATGGACTTCCAAGGCTAAAACCATAGGCTGCAACAGCTTGAGCTAACGCTGCCTAGGTAGGGTGATAACAGACTCATATCTTCTATGGACTAGACACAGAGGGGGAGCTGTAACACACGTTGAGCACTGGGTTTCCAAAAATGCATCAATAGCTTATACAGACAGATGGCAGCTCTCAAGAGGGCCCACCTTAGCCATCTCCGATGCCTCCTCTGCAGACAGACAGAATCATGACACACAGAGATGTGTTACAATGAAAAATAAAGTGCGGGACAAAAATCACCAATTTTTTTTGCAAATCTCAAAAGTTCCCCACTGGATGTGAGATTTCACTGGGGTTTGGGTCTGTAGCCTGTCTCTAACCTGGTCTCTGCAGGGGTTATTCTGCCCTCTCCTCAGAGCTGCTCAGGTCCATCGCCTAGCCAAAAAAAAACGCAGAGAGAAATCAGCAGCCTGCTGCAGTTACAGCTACCTCTCAAGTGAGTGCTGGAGCCTGACAGCCTAGCAAAATGACCCACTTCTTGCAGACTCAGACAAAAAGGCTCTGCTTAGGCCCTAGGAAAGCGTCTCTAATAAGGCCATCCGTTAGCCACGTCGCCTGGGCCCTTCTCAGCGATCCTTCATCCCTTCTCCTGCTCCTTGCAGCCAGCCATTAATGCAACAGGCACAGAGGAGAATGAAGCCGTAGGGCTCAGTCAATATTACCAAGCTCTTCATGGGGAGCTTGAGACCATTATTTAGACTCCTAAGTTCCAGGTGTGTTTTCATCACACCAGTACGGCAGAGAGGTGAAGGAGTGCTGGCTGAGTGGTGGCTGAGTGGCACGCACCCACTGGCAACTGGGCTTAGAGACGGCTGCTCTCAGATCCAGCTGCGCAGAACCAGGCACACTTATGACAGCCCCTTTACATTTGTATTTGCTTGGACAGAGCAAGACTGTAGCATGATTCAGGGGCCAAATTCGTCCCTAAAATTACATTTAAGTCAGATACTTCAAAGCAACTGTACTAGGACAAAATGGTTCATCTCCATGGACACCCTGAGGCCCTGCTCTCCAGACTCCTTCTGGTGCTCTCATATTTACAAAGAAGCAGAGGCACATCACTCCAGTCACATTATCAAACACCTCCACTGGCTCACTGTTTATTATGGGGTCCAGCTGAAAACTGCTTTTAAACCTTCCATGGGGTTGGTTGTTTGAGAGAGCTAACCCACACAGACCTTTTTTCTCTCTCATCCTCACCTCACTCTTGGTTTCTCTAGCACTAGCCTCCTCCTCAGCCCATCACATAATCACACGTCTCTGCACAAGAGCCTTCGCGGCCACCGCTCCTGTCCCGTGGAACAGCCTCCCTATTGCTCACCACACCACCCGCTCTCCATCTCTGTTCACATCTCATCCTCCCTTCCCCCTCTGCCTTTTCTTTTCTCTTCTCTCTCTGCTTTTGGCCCTATGACCGGAGACTTTAATTTATTCACTCAGGCAAGGGTGTGAATTATGTTACCCTCTGAGCACTGGAGACAAAGTTTGTGTGAAATATCCTAAATAGAAGGAAGTTGTTTTGTACTGGACTCGGGCAGAGACTCAAGCCAGGTCTCAGGAGGGCTGAGTGTAAAGTTCCCTAAGAGAGCCCCACAGACTGAGCAAGTAGAAAGAGCAGATTGACAAATCCTGTGTGTTACCTACACTAGGGTATGGAAGTGGGAGAGGGTTTCTAAAGTCTGGCCAGCTCCCTCCTGTCAAACCCAAGGGCGACACTGGAATTCACAAGTGACCAAGACAGAGACAGAGAACAGCGACCATGGGTTATTAGCCTAGAGGACAGACTGAAGCCGGAGAGACAAAATATCCAAAGGTTGGTGGCACTCCCACGATAATTAAAGGGACACTAACATCCCACGAAACACTTTGAAAAAACATTGTTAAACACAACCGGATGTGATGGAAAGCAAGACAGCAGCATTGGGCTTAGTTCCTCCCGCAACAAGCCAGGTAACACAAAGTGCCCTCAAAGTGCAGTTCTACTCTGAAAAGTGACTATGCAAGAATGCTGCTTTCTAACTCTTCTGCTCTGCCTCTGGGCTTGCTCAGTCAGAGCTGTTCATTTACCTACAATAACAGTTTGCTGTTCTTTCCTCTGGTTAGCCATGCAGGAACCAGCACAGCTCTGGATCTTCAGTCTATTCTACTCTGCACATGGGAATGCAACGGAATAGTTAACTAAGCTCTGACTGCCGAGCCTTCATTGTTGATGATACTGAAGCATCGTGATGCTACCCAGCTTAACTTTCAAATCCCAGGCTGAGGTTGTGGCTCTGGGAGTTAAAAAAAAACAACTGCTTTTATTTATGAACTGAGTATATTTGTTCTGGAGTCATAACCACAGTGGAACCCATATTGCCACCTTTAGATTCACTAGAGTAGAGTAGAAGTGCAGGGAGGCAGTGCCATGGCATTCTCCTATTCTATTTCTGCATGTCCCAGCCCATTCTGCTCATGATCATTATCCCCATTTTCTTGAAGGGAAAGCTGAGGCCCCAAATGGGGAAGTGACTCTGAAAGTCAGTGGCCTAGGTGGGAACGTAAACCCCAGTACCACAGAGGAAAAGCAGACATTGCCCCATTCCCTTGAAAAAGCAGAGCACTCTGCTTTACCACCCTAGCACATGCAGGGATGAAATTTTTCCTGGTCCCTGTGGATTTCCTTATCGCTTCATGTGATAAAACAGATCTTCCTTTTATCAACCAAAGGAGCCGAGAATAAGGGGCAGCAGAGAAAGCATTTATTTTAACCCTTCTGATAAGAAAAAAGCCTCAGCTTGTCTGAAAGCTTCTCCTCTTTCTTCAAATGCACTGGCAAGAACATCTTAAGGTCGGACTGTAAATCATGTAAAACAGCTTTATCTCCTCAAACTGGTACTTCTCCCTTGTCCCCACCCCCCTTTCAATAAGCAAGGACGTTTGAGGTCGTCAAATTCCAACACTGCAAGTTACCTGTTTTGGTGGGGGAGGTTTCCTCTAGTCCTAGTTAAACCCCCAGAGTCCCAGAGCTGTGGGTAAGAGCACCATACAGCAGACTTGTTCCCTAAAGGGAACATATTGAGGGTGTAAGCTCATTAGGGGTCACTACCTCTGGGCTTACTTTCATTGGTCGGGAAATTTGTTTCTCTTAAGCGTCTCTGATAGGACTGGCCACAAAGAAGCATCATGTGAGAAGTGAGGGCGCAAGCTTCACCTACACAACTATGTCAATACATCTCAGTCATGGCCCATAACAACCTCTTTCAACTCTAGTTCAGCCCCCAGCCCTGCCAAGGCATTGTAAACCAGACCTGCAGCAGCCCCTGCTATTCGAATTCTGAGCCCCATCTCAGCAATGCCAATGCACCGCAAGCCTGAATCATCTCTTGCTATCTCAGTCCTGGGCTTCTCCTGAGCACAGACTGCCTATCATGCTGAGTTGCATCCTGGTTTTGTATTGTGGGCAAACATCCCCCTAAGACTTGGGTGTCATCCACATCTTCATATGTGATTTTATTTCACCCCAACTCTGCAGAGCTGAAAGCCTTAGCTACCCCTCAGTGCATGTATGCTAGAAACATTAGTACCCATACTACAGACAACAATGGTGCAGCTAAACTTGCGCTAATCAGCTAAGGATAGACATTAAAAACTGTGCACAGCCAGACAAACATTCAGGCCATTTCCCAAACAGGCTGTTATTTCAGGATCCAAACCACATTGGGCCAGTGCACCCCTGGCATTTGTACATATCCATAAGCTCACAACCACAGCATGCATGAAACTGCACATATACATTGCATGTACGAAAACACACGTGCAAACATATGCACAGTCCTCCTTGGGAAAGAATAATAATCACTCCTAGCACGTCTGTGTCATCACAAGCCAAGACAAACCAGGACTCTGGCTGAACTGACCTAGCTTCAGTTCCTCCTCTCCTTGGCTGGGATGGGAGGCAGCAAGATGGGGGCCTGTCAATAGTCTGTCAATAACCTGAAGAAAGACTCTCCTCTGCTCTCATCCAATGTGGTTTAATTTTTAATTCAGGAAAGCAAGGACAAGGACATGGGACGCTGACACCCGTCAGCAGAGCAAATTGACCAGGACAGCCTGGATCTATGAGGAGGAAATGAAGACACACAGCAGACACTTTGGGCTATGGGTGGGGCTGGGGCTGGCCATGGAACAACAGCAGGACAAGGGGAACAAGAGAGAGAGAGAGAAACAAAGCAAGGGCATCACTGCATGAGAGGAATTATTGGCAATTTGATCAGCTATGATGTTAAAGGAGCCCAGCGCTCAATAGCCTTTACACCACAGAGGGACTGCTGCCCACATTCGTATTGTTCATATTGATCATATACAGCATATACATTTTTAATGAATTTCAGTGCTAGTGGCTGACTTTCTTGATCCACTGAACGCAGGCAGTAGCAAGGCAAGCTTCCCCCATGCTAACCTCCACCGATATACCTCAAGCCTGACCTGAAAGGAGTAGCTAGGGATGCCGGGGGAGCTCAGTCTCCATGTCTCTCCTGGTTGGTGATACGTAAAAAGGTTTGGTGGTATGTCTACATTTTGAGTACTACACCACACCATACACACAAGAGTTCATTGCTATTTTTCAATTACAGTTGCAACTCTAGCCCCTTGTGCCAATTCACCTCTGATAATTCAGGTCTAGGGGTGATTGAGTATTTCCAAAATGTGTTATTTCAATGAAAAAAAAAAACAGGATGAAATTTTAATGAACATTTTTCCAAAAATGCTGTGCTGTGTTTTGAACAGCTCTATTCAGTACCAAGCCTTAGTAGGCAAGGCTTAGCCTATTACAGACACATGTAATGTTTGCAACAAAATGCAAAATTAGCCAAAAATTGGTTGCTTTCACGCTTCTTTACAGACTAGAAAATCTACATGGGTTCATCAGAAGGATCCCAAATCTTTAGAATGAACCTGAAGTGAGTTTGAAGCAAATTGGAGAACTTATGGTCTCATGTTGCAAATTGATGAAAATGTTTGCACAATCTGAGAAATAAAACTTCCAAGTCACGCTGAACTTTAATCCTTCAAAATGAACCCATTTCACAAGCAAAATGAAATCAGGCAATTTCAAAAATAAGGATCAGTCCAATAGCAAGACTGAAATTGTTCAAGAATTACTCTAGAAATGTACTTTCCCCCTCCCCTTCATAGGAGAAATAATAATAAATTGAATTTATTATAACATAGAATTATAGGTCCATAGTATTCTGGGTGCCCTCTAGTGGTAGTCATTATAGTGTTACTTAATATGGGGAATTTCTTATTCCACTATACCCACAATCCTTAACAGCAAGAGGGTGTCTCTGATGGAAGCATAAACTTTGGCAGATTATTAGTATTATCAAACTTTAAAGTCTTTCCTTAAAATAAATAAATGCCCTATGCAATGTACTACAGGATCCTAACTGTGAGCACTTGATATATGTTTGGACTCTGCCTCTTCCTACTTTCAAGTAAGATCCCTCAGAATTCAAAGTATTTTAGGGCTAACGAGTAACATTTTCTAAAGTACTTAAGTGACTTAGGAGTCTAAGGTCAAGAGGACTTAGGCTCCTAAGACACCTAAGAGCGTTCAAAATTTTGTCCTACATGGGAAATGTTTTGGATCAAACAGAGTTTGGTTTTGCTGTACAAAAGTAGTAAGAATTAATATGTCTCTGCATGGATGGAAACAAATTAGCAGCGATTGTAGTGAAAGATGAAGAACATCAATAGAATTTGAAATCACGGTGCTCACAGAATGAGGCACAGGCTTTAGCCACTAGACTACACAATCTTTGTTTCCTGTCTAGAGGAAATTACAGGTGTTAAATTAGTCACAGGAGGGCTCCCCTATTGTTCTCCGCCACTGCAAGAGAAACACTGAAAATTATAAGGACTAAATTAAGAATGAAAAATGGAACATAAAGGGCCTAATTCTGCTCTTAATTACACCATCTTAAAGGCAAAGGTACTCCGCTGTTGTCAGTGAACTTACTTCAATATTGCACGAGTTTAACTCACAGCTGAATTTGTCCCATAGGCTATCGGCTTTAAAAGGAAGTGCGTTCTCTAATACATATTCCGTTCTACTTGAATGCCACCCTTCATAAACATCTGTACGGGACTTTATCCTGCAAGGTGCTGAACAGCTCCTCTGAGGTGCTGAATGCCTTCCACTCCCTTTGACTTCAATGGGAGAGGGAGGGGAGTTGAAGGCATTTTGTATCTCGCAGGATCGGGCCCTATATTATGTTTGCTCCTTGAACAAAGAGAGTTATTTTAATATTTTCATTAAAAGCAGAGTATTTTTGGATGATAAAGATAATTAAGTGCTGAAAGTGTAGTGATCCATTTGACATACAGAATAAAAGATATGAAGCATTTCTAATAAAAACAGAACCCCTGGTGGGATTTGAACTCACTGCCTGCCTTTGCAATATAAGGCAAACACTGTATCCACTAGACTAATGCAGTCTGTTCATCATACTAGCTATTTACAACTCCTATATTGGCTACACAGGGTCTCCCCTGTTGTTGTTGCCTAAATGCAAAAGAAATATATTATTGAACATTGGCAGGCAATTTTTTTCAAATGAACATAAGTGTTATAAAGTTCAGAAATCTGTTCCGTAGTTTGTGCCAGGATCTAAAGTGCATGCTTAATTTCAGTACACTCACTGTTAATTTTCTTTATGTTTTGCTTCATCAGTAACAACAACAACAAAAGGAGATGATGATGATGAAGGCTCCTATTTTTTAAATGTCCACTTCTCCATAAGTAACATTAGAATAGTTTGAACGTCTGATGTGATTAGAGTGATTAGGTCTGCACAAAAACACACAGAGAAAAAAGTCTCCAGTGCTTGGTATTGTTAGCACACTCAATTACCCTAGGTTCCCCTACCAGGTTCAGTCCTGTTGAGATGGGAACAATGCAACCTCTGTTCTAGCATGGATTGAATCACTACCATGATTCTCAATATTACCATTGCAAATCAAGTCACACACTCTTTTACAGCACTACAGAGGTTTGATACATATCAAAATTGGAAAAAAAATATGTTTTCAAATAAGACTTCTAGCTTACATGCATGTATTTCTGCGTCAGAGAAAGCGTGGGAGTCTTTTTGCCTTGTGGATACTACCCGTTCCGGGGAAAACTCCCACTGTTGCACTATCACAAGTACAGCTTTACCACTGGTAGTAAAGGTGGGAACAAGAGTGTAGGCTGAGCACTGATGAGGGGTGCGAGTGAGGTTACACCACTGTGTCATTTAGAACTGCTGCTGACAGGGTTGGATGACACAGCAGTAAAAATGCCAGTGCTAAGGCTATCCTGTCTAGACCAGTAATGTAGCCAGTGCAGAGATTTCTAGTGTACATATGGCTTCCATCCCTATTGCCTACTCTTTGGATTTTATCAGAAATCTCGCAGTAATTGGTGTTTTTCTTTAAGTCAGAGAACCTGGAGTCAGGTGACTACATGACAATCTCAGCTTCAATTTGAAGGGGGGAAAAAAGGAATAAGTTTCTAGCTCTCATCGTTTCAGAGGAAAGCTTGAAAATGTGCACCCTAAAGGCTGAAAAACAGGCAGCAAATAAAAAGAACCCAAAATGTAGTATTTGTTTTAAGTCTCATGATTTTTAAGACAATTTCTTGTTTCTGGGTAGCCTGGCTCATAATTTTTGAATTTTTGGCGTTGGCGATTCTGTTCGTGTGTATGCATGTGTGTTTGCAGTTAGTGTGTGAGAATTAGCGGTGCTGGAGATGTTGCTGCACCCCCTGGTTTGAAGTGGTTTCCATCATATAGATGGTTTACAGTTGATTCAGTGGCTCTCAGCACCCCCACTATAGAAATTGTTCCCGCACCCCTGGAAGTATGTGTGTGTGTGGTTGTGTGTCAGTGAGAGAGATATAATGTGTGCATGTTATGCACTCTCACGCACAATGCACCTGTGCATATGCCTCTTTCAATGCACGTAGGAGTGTGTGCTTATATCAGCAAATATGAATGCATGGGTGATGATGAGAGTGTGTGTATACACACATGCGCACACACAAAATTCTCCTTCCTCCCCCTGGATCTGCACCTCACAAAGGTCAGCCGGCTCTCCTAAGGTTTAATTCCCGTTCTTGATGCTACTGTTCAGAGGTAAATGTTCTCTTTTTATTAAAAATCAAAAGCAGAGGTGTTTGTAATCCTCCTGACGCTGGTTTTTCTCATATAAATGGAAAGTTTAGCTCAGAGCAATAGCAGCTAAATTTGGAGTGAAATCAGCAGCTGATTCCCAGAGGAGGTGGAAAAGTTAAACAACATTTTGAGGGTTGTTTTGTCCCTATTTCTACATTTTTTCAGTGTCTATTGTTTTATTATTACTATTTTCTAAGCAGGGAGCTTGGCAAATCTTTACAGATTGCAGCAAAAGTTTCAGAGGGCATTTCTCAAACAATATTATAACCCAAACATCTTCTGCCTCTACACAAAGAATCCAGTTATAAACATGAGAAAGAGGTGTTACTGTACTATCCTCATTCACCAAGGGCCCTCTCTCCTCTTTAAATCCCCTTCTAATACCCTCCTCCCTTCTTCTCATAATTAATACAGCCCCCTTCCTTTCCTGAATAATTAGGGGGACCAGACAGCAAGTGTGAAAAATTGGGATGCTACTACTTCCTCGATGATCACCCTTTGAACCCACACCCCTGGAGAGGGGCGCATATACCAGTTCAAACTGGATTTTCCAGGGACCAACAGAGTAACGGTCAGCCTCAACGGTCTTCACTGTTGAGGATGTGAGAGAGATTCCCAAACCTGAGTCATTCTTTTTGGGTGACAGATCTGAGGAACTGTCCCAAACTGAGGTATCATTAGAGGAGGTTTTGGAACAGATTGATAAACTAAACAGTAATAAGTCTCCAGGACCTGATGGTATTCACCCAAGAGGTCTGAAGGAACTCAAATGTGAAATTGCAGGACTACTAACTATCATCTGTAACCTATCATTTAAATCAGCTTCTGTACCAAATGACTGAAGGATAGCTAATGTGACATCAATTTTTAAAAAGGGCTCCAGGGGTGACCCTGGCAACTATAGGCTAGTAAGCCTCACTTCAGTACCGGGCAAACTGGTTGAAACTATCATAAATAACAAAATTGTCAGACACATAGATGAACAGAATTTGTTGGGAAATAGTCAACATGGTTTTTGTAAAGGGAAATCATGCCTCACCAATCTACTAGAATTGTTTGAGGTGGCCAACAAGCATGTGAACAAGAGGGATCCAGTGGATATAGTGTATTTAGATTTTCAGAAAGCCTTTGACAAGATCCCTCACCAAAGGCTCTTAAGCAAAATAAGCAGCCATGGGATAAGAGGGAAAGTTCTCTCATGGATTGGTAACTGGTTAAAAGATAGGAAATAAAGGGTAGGAATAAATGGTCAGTTTTCAGAATGGAGAGAGGTAAATAGTGGTGTCCTCCAGGGATCTGTACTGGGTCCAGTCCTATTTAACATATTCATAAGTGATCTGGAAAAAGGGGTAAACAGTGAGGTGGCAAAATTTGCAGATGATACAAAACTACTCAAGATAGTTAAGTCCCAGGCTGACTGTAAAGAGCTACAAAAGGATCTCACAAAACTGGGTGACTGGGCAACAAAATGGCAGATGAAATTTAATGTTGATAAATGAAAAGTAATGCACATTGGAAAACATAATCCTAACTATATGTATACAATGATGGGGTCTAAATTAGCTGTTACCACTCAAGAAATAGATCTTGGAGTCATTGTGGATAGTTCTCTGAAATCATCCACTCAATGTGCAGTGGCAGTCAAAAAAGCGAACAGAATGTTGGGAATCATCAAGAAAGCGATAGATAAAAAGACAGAAAATATCATATTTCCTCTATATAAATCCATGGTATGCTCACACCTTGACTACTGCATGCCAATGTGGTCGCCCCATCTCAAAAAAGATATATTGGAATTGGAAAAGGTTCAGATAAGGGCAACAAAAATTATTAGGGGTATAGAATGGCTTCCATATGAGGAGAGATTAATAAGACTGGGACTTTTCAGCTTGGAAAAGAGGCGACTAAGGGGGGATATTATAGAGGTCTATAAAATTATGAGTGGTATAGAGAAAGTAAATAAGGAAGTGTTATTTACTCTTCATAATACAAGAACAAGGGGCCACCAAATTAAATTAATAGGTAGCAGGTTTAAAGAAACACAAGTAAGTATTTTTTCACACAATGCACTGTCAGCCTCTGGAGCTCCTTGCCAGAGGATGTTGTGAAGGCCAATACTATAACGAGGTTCAAAAGGGAGCTAGATAGATTCATGGAAGATAGGTCCATCAATGACTATTAGAGGAATGGTGTCCCTAGCCTCTGTTTGCCAGAAGCTGGGATTGGGTGACAGGGCATGGATCACTTGATGATAACCTGTCTGCTCATTCCCTTTGGGGCACCTGCCAATGGCCACTGTCAGAGGACAGGATACTGGTCTTGAAGGACCTTTGGTCTGACCCAGTATGGCCGTTATTATGTTCTTAAGAAAGGGTTTTTGGATAAATAGCCTGGTTTTAAACTGACTCCTGGCCTTCCTGATCCAGCAAATGGACGGGACCTGCTGGTCTACAGCCATCCCTATCCGAAGAATTGGGGCTTGGAGGATGGGCCTACTGAAGCCTCACAAGATTGGGTGCTTGTTCTGAGCTGGAGCTCTGATGAACGTCTAACCACAGGGAATCACATGTGGTGGAGAGTTGAAGGACGGCTCCTGTCCCGTTACAGTGAACTCTGGTAAGCTTATTAGCATGCATGTAGGTTCTTTTATTGTTTTAAATACGTTTTTTCCATAATGTGTTTTGCCTTAAGAAGAAAATAGATATATGTAGAGAGTGCTGTGTGGTAACTTATAGCTGTATCAATTGCACCTGTTAACTGTCTCTATAGAAACAGTAAGCATGTGTCCTTGGGCAACCTGTCTTTGCTGGGAATAACACAGCAGAGGCAGGGAACCGTGCAGCCTGGAAATACCCCAGTCAGAAGGGAGAGACAGTTGAGTCTTCACCCAGAAAGGCAATGGCTAGGGAGCTGGAAGTCTGAGAGTGGGTGCCTTTGCTGGGCCCCTAAGCAGAAATACAGGTACAGATGTCCTGAACTGTGACATGGGGCAAAAGGCCCAAGTGATTGTATGCTACCTTTGCAGCCCCTTGATTCTGGAGCAGACCAGAAACCAGTCCGGCACCCAGCATAAGATTGGGCAGCCTGAATGCTGCTCTGACATGGCCTAACTGCCCATTCCAGCAGCCTGGACTAGCTAGAGTGCAACCCCTTCACCTTGCATTTATGGCCCAGAAAGAATGGGGAGTGGCAAAGAAACAGTATGGTGGCTCCATGCTATCAGTGCATTCGCTCCACCCAAGGAGAATTCCCCAGGAGCTGGTTATGCCACCTTTATGGCTGCTTGATGCTGCACAGAGTAAAAGGCTAGAATCTGCCCCTCTCTGCAGCGAGGCTCTTGCTCCCACTTCACCAGCTGACGGCTAAAGTACTGTAGGTCAGGGGACTTGCAAGGTGTACACTGGAGAAGGGGTGAGCAGCAGTTACCCTGTGAGACAGCAGCACCAATTGGAAGAGAATGTGAGGTCTTCTTAACTCCTGCCCAGGGGGATTGTAAGGCTCAGGGTCTGTCTCCCATATATAAACATACCACAGGAGGTGGTTACAGCATGGTTTACATTTTTAGTTTAGGCTACACTATATTATAACTGGGTTGCACAGGCGGACTAGAGTCTTGGTCACATCCTAATGATCTGTTCAAAGCTTAGCCCAATTATCTGACTCAGTTACAACACCGGAGGTTCTCTTTGCTCTAGTCATTTAACCATACTGTAAATCAGGTTGGGGGACAACTACATTATAACAAGGTCATCCATCCATTCATCTATCCATCTATCCACAAGATAGCTGGTGCTCTCTGTTTCCCTGGGATGCCTTTTTACTCCTTGGACTTGTGTTTTGCTTCCCTCTTCTTGCTGCTAGCGGTCCCAGACACTTGAGAGTTTTTTGGGTGAATAAACCCTGGCAGAGGAGCTGAGCTGTACTAATTTCTCTTTCTGCTACCTGTCCTCTCCTCTGAACTGGCCTGCACACAGTGACATGCCTTGGTATTATCTATACCATTTAGGATTTTACACTCAATTAAATCTCCTCTTAACGGCCTCGCCTTCTTCTTCATAGGCTATAAAGACTTTGGTTTTATTTTTAGCCTGTCCTGTTAGCTCAGAACACTCAGCCTCTCACATCCCATTTGCTGCCCTTCTGCGCATCTTTTCAAGTTCACCGTTGCTGATGGAGCCCAAGACACTTAAGTGGAGTGAGTAAAGTCATCACGTCTTAGAGTGGTTTTCTTATGCTTCTGCACCACAGCCGGGCGATCTGCCACCATCTGAACTGTTTCATCACTTTGTCCACACTCTCCTTAGATAAAAGGATCCACTCTCATCCCCCCCATGACCCTGTCTAAACTCTGCCTGGCTTTTGGAGCACTTCTGTCCTGCACATGATTTCTTGGTCTAAGCCCCGGCCCCTCCCCATTCGCTCAGCCTCTGATGTTTTGATTAGAGCAGGCTGAAACTCAGAATTTCCATTTCCCTAGCTGAAGAGTCCCCGTCCCTCACAATCAATACAATTGAACCCAGCAGGTGATGGTCCCCATTCTCTGATAAAATGACTCAAAGCCCAACCCTTATCTCTCCAGCTTGGTATAACCCTTACCCCTGGGTTGGGTTGAGGTTTGGGTCAGAAGCATGTGGCAATGAGGTTTGGGTCAGAAGCATGGTGGGACAAGGCATTCTCTTTTCACTTCTGTGGACAGGGCCGGCTCCAGTATTTCTGCCGCCCCAAGCAAAAAAACCCAAAAAACCAGCGGCGGCAATTGGGGGGGGGGAAAAGCCGCGATCGGCGGCGGCAGTTCAGCAGCAGGTCCTTCGCTCCTAGAGGAAGTGAGGGACCTGCCGCCCCCAAATTGCCGCAGGTGCCGCCCCTCTCCCTTGGCCACCCCAAGCACCTGCTTGTTAAGCTGGTGTCTGGAGCCGGCCCTGTCTGTGGAGACTTATTCTCTATCCTGGTTTGGATCACAAATAATATGAGTGTGTTGGTCTCTGCATGGTCCCTTTAAGCAACCATCCATCACACTGTCCTACAGAGGATAGATGGTCCAGTGGTTAGGGCACTAGCCTTGCGAGAGCTGCTGAGCTCAATTCTCTGCTCTGCCACAGACTTGCTGTGTGACCTTGGGCACGTCACTTAGTCTCTCTGTCCCCTATCTGTACAATAAGGATAATAATACTTCCCTGCCCTACAGAAGTGTGACAATATGCTAAAAAGACTGTGAGGTCCTCAGACACTATGGCTATGGGAGCCAGATAGATCACCCAAAAATAAATTGTTAAAAAGGGACCTAATGCTACAGCTGTGTAAAACCACCAAGCTTCACAAAATTTCCCCTGGAAAACATAGATCAGGCCAGGTTCCCCCGAGACTAGGCCCAAGAGGAGCTTACTCCACCAAGGTTAGGCCCAGATGAGATCTCCTGAGTTTAGGCCTGGATAAGCCCACATAACCCAAGACTAGGTCAGGCTGTGATACACCCCATCCCCCAGTGCCCAAGAATAGGCTTGAATGAGTTCCCCACTCTAAGCGAGGCTTGGGTTCCCTCTCATAAAACAGCTTGGGTTTGCTAGAAGATTTGCAATCCCATCCTGAGTTTGTAACAAAAGCCAATACCAGCTGAGTTTTCCTGTCGTGGGGTTTCATTCTGAGAGTTCTTTGTGGTCCCAGTCAATACCAGAGAGCTGAGACCTCAGCTGCACCGATGCATGGCTAATGTTTCACTGATAAGACAGCAGGCTTCCACATTCATGAGTAACCAACAATTTATTAATATCATACTGGGTTGTTCTCTATGTGTGAGTGCACTGGTTTCCCATAAATAACAGACATTCAGAGATCACTTCCACAGCTCTTTGATAAGCTTCCAAAAGGAAAGAAAAGAAGAATGAAACAATGGGGTAATGAATTCAAAATAATGGAGAGAAATGTCATCTCACCAGCTAGTTCTAAACAATGGGATCCTCTTCTCATCACCCCAATTGGGAGGCAGGCCCGAGGGGCCTGGTTACCTCAATGCACTGCGATGTCAGTGATTTACATGGAGTCAGTGAGCAATATTCACCTGCCTGGTAACCAGAGACATGGTGAGAACGGGGCATACCCCTCACTTGCTTCTCTGGTAGGGTGACCAGACAGCAAGTGTGAAAAATCGGGACAGGAGGTGTGTGTGGGGGGGTAATAGGAGCATATATAAGAAAAAGCCCTAAATATCGGGACTGTCCCTATAAAATCGGGACATCTGGTCACCCAAACATGCAGCAATTAATTTTCGTGGCATTAACTTAGTATTGCAACACAGGGTGATCATAATGCTGCCATTGACAAGCCTCTAACCATCTGCTTCCCATAATTAGTGTTGAGGACAAGTTGAGACTTGTCTGTCTAACACTAATTCATCAGGTTTGTGCATACAATCAGGGGCTGGATCTATCAGGATCAACACATTCCCTGAAGGACCAGGAAAAAGGGTGATCGGTCTTACAGATGAAACATAAAAGCACATGGGCCTGACCATTTATTGTCATGAAAGATCCACAGGGCTTTTTGCAAGAGTTAGGGAGCCCTGGCCCATTTCCAACCAGGGTAATTACAGTCTGCATCCCTAACCTCCCCCCTGCAGTTTTAAATGGGTATGGTATTATTCTCCACTTAACTGCTATGAAGTGTTGCTGTGCGCTATTAAACAGCTGCTCTCTTTCACCCCAGGGCTGGCTGCATTGCAGTGGCAGATGAAGTGACTACATATTTTATATACACGCCAGGTGTGTAAGAGGAGAGGAGAGAATGAGCAAAGAGGGCAAAGAAGGTAGTGGCAGCACTAACGGCCCTAGATGGGGTGCTTATAGGTAGGTCATGGCTCTGTCCTGTCTGTGGCATAGCAAGGGGTGCCCCTCTCCTTTTTCTCCCCAGGCCTACAGAGACATTATCCCTTTAAAATGTGACTTGGGCTCATAAGAGTCATAATTGAACTCCTGGTTTGTGAAGCCTGTAGAGCTTTCAGATCTTTGGATGAAAAATGTAGTTAGCTACATAAACAGAGTTAGTAATTATCATTATTGCTATTACTGATCACTAACATGACCAGGTGTGGTGCTAAGCTATTGAAATCAAGGAGAGATGCCATTCAAATGGACAGCACCCTTCTACACACACACACGCACACATCTTCGTGTTTAATCCAGGGGCCAGCTGACAGATCAGATACCTGCACTGGCTGGTGGGGACCTGCCACACAAGTCTGAATCTTCTACAGTGGCATTAGTCTCCACTTGATGACCATACACTGTGGGATCTCTATTGGGGCGGAGGTGATTTCAACAAAGGTTCATGTGGGACTTCAACATACACCTTCCACAAAGGCAGATATCCAAAAAAGGATTAAAGCACCTAAATGCAGTCGTGATTTAAGGTAAATAGCTATCTCTCTCTATGTTTTTAAACCATGCCCATAATCATTGTATCGGAGAGCCTTGTGCATTTCAAGGCTGTAGATTAGATTAGGTCAGTAAACAGCTGGACAGAAAAGAATCACCTGCACACACTTGGGAGCAGGAAGACAATTTCATCTTGCAGGATTTCTTAGTAATTGAGGATCCCCAGACACAGTAAGGCAAAGAGCCAAGAGCCATTACCAGTCTAGGTGTGGATACAATCCAACAGCCCAACTACTTGGCCTTTCCTCACATTTCCTTTTAGCAGGTGGAACTTTTTCACATTTAGCAAGAGATCAGTGGTAAATAATTTCTTAAAGGAACAAGCATTCCATCTCCCCAACCCAGCAGCTAAATTAGTTTAGCTCCATCTTAATGGCATCTATGCAGTATATTTCCTGTATGTGTGGGCGAGAGAGGTGTCACTTAGGGGTGTTAAGGGATTTGATTATATGTAGCTAGACATCCTTCTCTCTGTTTCACTCAATCTCTTGCTCACTGTTTTGTTTTTAAATGTACTCTCCACAGATAGACAAGTTTGTTCAGTTGTGCCAAGAGATGTCCAATGTAGAGATCAAAATTTAATTTGAAGGGATAGTTGATCTAGGGGAATATGACAGCGATAATGATATACTTCTCTAGTGATCTCCCTCTATTACAATATATAGTTTATCAAACTGGCCTGTGGACCACTGGAGTGCTGTGAAGCATTGCTGGTGGTCTGCTAACAATGGGCAGGTCACATGACCCCAGTTGTCGGCAGACAGAATCAAACCGGGGACCTCTGAAGCTTAGTGCATGAGCCTCTACTGTATGAGCTAAAAGCCAACTGTTAGCTAAGGCTGTAGAACAGACTCATTTGATCTCTCTCTCTAAGTGGTCTTGGTGCCACTAGATGGGACAGAACATCACACCCAGGAGGTGTGCGGGTTACACTAGCTTCCCTTCCTTGCTTACAGCATGCAATGGGAGAGGATGACCAAGTAGTAGGGAAACATATGCAAAGGAAGAGGAGGAAATGGGACCAGGTGGCCGAGAAATGTGTCTATCCATACCACCCCAGATGCAGTTCCATTCCTTAGCAGTCACATATACCAATGCTTCAGCGTATGGCAGAACTGTCCCTTTAGAGCAGAAAGGAAAAATGCAATGGAGGAGGAGGAAAGGTGGAACGGAATTCAAAACAAACACAGAACACAGTAACACTGTGCTGCATGTCTGTGTGTTCTCTGCCCTGTGCTGAAAGTGAGGGATGCTAGTGTCTTTGGCAACGTCCTTCTCAAAGCTGTGACTTTGGCAAATATATTTTGTTCTCCCTGTGCCCTCAAGGACAATAATAAATAGACTGAAAGCAAAACCACTCCGTGCAGCTCTTTAGCTGGTGCCCTTCACAAGCGCTCCAGTGTCAGCAGCTCTGGGATTTCACCTCCACCTGAAAGTAGGGGAAGCCTGTTTGATCAAGTGACAGCAAACATCAGGGGAAAAGCTGATCAGAGCAAGAGACGGGGAGAGTCCAACTTACCCTGAACCCTCGCAGCTTTGTGGATAGAAAGAGACAGCAAATTGTATGCTGCTTGAACTCAGCTCAGAGTTAGGAGATCATTGTGGTAACAACCCCAAGTATTTGTATTATAATAAAACAACAAATAATAATTCTCCTTTGCCATTCACTACTGCAAGTATTTACAGAGTGCTTATGACCATAGTACTTTCTCAGCAGAGATAAAGTTGGTAGGCCCGTGGGACTGCCAAGGAGTAAGGGGAGAATATTAAGGAGAAGGGTATTGCAGAAAAGCTACATGAATTTTTTGCATTAGTCTTCACCCTACAGAATGTTGGAGAGATTTTGACACTGACAGAGCTCTATGTCTGGAGGCTATATTTATGGACAGTCCTTTTGTATTATGTGTGTGTGCGCTTTTAGTTTACGGGACAGATGCCCAGAGCGTAGGATTGGCATCCGCCGATGTTTTTTATAAAATTCAATAAATTCAGATTTTCAAGAAGAATTTGACAGACTCTCTCACAAGAACCAGTTAAGGAACCTAAAGATTCACAGGGTGGTAGGTAAAGTTCTGTCAGGGATTAGGAACTGGTTAAGAGATGGCAAATGAAGATTAGGAATTAAATGTATCAATTTTGAATAAGGCAAAAGGTAAACAATGGGGTGCCATAAGGATCTGTATTAGGACTAGTGTGTTTCATAGAATCATACAAATATAAGTCTGGAAGGTAAATCAAGATGTCATCTAGTCTATGCCCTTGTGCTGAGGAAGGATTATATTCATTAACTGTTTGGAAAAGGGGATGAATAGTGAGGCTGCAAAATTTGCAGATGAGAAAATTGTTTAGGGTGGTTTGATTAGCTTCAGCAGCAGGGCTGCCCAGAGGATTTAGGGGGCCTGGGGCAAAGCAATTTCGGGGGTCCCTTCCATAAAAAAAAAAGTTGCAATACTATAGAATACTATATTCTTGGGGGGGGAGCCCTGCGGGACCCGGGGGCAAATTGCACCACTTGCCCCCCTCTCCTTCCCACTCCCCCCCCCCAGGGGCAGCCCTGTTCAGCAGATCCTAACAGAGCTAAACCATTGGGCAGCACAATGACTGTTGGCAGACAGAATTCAGTATTGACACAAGTAATGCTCATTGGAAGAAACAGTTTGTACTGCTCATATACCTTCCTAGGTTCTGAAGAAGTAGTGGGTTTTTTTATGCACAAAAGCTTATGGCCAAATAACCTGTTAGTCTTTAAGGTACCACCGGACTCCTCGTTGTTTTGTGGATACAGACTAACACGGCTATCCCCTAATAGTATTCCTAGGCTCTATATTACCTGTAGTCATGTGGGACATATGCACAAAAATCTGCAGTCATTGTAGACACCTCAAAGAAAACCTCAGCTCACTGGGTAGTGATGGAGAAAAAAGTAAACAAAATGTTCAGATAAAGGAGGAATAGGATTGAAAATAATACTAGGTGAAACTCACCTCTGGGCACAGGCCCAGCACAAGGCCTGAGCTCCAATTAAATCCCATCTAAGCCCACAAAATAGGGCTTAAGTTGGATTTAAGTGGTGCATAGGGTTGTGGGGTCATTTAAATGGGGGTAATTTTCATCCACTGAAAATATTATAATGCCATTGCAAAAGTCAATGGGATGCCTTCACCTGGAATACTGTGTTCCATTCTGGTCATCCCAGCTCAGCTATGTATACATATAACAGGGAGAGGCGCAGATGGCCAACAAAAGTAATTAGCGGCCTAGAGAGACTTCTGTATGAGGAGACAGAAGATTGTGACTGGTTAGCGAAGGGACAAATAACAGAGGCCATATAAAACAATAAATAGTAAAGAGAAGGTAAATGGCCACTTTATTTCCCTCTTACATAATTCAAGAACAAGGGGTAATTCAGTGCAATTAAAAGGCAATACATTTAAAATGGTTACAAGGAAATACATACATTACACAACACAAAGTAAACCTGTGGAACTCACTACCTCAAGCTACCACTCAGGCCAAGAGAGAAGAGAATTTATAAAAGTCTTAGACATTTGTATGAAAAATAAGGATGAACCAATCTTTCTAAACATGAAGGGAGATGGGGGAGGGATGAAGAAGGATCAGTAGGCAGATGAGAAAGAAATATGCCCTCTATCCTATAAATTTCAGTACTAAATCTAAAGTACCTAATCTTGCACCTAAAGCATTTGTCTATTTGTTTTGTGCTATTTTTATGTTGTTATTCTAGCCAGTCACATAATAGCAATGCTGGTACTTGTTTTCCTTCACTCTGGAAACAGTGAGCTGACATCATCTAGAAGGGTCAGAACAAAAAACACAGAAGGTTTCAGAGTGGTGAAATTGAAGCAATATCTTCATCCTTTGCAATGATTCTCTCCTGGATAGAATGGCCAGGTTCATAGGTGGATCAGATCCACTTACTACCATGAAGTGACAACAGGGGTAAATTGGGATTGGTGCCATTCTGCAGCTGTTATGGCAGGAACCGCACTTTGAAACAGATGAATTGGTATTGTGATGGCATATTTGGATGAATTTACCCAACATGCAATAGGTTTGCAACCTTGTAACGGCATGACACGCAACTCTCGCGAGCACCCAATCTGGTAGGATGTCTCTGTGGTCTTTAGACAGTCAGGGCCCTCATATCCAACTGCACCCCAGGGCTTTCCCCGTGGAGGCAATGGTTTCACTCTCTCGGTCTGTTCTGGCCCGAGCTCTTCAGCTGGGCCACTAAGTAGCTCAGATCCCCTTCTGGGGGTTTATTGCTGTCCAGTTGTAGGCCAGTTCCCCAATGGTCTATGGGGTGGGACCTGGCTGGGCACGTCCACTACTCTGGGTCTTCAGGCCAGAGACCCTAAGAATAGCAGACATGCTCTGCCATGTCTGCCTTCAGTTCCCTGGGACACTTCCCTGTGGCTCCAGTCTTCACCGATGCTTCACCCTTAGCTCAGGACTCTTCTGTGTTTAGGCCCAGCATCCAGCCAGGAGCTCTCTCTCGCTCCCCTGGTCCCTGCCAACACTGAGCTTTGCAACACTGCCTTTGCTGCAGCCAGGAGCAACCTCTGCACTCCCCTGGCTCCAGCAAGGAACCGATTGTTTTTGGCTCTGCAGTTCCTTTTCATATGGCCCTCCTGGGCCTTGATTGGCTGCTTCCTGCAGAGTCTCCCTAGGCTGCTTGGAGGATTTAGCTCCACTGCTCCTTTCCTAGGACTGGGGTGGCAGGAACCTAAGGCCTCCAGCAGGGGGCCTCTGGGCCTAGTTCACCCCAGTCACAATCCTGCATTTGGTTCCAAAGGACAAAGGGGTCTGCATTAAAACAAACACACACACACCACAGTGTCAAATAAAATATACACTGCAGCCTGGTGCAACTTGAGGAAAAATCGCAGCTTTTACTACAAACAGTAGCAGTAGCTTCTACTAGTCTTCAGAAAGCACAATTGAAAGGCAGTGTGATGAAGCTCAGAAGCAAAAGCAATAGTGATCATTATACGGCAGGCTTTGGATTCATCAACCCAACAGTGGGATGGGGGAGCTAAGGACCAAGTGGATGTGAAGACTGAATCCCCTTTCTCTCTGAAAGAAGGTGATAGCCTCCACATTCCTGGCTGGTGGAGCAATGTTGGGACCTTGGAAATAAGTTGGTTCTGAACCTATTACCATCTTGGTGCCTGAGGAGGTGCTGTGCTGCTAGTGGTGATATCTTTCAAATGAACTGTAAAACTAATGCCATGACCATGTCTATTCAATGAAAAATCCCATGGACTTTACAAAGGCATGGGGTGTCAGCCCTCCTGTACTGGTTACCTTCTGGCTTGGTATTCTGCTTTCCTGAATTCCCCCAGCAGTTTCCAAGGAGAAATGATTCTTCACTTCCAGTCCTAAAAGTTCCATTGCACTGTGCAGAATGGCAGCTTTGTTCCATCCCAGACTAGAGATGGTTGTATTTCTATAGCGAGCAGAGGTTTGGGATTATTCTGGATGAAAGGCACTGTATAAATGTAAGTTATTATAAATATGCTTCCCTGCAACTGTATATATTTACATATTTGCATCTTGGGGGTTTCCAGAGACTGGCACTCCCCTTCTAAGGTCAATACAAAAACCTATGTGAAAACAGAGCCTACTAATGCACAGTTGGGCACACAGTGTATTTTATATCATTGCCCACTCTGCGTTCCACACCAAAACAGCAGCCCCTACTTCCTAACTTCAGGAGGATCTGACCAGGAATTTAAAATGCATCCCGGTCTCCACTATAGCTGATTTAGCACAGCAGGAGAAAGGGATAAGTTTCAAAGTCATAAAGCTGACAAGAGCGGAAACAATTACTTCTTTCCACTGCATTCCCCAAAACCTGTATAGAAAAAAATCAAATCAACAAAGTCAGGCGGATAAAATAACATCAACACTCCGATGATATTATGGCAGGCCAATTAATTTTGGAGAATTTCAAGAGTGAACACACACCTGCATGATGTACTGGAATACTGGCAAGCTTGATGTTGTACGCAGCACATTACACCTAAATTGTGCACCTGGAATCACGGATTAATGCAGTAGGGACCTCAGATTTGTGTGCTCAAAGTGGCGGTGGACTACAGAGGGACAGCAGACCAGAGTCAGTGAGACACTCACAGAGAAGACTAGGTCTAGAGCTGGTTGGAAAATTTAGGCAATTTTGTTGGAAAATTGAGGGGGGAGGGAATTGTGATCAGAATCTTTAACTAACACTCTGCACCAGTGATCTGGTCAAGCATCTATGACACTATAATTAGGAACCATTAGATTTCACATGCTAAGTGGGGAAGGTGTTAAAAATGGAGTTGATTCCCAGAAAGAGTAAGAGGAGAAAGAAAAAGACAGATGATAAACAAACATGGAGGAGAGGAAAGAGAAAGATGATAGAAGAAGGAAGAGAGAACAATATACAGCACTGAATTAGCACTCTGAATGTAAAGTGTTGAACAAACATTATCTAATCAATCAACTAATGGCCTAATTAAAAGAGGGTTACAGAAAGGGAAATAAGATGAGGAGAGAGTGAAGAGAGTAGAGTATTGGGAGGTGGGGCAACAAATACGTGTTCCCATTCAGCCACCCAGCATTATCCCAGGTGAACCTGTGCCAAATTGCCATGACAATACTTAGCCAGAGTTCCCTGACAGATCATTATGAGAACATTAGCTGGGCATTAGTGAGAATTACCCATTTTTCACACATTGATTACATGCCATTGCTAGCTCATTAGTGCATTGGCTTCGAATAGCCCCATTTTAACTAGCAGCTTCCTCCCTCAGCTGAGATCTAAACCTGCTTAACTGGGAGCAAGCAGCAGGGACAGGCTCCGCTGAACCAGACAAGCACATATCCATTTGCCATGTTCAGGAAGAGCCCCATTAATCTAGCTGGGTTATATAAAGCAAAGCTGTGATTGCATTCCACAGGAAACCTGTAATCTTACTCCTGAATCTATCCTGTTAACTGTGCATGGAGCAAGGAACCTGCCACTACAATCCCCCCTGCCCCATACTGGGAGGAGCCGTCTCTGTGCCTCACCCCCCTACCTCCCCAGAGCACCTTCTGTTCCATGATTGCTTCTCTCTTCATAACATAATTATAGCTAGGCATATGATGCCCCAGCATCCTACAATTCTCCACATTCACTCTATTGCATTGACTATCTGGTGCATAGAGGAGGAGGTATAACTATGTTTAAACGTGTTTCAAGGGAATGGGAGGAGAGGCCAGGGCAACAGGATTATTTTCGCCATCAGAAGTCAGATGTTGTATTGTGTCTCTGTAAACAAGAACAAGCCTAAGCCAAGAAAAGGTGACTTGTGACGGGGAGTCTCTCTCTCCCACTCCTCTCCTGACACATCTCCACCTGTCCCCCTACGCACAAAACAAATTTCATTTGAGTCATATGTTTGCGAACGTACAACAATCCTCTTAGTGCAACTGATTATGCCTTCCTAATCCAGCGAGGTCTAGCACGGATACCTGAGATCCAGGGGTTCTTTCCCCCCACCTCTCTCTTTCTTTCTAAATCTGTACATCAAAACAGGGCAGGCTGGAATATGTGAGATGAATTCTTGAGATGCCAGGAGCTAAGGCTCAGCAGAGATGGCTGGATTATAGGACAACTGAGGGTGTGCATAAGTCACCGTGCACAGCCCTGCAAAGGAGTGGGCCTTTCAGCTCCAACAGAATCGCACAAGATAAGTCAGGAGAGGGAAAACACAGCTTTGTCACTCAGAAAGTGAAGAGATACTCTTTGAGGGTCAAAAAACAGAGGAGAAGAATGGGCCTTGAGGGTAGGTCAATAGATTTAAAATGGATTGTGTCATTGTAAACAGAGATGGGGAGGGTAGGCAAATGGGACAAAGGGGTTGGCATCCATGGCAGGGTGGAGGAGGTCAGAGAGGACAGGAGGATGAGATCAGAGATGTAAGATGGAGCAGAGCTGAGTAGGGTCTTGAAGGCAAGGACCAGAAGTTTAAAATGGACATAATGCACAACAGGGAGCCAGTGGAGTGACACAAAAACAAAGGGAACATAGTCAGACCAGCAGAGAGGGAAGACCATTTTAATGGCCACCTTTTGGATGGACTGGTGGGAGGGAACATGGGTGTCAGGGAGGTCGGAAAAGTGGAAGAGGTTGCAGTAATCATCATAGGGGATGATCAAGATGTGCCACTGCAGTGCAGTATGTATAGACATGCCCTGAGTAAGAGGAGAGGAAATCAAGCAACAATTGTACAGGGCCCATGCCATGAGTTGAAAGGTAAAGGAGAGAAGGATGATGAAGTAGTAAATGGAGAGATCCAGGTCCTAGTTCATCTCGGATAGGGTTGCCAGGTGTCTGGTTTTCGACTGGAACACCCAGTCGAAAAGGGATCCTGACAGCGCCGGTCTGCACCGCTGACTGAGCTGTTAAAAGTCCAGTTGGAGGCACAGCGGGGCTAAGGCAGGCTCGCTACCTGCCATGGCTCCGCATGGCTGCCGGAAGCAATGGCAAGTCCCCCCTCCAGCTCCTACACATAGAGGCAATCAAGGGCTCACACGCTGCCCCCACCCCAAACACCGGCTCTGCAGCTCCCATTGGCCAATGGGAGCTGTGGGGCTGGTGCCTGCAGATGGGGGTAGCATGCAGAGCCACCTGGCCGCATCTCCACGTGGAAGCTGGAGGGGGGACATACCACTGCTTCCGGGAGCTGCTTGAAGTAAGTGCCACTGGCGCCAGCACGCCTGACACCCTCCCACGCCCCAACTCCTGGCCCCAGCCCTGATCTCCCTTCCACCCTCTGAACCCCTCGATCCCAGCCTGGAGCTCCCTCCAACACCCCAAATCCCTCATCTCTGGCTGCACACCAGAGCCCACCCCTCCCCAGCTGGGGCCCTCCTGCCAGACGCCCCCTCCTGCACCCTGAACCTCTCATTTCTGGCCCCACTCTGGAACCTGCATTCTCAGCCCGGAGTCTGTATCCCCTCAGCCCTGAACGCCCTCCCATACCCTGAACCCCAAACCCCTCATCCCTGGCCCCACCCCAGAGCCCACACCTACAGCCAGATCCCTCACTCCCTCCCACACCCCAACCTGCTGAGACAGTCCGGTAAAAATGAGCGAGTGAGTGAGGGTGGGGAGAGTGAGCGACAGAGGGAAGGGGGGTGGAGTGAGCGGGGGGTGGGATCTCAAAGAAGGGGTGGGACAGGGGGCGGGGGCAGGCAAGGGTGTTCGGTTTTGTTTGAGTAGGAAGTTGGCAACCCTAGTTTCAGACTCAGCAGGAATGCATAGGAGCTAGTGAATAGGAGCAGCAAAGTGGAGAGTTTTTCAAGGAGTTTAGAGAGGGAATGTGAGAGGCAGATACACCTAACAAACATTCTGTAAAATTAAGCCAAAAACCCACCAGTCTCCAAGAAAACACACACACACCCCAAACAAAAAACAAAACAAAACAAAAACCAACCACCAAAAAACCCTGCAAGAGCAAAAAGAATGCAGGCAGACAGGTCCAGCAGCAGAGTGGGTGCTACATATGGAATGCAGCTTGTGTGACTACGTCTCTTTTGGGCAGATAGCGTATGTGTGCATTCGGTGCAAGCAACTCATGGCCCTCAGAGACAGAATACAGTCTCTTGAGAAAACAGTTCCTGAGCTGGAGGAGCTAAGGGAGACAGAGAAATACATAGAGGAGACTTTCCAGGACACAGTAGAGGGGACCCACCCCCAGTCTGACAGCTTCTATGCTGTTGAGGAGGATGAAAGTTTCAGGGAAGGAGAACACCAAACTGGAATGGAGGGAAACAATCCCACAGCTGGGACCCTCCTTCCAGATGAAGACCTCTCAAGACATCTAGATAGACTTATGTGCAGTGCTGGTAAGGAACTGGTGGTCATGGTACATGTAGGTACCAATGATGCAGACAAAGGTAGAAGAGAGGTCCTAGAGGTCAGATTTAGGCCGCTAGGGAAGAGATTGCTACCATGGAGGTCCTGGACAGTATTCTCTAAAATGCTTCCAGTTCCACGCACAAGGCCAGTTAGACAGGCAGAACTGCAGGGTCTCAATGTGTGGATGAGACAGTGGTGTGCAGCGGAGGTAAAAAAGGTTTTTTAGGAACTGGGGAAGCTTTTAATAAAGGAGGAGCCTATACAGGAAGGATGGGCTCCACCTAAACCACAAAAGAACCAGATTGCTGGCATGTAAAATTAAAAAGGTTGTAGAGGAGTTTTTAAACTAAGGGCAGGGGGAAAGCCAACAGGTGTGGAGAAGCACACAGTTCGGATAGACACGTCCCATAGGGGAGGATTTATTAAAGGGGATTCTCTATATCTTAGTAAAGAGGAAAGAATAGAAGTTGATAAAGTATAGACATGAACTGAAGAGAAACAGTCAAAGAAAAGAGAGTCCCATTCAATTACATCACATGAAGGCAGACATATGCAAATACTAGAAGTCTAAATATTAAGATGGGTGAACTTGAATGCCTGGTATTAAATGAGGATATTGATATAACAGGCATCTCAGAAACTTGGTGGAATAATGATATTCAGTGGGACACAGTAATACCATGATACAAAATACACAGGAATATAGGAAAGACTGGTCAGGCTGGTGGGGGAGTGGCACTATATGTGAAAGAAAGCATAGAGTCAAATATAGTAAAAATCTTAAATGAATCAAACTGTACCACAGAATCTCTATCGATGGAAATTCATTGCTTCAATAATAAAAGTACAACAATCGCAATATACTACCAATCACCTGACCAGGATGGTGACGGTGACTGTGAAATGCTCAGGAAGATTAGAAAGGCTACAAAAACAGAAAACCTAATAATAATGGGGGATTTCAACTATCCCCGTATTGACTGGGTACATGTCAACTGAGGACAGGATGCAGAGATAAAATTTCTAGACACTCTTGGTGACTGCTTCTTGGAACAGCTGGTCCTGGAACCCACAAGGGGAGAGAAAGCTTTTCATTTAGTCCTAAGTGGTGTACAGGATCTGGTCCAAGAGCTGAATGCAGCTGAACTGCTCAGTAATAGCAACCATAATGTAATTAAATTTAACATCCGGGGGGGGAGGAGGGGACGAGAATACCAAAGAAATCCACCACAGTAGTCTTTAACTTAAAAAATAGGCAATACCCAAAAATGAGGAGATTAGTTAAATGGAAACCAAAGGGAACAGTCACAAGAATGAAATACCTGCAAGCTGCATGGAAACTTCTTAAAACACCATCATAAAGGCTCAAACCATATGTATACCCCCAAACAAACAATAAGAGGACCAAAAATATGCCACCGTGGCTAAACAGAGTAAAAAGTAGTTAGAAACAAAAATACATCCCTTTAAAAACTGGAAGTCAAATCCTACTGAGAAAAATAGAAAGGAGCATAAACTCTGGCAAGTGTAGTACAGTAAGGCATGAAAAGCAACTAGTAAAAGACACAAAAACGAACAACAATATTTTTGTAAGTACACCTCTACCTCGATATAACGCTGTCCTCGGGAGCCAAAAAATCTTACCGCGTTATAGGTGAAACCGCGTTATATCGAACTTGCTTTGATCCACCGGAGTACGCAAGCCCCCGCCGGGGCACTGCTTTACTGCGTTATATCCAAATTTGTGTTATATCGGGTGGCATTATATCGAGGTAGCAGTGTATATCAGAAGCAGGAAGCCTGCCAAACAATCAGTAGGGCCACTGGATGATCGAGGTGCTAAAGGAACTCTCAAGGAAGACAAACCTATTGCAGAGAAGCTAGATGAATTCTTTACATTGGTCTTCACTGCAGAGGATGCGAGGGAGATTCCCGCACCTGAGCCATTATTGTTAGGTGACAAACCCGAGGAACTGTCCCAGGTTGAGGTCTCAATAGAGGAGGTTTGGGGATGAATTAAATAGTAGTAAGTCACCAGGACCACATTGTATTCACCCAAGAATTCTGAAGGAACTCAGATATGAAATTACAGATCTACCAACTGTGGTGTGTAAACCTTTGCTTAAATCAGCCTCTGCAACAGATGATTCAAGCACAGCTAACGTGACATTGATATTTTTAAAACGTTCCAGAGGCAACCCTGGCAATCACAGGCAAGTAAGCCTAACTTCAGTACTGGGCAAACTGGTTGAAACTATAGTAAAGAACAGAATTATCAGACACATAGATGAACGTGATTTGTTGGGGAAGAATCAACACAGCTTTTTTAAAGGGAAATCATGCCTCACTAATCCAATCAAATTCTTTGAGAGGGTCAACAAAAGTGGACAAATGTGATCCAATGAATATAGTGTACATGGACTTTCAGAAAGCCTTTGACAAGGTCCATAACCAAAGGCTTGTAAGCAAAGTAAGCAGTCATGGGATAAGAGGGTATGGAACAGCTTCCATATGAGGAGATTAAAAAGACTGGGACTGTTTAGCTTGGAAAACAGATGACTGAAGGAGGATATGATATTGGTCTATAAAATCATGAATAGTATAGAGAAAGCGAATAGGAGAATATTATTTACTTCTTCTCATAACACAAGAAGTAGGGGTCACCCAATTAAATTAATAGGCAGCAGGTTTAAAACAAACAAAAGTAAGTATTTTTTCACACAACACACAGTCAACCTGTGGAACTCTTTGCCAGAGGATGTTGTGAAGGCCAAGACGAAAACAGGGTGCAAAAAAAGAAGTCGATAAGTTCATGGAGGATAGGTCTATCAATGGCTATTAGCCAGGATAGACAGGGATGCAAAACTGTGCTCTGAAGTGTCCCTAGCCTCTGTTGGCCAGAAGCTGGAAATGGGTGACAGGGGATGGATCACTTGATGATTACCTGTTCTGTTCATTCCCTCTGGGGCACCTGGCATTGGCCACTGTCGCAAGACAGGATACTGGGCAGGATGGATCATTGGTCTAACCCAATATGGTCATTTTTATGTTACGTGCTTATGTTATATGCAGCTGTGCTTTGTGCTCTCCCACCAGCCCCACCCCCAGCTCAGCGAATGGGAGCCATGTGCTCAAAATGAGGAGGCTGCTACCTGGTGATACTTATGCATGCATTTGTTGGAGTTTGTGCAGCACTGGCCCCATGGCCTGGCTTAGGCAACGGCCCAATTGAGTAGGTGCCTGCCAGTTTCCCAGCAGCCATGTCTAGGCCTCGTAAGTACATTATCACTCTAAGCGGTATTGGCCTACATTGACTGGTATTAATCAGGCCCTTTTGACTTTTATCGACCTCTTTTAAACAGAAGCAGATGCTTCAACTTCTAATATAGGGCACAGTCCAGACAGCAGAGTGCAGAAATGACGGAAATATTCTCTCCACCCTTGCTCAGGCAATCAGACAAGATCTAGGGGATGAGGAAGTGGAGATTTTAATTTTAAGTACTACCGACCCCTCCCCACCACTTCTGACAAACAACTAATCAAAAAACAACCCCCAGCGATGAGCAGGATCAAAATGTACAGACTGTCCCTTGGAAAAAGAGAACAAAGTGGGCAACGGCTGCTCCTTTGACCAGCGCTCTGACAAATGCTGAGGTGTAGCTCTGAGAACAGCCTGCCATTTCAAAGTAAATTAAGGATGAGACCGAGAGCAAGCACTTTTTTCCCCTCTCTGTAAACTAAGCCAAAAGGAGAGCGCACAGGAGGACAATGGACAGATGGATGGGTGGGAGGGTGTGGGAAAGGGGAGCAGGACTAATGAGAGGAGGGGCCTGTGTATCTCTCAAAACTAGCAGTTGAGAGGTTGAGGGGAACCAGACGTAAGGCTACAAGTTCTAATTGCAGTCCGTAAATCCACGGAAGGCAAGCACAGCACCAGGGCTGCTTTTTTGACCTTGGGCCATGACAATCTGCTTTTTAACTGGCGGCAACTGTAATCCAGTCTGCGAACAGATGGTACAGAGAGGGGGAAAAAAAATAAGAGCTACAAATGCAAAGCTCTCCTGTATCCATCGCAAAATCAGCCAACCTTCAACAGGGAGGCAGTCACAGAAGGAGAGAAAAGACTGTCTTATCTATATGACGATTCGCTGGTGAAAAAACCATCAGGGACTGGATCTTAAAAAAATCTCATTGTCACTGGGTCTTTTAGAGGAGATGTAAAATTGAAGTCTTGACCAGTCACTGCCCTTAGAGATCCAATGGGACTTTCCACAAGCATAGAGAGTGCTAGTCCTGCTGTACTGGCCAAATTTCACCTCAGGCAATTACATTTAGCCTCCCTAAATTCTCTGGGCAAACAATTGATTAGCACTTCTTGTCCTAAACGGTTGTTGTGAGCTGTGCATTGTAATAGCTGCGTGTTTCACTCCAGAGGTGGCTGCATTTCAGTGGCGGGTGAAATGATCCCTTTATGCACGGGATATAATTTGCAATTCTGTAACGTGCTCTGAGCATGGACAGGGACAAACTCAAAGCCTGGGTCCAAATACCTCTGCACTCTGGGGAAAGTTTGCATCTGGATCGGAACTTTGCAGCTGAAACCTGTCTCAATAAGGGGCTTGGAATGTTCCTCACTGTAGAGAAGATGGAAGACTGACAGACGAACCCTCTGGTTCTCTGTCTCTCTAGCTGACTGGCACAGCCCATGCTGACTAATACCACTGCACATGGCCTTCCTGATTCCTGTTCCAGGTTGGGCCATGGAATGCACTGCTGAGTACCCCACAGGACTGAATCAAAACTCCAGATCTGAACAGCCAAAAGCTCTTAGGAAGTGTGGATCTGGATCTCAGCTTTGGAAATCAGGCCCATTTACCAATTTGAAATTCTGAAATGCACCAATAATAGAAAAACTGCAGCAGCTTAGGGTGAGGCATTAGAGTGATTGGTGTTATTCCCCGAGAGCCCATTGCCATTCGGATGTATTTGGTGACTATTACGTGCGCCATAGGGAAATACTCGGCAGAAAATGTATGAGATTGGTCTGACATACATGTGTGCACTTTGTGTGTCACTAAGACCCAACAGTAATGTGTGTGTATGAGGGCAAGAGGGAGAGAGAGAAGCACTTGCCACATTATTACACCAACGATCACACTGGTTTCTGATGCATTTGCCTCATGTCATTGCCTGCTCATTGCTAAGAGTCAATGCTGCTGTAACCCACAAGCGCATTCCAAGGCCCCTCGCTGACAAGCCCTGGGCTCTGCAGACCTGGTATTTTGTGGCAAACAGATGCTCCGATTTTCTGATGAAACATGCTGATAGTCTTCCTGTTTATTCTCCCAGCATCAAACCCAGCAGATTTTTCCCTCTCTCCGCAATGCCCTAGAGTTGGCTTGAGTCCATGGGCACAATACTCCCAGCCCTTCCTTTGTCTCCAGTGACGCATCCCTGCAGGAAGAATATCTCAAAAAGATTTTTTTTAAATGAATAACACTTTGCCTTTGTCTAGTACCTTCCTTAGCAAAGTGCTTTGAGATCATTGTAACATAGATTAAAATTAATCTCATTTGCCCCCTTCGTGAAACAGGGATGCACTGGTAGTCTCCTCATGTAACTACTCGGGAAACACTGCACAGAGAAACCGTGTGGTTTACTCAACATTACATAGCAGAGCTAGAAGCTGAGTCTCATGACTCCCAGTCTTGCAATTAAAACATGGATCACGCTACCCTTGGAGTTTGAGGTGCAGAAGATAGTCCAGGATCGCCTGCAGCAAAGCCTGCTCAGACCAGATACCCCAGTCTGAGGTCCAGCATGTGAACCTCTTCCACTTGGCCAGGCAGGTCGCTTTGGTGGAGGGCTTTCTGCTACCCAACAAGACTGTTGGACACGGGCTGAGCATTCCTGTTCTTTCATATTCAGCCATGCAGCAGTAATGCAGCCAAGTGTAACGCCGCCAAGTTCCAGTGCAGAAGACAGTCGTTGTAGGACAGCAGGTCCAGCCAGAGAGGTAGCCGTGGTGGAGTGGCTACCGAAAGGACCAGCAGCTTGCCGAGCCAGTGCTGGCAAGGCCACGCCGGGGCTACCAGGATAACCTTCATCCTGTCTTGTTTGATCTTCACGAGGACACTGTGGATCAATGGTACTGGCAGAAAGGCATACATGAGGGCCCCTGACCATAGAGGCAGGAAAGCATCTGACAGGGAGCCCCTGTCCAATCCCCCAGATGGAACAGAACACGTGGCATTTCCTGTTTTGATGGGATGTGAAAAAGTCCAACTGGAGAGTCCTCCAATTCCAGAAGATTGCATTGACCACCTCTGGGTGGAGCAACCACTCATGGCGAGATGAGATGGTCCTGCTGAAGTGATCTACTAAAGCGCTCCTGGTCCCGAGCAGATGCGCAGCTACCAGATGAATGGCATGCCACACACAGAAATTCCAAAGGTGGAGAGATTCTTGGCAGAGGGCTGACGACCTGGCTCCTCCCTGCCTGTTGACGTAATACATCGCGGTGGGATTGTCCATAAGGCCCTGCACCACCTTGCCCCTCCGGTGGGGCAAGAAAGCCTGGCAGGCCACGTGGATCACTTTGAGCTCCCTGATGATGATATGGAGGGCCAGATCATCCCGCAGCCAATGGCCTTGCATGCTGAGCAGGCCCAGGTAGGCTCCCCAGCCCAGATCTGAAACATCGGAGACCAGAGTCAGAGACGGGGCCGTAAAGAGAACTGCCTCCAACACCAACCTGGAGTCCAACAACCAGTCCAGGAATGACTGGATGTGATCTGGCACCCTGACTACCTGGTCTAGGTTGTGGCTGGCATCAGTCTGCATCCCTACTGCAGAGACCAGAGATGGAGCCAGGCATGACTGACCATGTATGTACATGCAGCCATGTGGCCCTACAACTACAGGCAGGTGAGAGTCATGCTAAACGGGTGGTTCTTCACATGGGAGATCAGGTCCAACAAGGCCTGAAAAAAATGCACCTCCGGAAGGAAGACTCTGGCTTGCCAGGAGTCAAGAACCGCCCCAATGAACTCTATTGGTTAGACCGGACTTAAGGTGGATTTTTTCTCATTTATGAACAGGCCCAGGTCACAGCAGGTGACACACACCAGATCGAGGCTCCTCTGCACTTGTTCCCGAGAACTACCCTTGATGAGCCAATCGTCGAGATACAGGAAGACCTGGACCACTCGACGCCTCAGGTAAGCAGCCACTGGTGCCATACATTTTGTAAAGACCCTTTGGGGCAGATGGGAGGCCAAAGTGCAGCACCGTGAATTGGAAATGGTGTTCGCCCACTGTGAAATGGAGGAAATGTCTGTGACCTTGGAATATGGAAATAAGTGTCCTTTAAGTTGAGGGCGGCATACCAGTCTCCTGGATCCAGGGAGGGATAATGGAGGCTAGGGAGACCATGCAAAACTTCAACTTCTTGAGAGATTTGTTGAGGCGACTCTGATCTCGAATGGGTGTGAGCCCCCCTGTTGCTTTCGGGATTAGGAGTACTGGGAGCAGAACCCCTTTTCTTTCATGTCCCGAGAGGTGGAGGAGATTCTTGACCTCTTGAACAAGGAGCTACTCATGAGAAGTGTCCCTGAAGAGGGATGGGCGGGAGAGGTGGCCAAGAATTGCAGGGTATAGCCCCAAGATACTATCTCTAGCACCCAGTAGTCTGAGATGATCCACAACTGGGCCAAACGGTAGGAACGAAGGCAGTTGAGGAAAGAACAAGGTGGATCCAGGGAGCTGACTGGGGCATCGCTTTCAAGCACGCCTTCAAAATGAGCGCTTCTGGCCCCCAGGCTGCTTTGCCAGGCTGGGCTGCACGGGTGAGCAGGAGGAAGGGCGGCAATGACTACAGCTCGTGTCTCTATCCCTTCTCCTGGCAGACCCCTCTTGTGGCTGCCAAGGCTCTGGTGGCGGTGGCCGGAACTGCTTCCTTGCCGATTGCGGTGTATGTAGAGCCAGGGAGCAAAGGGTGGCCTGAGTGTCCTTTAGGCCATGCAGCCAGGCATCAGTGTGCTCCACGTAGAGACCATTGCCATCAAATGGGAGGTCTTGAACTGAGGGCTGCATTTCCTGGGGCAGGCCAGCAGTCTGAAGCCAGGAGCTGCGCCTCATGACCACCACCAACGCGACCACCTTAGCCGCTGAGTCAGCCGCAGCCCACGGCATTTGAAGGGAACACCTTGCTGCCACAGTACCCTCCTCCACCAGGGTGCCAAACTCCTGGGCCAAGTCCTGGGGCAGGGACTCTTTGAACTTACAGAGGGAGACCCGTCAATCAAAATTGTAACTGCCCAAGAGAGTGGTTTGCCATCTGGAACTGAAGTTGGCTATTGAATGAATTTTCCTCCCCAAAAGGTCCAGCCTTTTGGACTCTTTATTTTTTGGGGCTGAACTGGTGTGCCCCTGCTTGTCCTTTTCGTTGGCTGCAGAGGCAACCAGCAAGCCTGGAGGTGGGTAAATACTCAAACTCCTTGGCAGGGGACGAAGTACTTTCTCTCAGCCCTCTTGGAGGTGGGAGGGATGGATGACAGGATTTGCCAGAGGTAATAGAAGATGGGGATCAGTCCTGTCATGGCAGACTCTCACCTCCTACCCTAATACCCTTCCAAGGATTCAGCCTGTTGATAAAGCCAAGAGGACCTTTTGAGTGCAAGGGATGACATGTAAAGCCATGTTCTTCTTTGAGTTCTTGCTCATGTCGATTCCATTCTAGGTGCGTGCGCAGTCATCAGAGATTTTTGCCTTAGCAGTATCAGTAGTGTCGGCTGTGGTGCCCTCTTGAGCCATGGTACATTAGGTGCTGCTGGCCCTACGCCCTCTCAGTTCCTTCTTATCGCCTGTGGTGGTCAGTCGGAACGCCTTTTCCTTGCCTAGCGGTTTTCATCTCTTCTGACTTCAAGCCTTAGGGCCTTGTAAATAGTTTGTTTATAGTAGTTAGTGTTAAGCAGTTGTTAAGTGTAGCTAGAAGTTTAGAGTCCTCTAAGACTGAGGGAGCCATATATTCCCAGTGTTTGTTACAGCCACAGAAAAACATGGACCAGCACGTGAACTTGGTTGAACAAGGCAGATTAGCATTTCATGGTAAGTAAAATTTTGGGTGGAATTTGGTAATTATGAATGGGAAATGTTGGTAGTGCTATGTGTGCTTCTTTTGCATAGCTCTGCCAATGCACATTATTTCTCCCCTGTAGCTCCCCCTCCCTGCTTTTCCAGCTCTGGGCTCCACACTCACAGCTCTGCCATGCTCCACTGGTTTGAAACTCTTCCTCTCTGAAAAATGACACTTTTCCAAAACAAACGCTTCCACTTAACCAATGTCAGCCTGCTGTAATTTTGACTCATTAAACTTGTGACTCAGACAAGCTCTCTCGGTATGTTCACTTTCTATTTACCAGGACCAGGCAGTTTTAGACACGGGGAACACCCCCCCCCCCCCCAAGATCTTTGCTATATCAAATAAATCTTTATTCTTTCCCCCTCCCTCCTTCCTGTCTGCTCCCTTCTCCCCTCACTTATTGCGCCGGTGTATGGTTTTTTGCCTTGCAAATCCTTCTGCAGAGAGAAGCAATCTCTCAGCCAGAGTTTTAACATGCAAAATCTCCTTTTCCCATACCTTGTTCTTCCCCTGTTCATTAGCTCTTCTAAGCCCCCTCAGATGTGAGCGTACAGTTGTATTTATATTGACCAACAGTGACCTAGCAAGAGGATGTCAATATTAGTGCCCCTAAACATGCTGGGATCTGGATGGGCATCCCTCTATTGTCACTTGTCTGTCTTCCTTCTCTTTGCCTTTGTTCCAGCCTCTCTGTCATTTGAGTCTCTCCTTCTCCTCATTTTCTTTTCTTCCATCTTTGTACTTCCTCTCCTTCTCCCACCTTTCATTTCCCCCCCTCCTGCCTTCACCACATTCAGAAGGACTGACCTTTTCTTTCCATCCAGGCAGATCAAACTCTCTCACATAACCTCTTATTTTGGGATTGCCTTCACTAGTGAGTTAGCACAAGACAGAGCTCAATTAGATTGGAAGCTCTTTGAGGCAGGGACTGTTGCTCGCTCTCTGTGTAAAGCATCTAGCACACTGGTATCCTGACTTCAGCGGGGGCCATTAGCCACTATAAAAAATGAGTAATGATTTATCATTTTCTCTCTCCTTTTACTTGCTCTTTCTTCTTATTGTTCTAGCTTAATTGTTTTCTCACTCCCCCTCTTCTTCATTCTCTGTCCACTTTCCCCACTTTGTTCTCTCGCTCACGCAATCCACCTTACTCCACATAGCCTTGCATATATTAATTCTACCGTCAGAAAATAAAATAAAGAAGGGCTCAAGGGCTATGAATTATCCATTCAGTTTTAATAATTCAAGATGAATACACAGCCAAAGCAGCGTAGGCATTCATCTGAACGATCGCATAATATCAGCAATGTCTTTGGTGGCCCCTCATGAAATATATTAAAATATTTCCCACCCACGTGCATATGGTAGTAGCCTCAACCCTGCCCCGGAACCACTCAGCAGCCATTCAGATCAGCTGGCCTGAATTCGATCGGGGTCCATATACCACTTGCCTGGGCGGGTTTGATAGTTTTTGATCATTCTCAACTTACAGTTAAAGAAAAGCAGCTTATTATTAAATGCAAATAAGTAAATAAATAAACAAACAAAACCAAACCCTAAATGAAGTCCAGCTGCCTGGGGGCAGATAGAAATTACACAAAGCCCATAAACCACTCTGGATATCTTAACTAGCAGAAGGAACGTGGTCTGGGAAGCCACGAGTGAGCACAAATCCCTGCTTTGAAGAGGCTGAACCCAGTAATCTCTCTGAAGAGCGACACAGGTTACATACAGACTGCTTGGGAAGAAAGGGTGCAACAGTAAAGAGAGACAGGGTGGAGGGCACGTGAACTGCAACAAAACCCCTCTGAATTTTCAAAGTATCCCAACTTTGGTTTCTGGCGAGTTTTCCCCCTTTGCTCCTTACAGTGACTAGTTTGCGTCCATTGCCAGGCATGTTAGAAAGGGTGTAGAGGGGCTGGCTGAGTGAACTTGTAAATTGCTTCTAGCATTGTAGCTACACACCTTTGCTTAAGTGCTGCATAATCCCCACTCCATGCGCCGCCATTTCTAGCGGTTGGTGCAGAAAACAAGGGAAGGAGCAGGGACAACCCTCCCCAACCCTCTCTGATTCTGGTTAGGCCCCGAGAAGAGGCGTGCAAGGGGATACGGTAAGTGCCTTGAAACCTCCCCAGGCTGGCCCGAATCTAGCCCTCCACCAATTATAGATGGAGTGGGGGAAAGGACAATTCCACAGCTCAGTTGTAAGAAGGCGTGCAGAAAAGATGAATCTTGCATTGTGATTTGAAGCTGGCAAATTGAAGGCTCAGCCTGATCTCTACAGGTAATGAACTCCACAGGAGACGAGCCTCCTTTACGAAAATCCAGGCTCCTACATGGTCCAGTTTTGGATTCCATCCGCTGCAACATTCCCATAGTTATAGAAAGAAGCAGAGTCAGACAGCTGTGGCCTAGCCGATTTAGGGCTTAGTTGCTGTGACCAGCAGTGAACTGAAAACAATGTTTACATTTAAATGGTCATCCTGGGGTTTCATAATTAGCATCCCATTGAGCAGAATGTTCACACCATTCATAGCTACTGCTCCAGACTGTCTGCAGACTCAGGTACACACCACCTGTCCTAGTTTGGAATCAGATCATAATTGGAGGTAGGGTTACCATATTTCAACAAGCAAAAAAGAGGATGGGAGGAGCCCCGCCCTGGCCCCGCCCCTCCCACTTCCCGCCCCCCCCAGAACCCCCAACCCTCCCCCCGTTCCTTGTCCCCTGACTGCCCCCTCCTGGGACCCCTGCCCCTAACTGCCCCCCGGGACTCCACTCCCTATCTAAGCCTCCTTGCCTCTTGTCCCCTGACTGCCCCAACCCTTATCCACACCCCCACCCCCAGACAGACCCCTGGGACTCCCACGCCCCATCCAACCACTCCCCACCCCCTGACAGCCCCCCCCAGAACTCCCAACCCATCTAAACCCCTCTGCTCCCTGTCCCCTGACTGCTCCGATCCCTCTCCACACTCCTGCCCCCTGACAGCCCCCCCAGAACTCCCAACCCATCTAAACCCCTCTGCTCCCTGTCCCC
>NC_048298.1:147570739-147716825 GCF_013100865.1 Trachemys scripta elegans | reverse complement strand
CCCCTCCAAAAGCCCCCCCCCGTTTCTTGACTGCCCCCTCCAGAACCTCCCTGTCCCTTCTCCTGCCCCCCCTTACCCTGCTGCTCAGAACAGGGTGTTGGGCTCTGTGCCAGCCGGACACATGGCTGAGCTCCCCTGCACAACACAAAACCCGGTCCCTGGCCCTGCACAGGGCTGCCGGAGCGGGCTGCAGGAGGAGGAGCTGCCGGCCGGCTCAGAATGCAGGGAGGGGGGGGGTGGGAGGAGGAAGCTGCTCCGGAGTCCAGCCCGGGACTTTCCTGCAGCCCTCCCAGCCGCTCGCTCTGCCGGGGGAGGGGGAAATCCCGGACATTGTGAGTGCTTTACAAATTCCCCCCGGACGCTATTTTTAGCACACAAAAGGAGGACATGTCCGGGTAAATCCGGACGAATGGTAACCCTAATTGGAGGGTTTTCTTTGCAACCATAAGGGAAGAAAGTCTGGAAGACTGATTCTGGAGCACATTTCTGTGGCCAGTTCCACAGCCGTAGTATTGCAGAGCCCTTGCCATAACCATATGCACTAAAAGCAGGTCCTGCATGTTCCACAGCCTATCTACAATATATCTAATAGTATGACTATATGGACTACAGAGTGGATCATACCAAAGGGCAAATTTGGTCTCAAGTATGGAAAGTGGTATAGCCATCCTATGCCCCACCTCCAGATGGGTAAGCATACCTGCTGCCAAACTGGGGTTAATATATGCCTTTACTCTTGCTGAGATAAGTCCAGTGCACAGCCCCCTCACACATTCTTAGCATCTGAAATATTGCATAGCTGTAAAGAATGGACACATTTCATTAGGACAAGAAATGAAAGTACTTTGCCTATGCAACATGGCTAGGTTAATGTTGAGAAGGAAACCTTCCTGTTCTCCTGCCTCTGAGTGCTTGATTTCACCACTCTACTGTTGCCTTCATGAACACTTTTCCAATTTCATCTCTCTGATTGTTTTTAAAGGAAAAAAATTCAGATCAGTGGTTTGGTTTAACATGTGCAAAGGTGCAGGTCACTGCTCTACCTGACCCAAATTGCTTTGTCCATTCCTCCCTTTTTAATCACACAAACTGCTTGGGATGTAAGAATTGACCTGAGTCTTTGTCCCCAAATTGTCCCCTGTGTTTTACTGCCACTCTTCCCCGACCTGGCACTTTGGACACACTGTGTGACTTGAGTGTCTGCACATCCCTAGTATCGACCCTGTTAGGCCTCACCCCTGCACACAGGTAAACAGACCAAAGAAGGACAAAACAAATCTCCACGGGACAATAGGAAGCGAATGAATTTTTACTCAAGAAATCATTTCAGAGGGACGGTTGGCTTTAACTCTCCCGTTTAGAAAGCGGCAACCTATCTGTAAAAAATCCTATCTTCCACCTCTCTCCATTTCACTTGGTGCCCTGCACACTCTCCTTTCACTCTACTGCCATAAACATTGCACTTCATTTTCTTTTACTGTTTCTTTTTCCCTCTTTTTTTTTATGCTGACCCCATAATCCTTTCTTAACCCTCTAATCCTCTCTGCAGCTCTCTCTTCTTTCCCTGATCGCGGCTCCATATCACTCACAGGCTGCCACGCTGACAAGAGAAAAAGAACGGCAGATATTTACCAAAGTATTACCATAAAGATTAAAGCCGGCAAATACCACAGCTCACTTCTTCCCTCCAGCCCCTGCCCTCATGAAAACTCCCCTCACTTTTTCCTTCTTCTTGTGCACAAAACTACAAAGCCCCGTAATCTCTAGGAAAAAGGATGTCTAAGTGATTAAAATGAGAGTGAGAGAGAGCGCGAAAGACAGGGAGAGAGGGATGTGTAATTATTATTATTCCCACGTTTCTGAAGGATTTGACCACTACCTATCAAGCTGACCAGCATTGCCTCATTGTTTCCTTGTCTGTCTGTCAGTATCCACCTGTTCTCGCCTATATTTAGATTTTAAGATCCCTGGGGGAGGGTCCTCCTTTTTATTCTATGTTGGTACAGCACCTTGCACAAGACCCTGGTCCATAACTGGGGATGCTAGGTTGTCCCACAAAACAAATAATAATAAATAGATCTCAAAGCACTTTACAAATGTGGGCAAGTATTCTTTCCATTTTAGAGACAGGAAAATGGAAGCACAGAGTAATGAAGCACCTCACACAAAGATACAGAGCAAATCAGTGACACAGACAGTAGGACCCAGGTCTCTTGATTCCATCTCTTCTGTCTCTTCCACTGGCCTCCCCTCCCCCAGTAATGAAATGAAGACAGATGGATGAATGGAGACAGATGGGAGAGAAAGAGAAAAAGATACAAAATAGACAGGTATAGAGAAGAAGGATGAGTAATGAGAGAGAGATCGTGTGTGAAAGGGGAGAGATTAAATAAACAGAGAAGGAGAAGAAATAGATAGTGAGAAAGTGATACAGACAAAAGTAGAAAGGAGGGGCATTGCGGTATGTGGAGTTGGAGAAAATCGAGAAGTAATGACTGCTGCTTTAGTGAACAGAACTGATCCTCTTTGGACCTTAAGGCACTAGCTCTGACAGTTCGAGGGGAATATCACATTTTCTTCTCTCTGGTTCAAACTTTTAAAAATTTGAAATTCAAATAATGTGAAACCGTAAAACAGTCAGGTACATATTATCTGTGTAGGGCACACTCCCTTCCCCTTTTCTCATTGCCCACACTTACATCTGTCCCTTTGTCTATTTTTTCTTTACACATCCTTCCGTCCATGCATGCATCTAGAGAAGATGGATACCATGCTCAGGCTAAAGGATTTATTTGCAAGGCACATAATTGATTCCTGTTGTTTGTGGTGCTTTATAATAAAAGTAAAATTAAAAGGACTGCAGTAGGAGAACTGCCCCATTACTGAACAATTTAACTTTAATGTGACTCACAGCACTGGGTTCTGATTGACACTGAAAACAGATTATTTTCATGCATCAGATTAAAGACAAAAAACCCAAATAAATAAAAAATCCCTAACCTCGCTCCCTAAACCCCAAATTTAGCTAGTTTAAAAGGGGAGTTTATTAAATTGATGGTTTCTTGTTAGCTGAAGTCTGTAATTATTTCCTATTGCTATTCCCCATCCAGGGAATGGGTGTATTCACTGTAAAAGTTTATTGTTAGATAGGTGGATGTCACCCATTTGCTGTGCAGTGAGAATCACGAGAATGCTTTTCACTTATCTGGCTGCTTTCATTAGAAGATCCCCAAACACTTGACAAATAGTTCACCCAGGTCTCCTGACTCCCGATATGGTGAGCTATCCACCATGCTATCTATATAAAATTTATTTAAAACTTTTAATCAAAGAGATAATTATCATACATCCAGCAATCTGGCTGGCCAATGCCCATCCCAGGTGGTATAGCCACTTAATAAAACTACAGAAAAAAAAATCCCCCAAGCACTGTTATTGCTAACTGTGACTCATTAACTGGCCCTCTTTCCTTTTGCATTCCTCTACACAAGGCACAGTAAATGCTTAACATCTGTCAGAAAGGTACAAGCATACAAAACTACTGACAGTCTCATAAATTGGGTGTAACCAGAAGTGCAGACTCTTGGGCTAAATGTGGTCTACAAAGATCATAGTGCACTTCAAGGCAACCTGAACAGACTTTGAGGATCTACCACCAGAATGACTAAGTGTCAGGTTGCAATGCCCCACCCCCAGGATCAAGAAGGGGCATTACAACCTGGGACCTGTAGTCTCCACAGATACGCCTCTGTTTTAAAGATGAAGGCTGTTGCAATTGGCTTCATTTTGGAAAATTAGGTGCAGCTGTTAGGATCCTAGTAAGCTGTCTATACAGCACTATGTTGGGCAAATCCTGAGTACTCCTAAAGTAAAGAGCCTGATTATATTCTCCCATTATACCCTAGATGCTGGTTGGATGACAGAATGGCAACCTGATGGAGTTGCAATGTAATGTGGACGCAATTGGCTGGGACTCCAAGATGCTCTCCTCCCTACCACTTGATTGCTCTGAACTAATATATTAATACTGAGAGATGCTACTGGAGACAAGGCATGTTAGAGGTAGCCAACCCTTTGAGTTAATAATTAATTACCAGACATTCTCAATCACAGGACATTAACCACTTAGCCTTTTAAATAATAATAAATGGAAGGTACGTGTCTAATTAAGGGTCTGTTAAATATTTTGGCGAGATGAACACATAGGGAAAAAGAGAATATTTACAAAGCTGAATGGGGAGACAACCTGCTGTTTGAGGGGAGGGAGGGAAGAGATGCGGTTACTATGAAAGTCCATCTTATTTTATAATGTACTGGAGCCATGGTTATCTGAAAGGACTTTGGGGTCTCTCTCTGATTCCACAGCTGCATATGCTGGGAAAAGGGGGGTGAGGAGGGTGGTATATTGTGTACAGATGGGACTGATTTTTCCTGTAAGCTCAGAGAGATGGACCTTGAGTTTTTACTGCTGCTAACAATCTACCTGACTTTATTTTACATGTCCCAAAACACAAAATGATTGCAATTCCACACTAAGGATTCTGGGTAATATGGTCCAACAGGCATTTTCTGTACTAAGAAATACTGTAATCAGAATTACCACTAGAAGGTGCACAAAACACTGTGGGCCAATATTCTACATTACAGAGCCTTACCTGGATTCACTCTCCTTGGAAAAAAACAACCTCAGGTGTAGTGAATGAGTAGCTCTTTAACAGATTCTTGTTGAAATGCATGTGACCTTCCCCTTCCTCACCCCTTCCCAGGGATTATTTCAGGTCAAACATTGCCAGAGTTCTTTATCTCCTGGTGACAGACATGCTTTCTACTCTGAAGGACAGTTCAGGAAATGGGGGTCACTTACATTGCCTGATAAAGCTGTTAAAACTCAAACTACTGAAGCCATATGGAAGTCAACAGAGCTACACCAGTTTACACCAACCAAGGAGCAGGCTCGAAAGGTTTAGCTTTGGAGAAGAGTGCTTTCGACATTCCTCTATCATCATCCCTGGCATCTCCAAATTCAACTGTCTCCAACCTGTCCCTCCCTTCTTTGAACTCCTCTCAGTCCTGTAGAAGTCCCATGTATCTAAAGACTTCAAAGGACATCCAAAAAAGATTCGGATCAATAGTCTTCAGCTTTGAAAAGCCCAGGGGATATGCAAGAGCTTTAGTTAACCACAAGTTTAGATCCCACAAGGTTTTGGTGACAGGTGGATTTTACTTTACTTGGACCATTTACTGGTTTTCAATCTCGTCTTTCCTTTAGCTTTACCACACTCTACCTTTTCCATTGCGGACACATTTTATGGCACTGCTTCCTACCTAAGATTTAAGGCATTTATGATGCTGGATGTGTCAACTTTTGAATGAGCTATATACCAAGGGTCTGACCACTTGTGATCATGAAATATCCCATGACACTTTTCAAAAGAGCAGGGTGCAAAAGCTGTTATCCTGACTGAATTCCAATTAGTTTTTATTACTATGTGCCTGCCTAAAATTCCCCCTGAAATTTCAACTGGATACATTCTTCTCCAGTTCTTGTCTTAAATCTGTTCCTGTGTGCCATTTAATAATTTTTAATATGGAAATATACCTATCTCATAGAACTGGAAGGAAGCTTGAAAGGTCATCGAGTCCAGCCCCTTGCCTTCACTAGCAGGACCAAGTACTGATTTTTGCCCCAGATCCCTAAATGGCTCCCTCAAGGATTGAATTCACAACCCTGGGTTTTTGCAGGGTTTCACCTCAGAGGTGACTGCGCTTGAGTGGTGGGAAAAGCAAAGTTATCCTTATGTATGTATACTACTTCATTACAGTATGTGGCTCTCTATTTCAAGGATCATAGTGAGGGAATAATAATTAAAACAAAACAAGCATACTGAAGTTTAAGCAAAAATACACCATAATGCCATGAAATAATAGTTAAAAGCAACCAACAAATCCACAAAATTTGCCAATGACTGAGAATAAACTAGCCGTTTGGCTGCTAAATTATAGTTCTGGCAAGAACTATGATGCAAGGTAATGCACACTGGAAATAATAATTTGAATTACTCATGCACATTTTTTGGTTCTAAATAGCTGTAGCCACTCAGGACAGAAGATCTCGGTATGACCAGCTCATTGAAAATATCTTGTTAATGTGGGGGGAAAAAAGCAAACAATGTTAGGATTTATAAAGATGAGGATAGAAACAAACAACATTATAATGCCATTGCACTGAAATACTGTGATCAGTTGAGATTATCCTGTTCCCAAAGACACAGCAGAATTAAAAGCGGTCAGGGACAGGTGATAAAAATGATTAGAGTCCTGGCAAGACTCTTCTATGAAGAGAGATTGAAAAGACTGGGACTGTTTAGTTTAGAGAGTGTACAAATAAGAGGGGATATGGTTGGAGAATACAAAATAATGAATAGTGTAAAGAAGGCAAACTGGCAGCTCCTATTGCCCCCCTCTCTCTTAACACAAGAATGAAGGGATATTTCATAAACTGAAACATTATACACCTCTACCTCGATATAACACTGTCCTCGGGAGACAAAAAATCTTACTGCATTAGAGGTGAAACTGCGTTATATCGAACTTGCTTTAATCCACCAGAGTGCGCAACACCCCCCCCCCCCCGGAGCACTGCTTTACCGCGTTATATCTGAATTCGTGTTATATCGGGTCGCATTATATCAGGGTAGAGATGTATATTTAAAACTGGAAAAGAAATAGGTTTTTTTTTTTAAAAAAACCACACTGCAAAATTACCTTGTGGAACTCACTGCCACAAGATATCACTGAAGCCAAACACTAAGAAGGATTTAAAAAAATGGATGATACTTTATATGGATAATAAGAATATCTACAGTTACTTTACACAGGACAAAGAAAAGAATAAACCCTTATGCTTCAGAGCATAAGCAGACAGCTGATTGTCTGGACAGGGAATATGCTTTCCTTATAGGCCGTGTGACTGATATGGCAATTTCCTGCAATATCCTTGAAATACTGTATTGTATTAAGTTTGTGCATTAGGGTGGCCAGGATTGTATGTAGCCTCTCTAGGGGGGCGATGTGACAAATGTATGACCTGGGAGTTCAAGAGACTACACTGAAAATGTGTGAGGCAAGTATGGACTTTGGGGACAACAATATTTCCTGGGAATCCTTAAGGAGAGGTTAATGCAAATTACCCAACTCCGGTTATCCAAAACCCCAGCCTTTTGAAGCTGTGCCCTGAGGACAGGGTCTTGGTCTGCTAGTTCCTGTTGCAGAATGCCAAGATCAAAGGCCCAAGCTGTATAAAGAAATGGTTGCTCTGCCCAGTTGTTGTTCTGGTTCTGTATCTAAGATAGATACGAACTTGTAACAACTGGGAAAACCCAGTTGTGGGTTTTGAAGGACTGAAAGCTACCAGAGCCTGAGGCTGGAGTTGCGGTAACTTCCTTTCACCTTAAGAATAAACATACTTGCTTAAAAGGAGCTGTGTGGTAATTTATAAGTGTGGGCAATATGCTTTGTAGCCCGGTGGGCTAGCTTGCCTTTATTATAGTCACTGTTTTGCTTTATATTTTGCTTTTATTATATTCAGCGGTAAGGCAAGGAACCTACAGGCCTGTACCTTATAAGATATTAGCTTCAGGAAGTTAGCATAAGACTTGAGGCCTATGTACTTTATCTGTCTAAAGTTTCTCTCTTCAAATGGCCCAACGGAAAACCCAAGTACTGGGGAGCTGTTTAAAGGGAAGTTCTGACCATAGGTATATGATCCAACCACAAGAGTGTCATGGCAACGAATTGACATGTACATAACAGGTACATGAGTATCAGAGGGGTAGCCGTGTTAGTCTGGATCTGTAAAAAGTGACAAAAAAAGAGTCCTGTGGCACCTTATAGACTAACAGATGTATTGGAGATTAAGCTTTCGTGGGTGAATACCCACTTCATTGGAGGCATGTAGTGGAAATTTCCAGAGGCAGGTATAAATATGCAGGCAAGAATCAGCCTTCTTGCCTGCATATTTATACCTGCCTCTGGAAATTTGCACTACATGCATCCGACGAAGTGGGTATTCATCCACGAAGGTACATGAGCTACATCCACAGATACCTAACCACAAGAGGGACATTGTAATGATGGGATACAACTGCTCATAGCCTCTGAGGAGAAAGCAAAGCGCAGGCCCTTACCAGTTTAGGCAGTCTGGCTTGCTGGGGATATCACAGTGGAGATCCAGGGAACTGGGGAGCCTTAAAACCCCAGTCAGGAGGAAATGAGATGCCATTTCTGTGCAAGAGAGTTGATGGCTGGGAGATGGAAACCCATTGAGAGACCATGGAAGACAAATACAGATGCAGTTACTCTGAAACTGTGACAGGCATGTTATTCCATATTTGTCCACTTGAGGGTTTCTTGCATCTTCCTCTGAAGCATCCTGTACTAGACACTGTCAAAAGCAGGATACTAGACTAGATGCACCACTAGTGTGATCTGGAACTGCAATTCCTGTGTTCCTCAGTTTAAGGGACAATCAATACATACTAAACAGGGTTATTTTTTGCAAGTATTCTCTACCCTTAAGAGGCTTGGGAGGGCTCAGGACTGAAGAAAACAAGTAACTATCCTGTTCATTTTAATGAGAGCATTGCAAACATGAAAAGAGATTTCAGGCTTAGATGTTTGTGTCTCAATGGCAAAGAATTACATCTTAGGCCATTTAACATCCCATGAGAGCTTTTAGCGATCTCCAAGAAGTGCCGGCTTTGTCATTGGCCAACAAGGGAATGTATTTGTTTGTAACAAACTTCTAAGGATTAGACAGCTTGTTCAAATATAGTTATAACACCACTCCCTCCAGGGAACTGCCTCATACACATCTCTGAGATCTCCACATCTGTAACTTCCTGTGACCCAGTATATTGGTCTTTCTAAGCCTTTCTAACACAGCCTGATGAGTTGTTTTTCACTATGAATTTTGCAGCCATTTTTGGGATGTCTTCAATTTTTTCAGAACAAACAATACATCTGTGACGGGTTGGATCACAGAAACCCCCTTGGGAGCTGCCACCCGATGTGAAAAGACTACCCCTGCTTCTGCTTTCCCTGCCAGCTCAGGACTCCAGCACCCTGTCTTGCTGAGCCAGACACTCCCGTCTGGCTCCAGACACAGACCCAGGGTCTGAATCACTTGTCCCAAAGCTGCAAGTTTACCTGAAAACAGCTCGCAGTAGCGTGCTTGTCTTTAGCACTCAGATGCCCAACTCCCAATGGGGTCTAAACCCAGATAAATCCGTTTTACTCTGCATAAAGCTTATGCAGGGCAAACTCATAAATTGTTCGCCCTCTATAACACTGATAGAGAGATATGCACAGTTGTTTGCTCCCCCAGGTATTAATACATACTCTGAGTAAATTACTAAATAAAAAGTGATTTTATTAAATACGGACAGTAGGATTTAAGTGGTTCAAAGTAGTAACAGACAGAACAAAGTAAGTCACCAAGCAAAATAAAATAAAATGCGCAAATCTATGCCTAATCAAACTAAATACAGATAATCTCACCCTCAGAGATGTTTCAGTAAGTTTTTCTCAGACTGGACACCTTCCAGGCCTGGGCACAATTCTTTCCCCTGGTACAGCTCTTGTTGCAGCTCAGGTGGTAGCTAGGGGATTCTTCATGATGGCTTCTCTCCTTCTCTGTTCTCTTCCCCCCTTTATATACCTTTTGCATAAGGCGGGAACTCTTTGTCTCTCTGGGTTTCCACCCACCCTCACTGGAAAAGCACCAGGTTAAAGATGGATTCCAGTTCAGGTGACATGATCACATGTCACTGCAAGACTTCATTACTCACTTGCCAGCACACACATATACAGGAAGACTCACAGGTAAATACAGCCATCTGCAGACAATGGGAGTCATCAAGATTCCAAACCATCATTAATGGTCCACACTTTACACAATTACAATAGGCCCTCAGAGTTACATTTTATATTTCTAGTTTTAGATACAAGAGTGGTACATTTATACAAATCAGATGATCATATTCAGTAGATTATAAGCTTTGGAATGATACCTTACAAGAGACCTTTTGCATGAGGCATATCCCAGTTACTTACATTCACTTATTACCGTATTTTCTCTAAAACTATCTCAGTTACATTATATTGACTTATTATCAAGTTTTTTATAAAACCATATAGACTGCACAACGTCACAACATCTATAAATACTAAAATACTTAATGTCAGCTGTACTGTGCCCTTCTCTAGCATCTGATATCTAAAGTTTTCAAAGTATTTTGCAAACATTTATGAATTTAGCATCTTCCTCCCCCACCACCTCTGAGGGTGGGGGTCAGTATCATGAATTCCATTTTACAGGGGGAAAACTGAGGCATAAGGAGATTTAAGTGATTTGCTGAAGATCATCAACTTAATCGAGCATCCCAAAAACCTAGCAGCTTTGGTAGAGTTTTTTTTCCTTGAGTTAGAGCCCACAGCATAAACCTTTATAGCAAACATGGCATGAATTTCACATTTATAACAAAAGCCTAAACCAAGAGGGCTTATCATTTGATCTGGGATTTCGTTATGACATTTTCACATAACTCCGGCAGTGTGTCAATGGGCCAGCTAGACATAGAACTCACACATTGGGATTTCCAATCCCATTCTTGAGGGAGAAAGGAGTGCTGAGAGTCAGGTCACCTGCATTCTATTCCCTGCTCTGCCACTGGACTTGCTGAGGCATAGCTTTGATCTGTGCCTCAGTTTCCCCATCTCTAAAACGGGGAGAATAATAGTGACCTATCTCACAGGCTGAATTCATCAAAGCAAGTTTAGGTCCCTGGATGGAAGGGACTACATTGTAACAAGATCTCAAACTAGTAACACATGTTCTGGCACAGGTAGGGCGACCAACTCTCATGATTTTATAGGGACAGTCCCAGTATAGAATCATAGACTTTAAGGCCAGAAGGGACCATTGTGATCATCTAGACTGGCCTCCTGCATATCACAGGCCACAGAACCTCACCCACCCTCTCCTGTAATAGACCCCTAATCTCTGGCTGAGTTACTGAAGTCCTCACATCATGGTTTAAAGACTTCAAGTTACAGAGGATTCATCATTTACACTAATTTAAACCTGCAAGTGATCTAGGGCTTTGACTTATATAGGCACCTATTACCCCCACTCCCCATCCCATTTTTTCCACACTTGCTATCTGGTCACTCGAGGCATAGGCCAGACATCTAACACAGGAAAATTAAAATACTCATCTATGAGCACATTTTAAGCTCCACCAAATTAAACCATAGTCTGCACCAGGCATCACCAAGCGGAGTACCCAACCTGCAATTTTTGTGATGTAACTTGATGCCTGCAAAAGGCTGCAAATCTCTCAATACATTAGAATAATAAAAACAAATGAAAACTAAGAACAAGAAAAGGGCAGAAAGGACAACACATACTCAGGACAAAGGACAGAAAGGAAAACACATACTCGGGTTTGCAGTGTAACACGTGTTGCATTGGGAAAACATGGAGTCCAAACTAGTCCTAAATGAAGCACTCTGCACTGCAGTAGCTGACAGGCATGCATCAGGCGATCAATATCTACACCCCAAAAAGGTCTGTGGCCCTCCACAAATCTCACATGAGCAGATCTCATTTGAATACCCATCTGTGTCTGGCACCAAGGCCTTCCCTGTGGTGCTTGGAGAGAGATCTTTGGCCAGCAAGCAGAGTGCAAGACTTATAGCCTCAAACCCCGAATGCTGAGGCAAACACGAGACCCAGCAGCAGTGTGGGCAGCCTGAGGCTGGAGTGCTGCTGAAGCAGGAGAGGTCATGCCTGCCTCAAGCAAGACACCGCCTGGCCTAAGCCAGGGAAGTGGAAAGGGCTTCATCTACCCAGAGGCATTCATATGCTAATCCCTGCACACAGTCAGGGAGTGGGGAGAGACTGCACTTGTAATCAGGTTCCTTTTTGCTCCTCGGCATTGTATGGATTACTGTAGCAGTAAATCAAACCCAGTGGGGAGGAGGGGAGCAAAGCGTCCAATCCTGGGAAAGTACATTACTCTCTTTTAGGAATGTTTTCTTCATCTTAACCTCCCTGTTGTACATTGCAGAATCATAGCTGGCACTTGCATTTGGGAGGATATATTTATTTTCGTTTAGGTGAATTTGTCTGCTCAGCTAGGATTGTTATCATTAGCTAGACACGGTATTGTGTTGGTAGGTATAAAGGCAATTCCATACATGCTGCTATTCCAGTCCTGAGACCCTCCCATCCCCATAGCTCTGCCAATGCCTCTCACTCCTGCCCTGCAGCCTCCAGCTATTGCAGGCCTGCCTCCCTCCTGCTTCCTCCTCCAATATACACTGCTCTGCTGATCTGAATCCTGACTCAGAGTGCTCTCTTCTACTTCAGTCCTGAGCCTATTGTGAACAGAAACTACCATTCACATCAAAGTGAGAATGCCTCTATCATAAGGATAAGCCCAAGGAATTAGGTTCAGAGCAGAGACTCAACAAATTCACTCCATTTTTGACCTGGATCAAGACCTGAACCTACGGGACTCCAGAGGTGCAGTACACTGCTAACCCACTTTGCCAACTGAAAGCCCTCCTCACATGTTCTGGAAGGAGGGCGGCAAACTGCAACAAGGAAGGTTTTTCCTCTTAAACGCAAGGCATTGCTACTATTTATAACAAATCCCTTCTGATTTGGAAAGAGCCTACCCTCTGTCCCCAGCTGGGCATACAATCAAGCAGCATCTGCCCAGTCCATGGGGAGACTCAAACCCCAAACATCTCCAATAGGTGTGTGTGCAATGCTGACTGCTAGAGAATCAAAGCTGCAGGGCAAGGGGTGGTTGAGCGATGGGCTCATCTGGGGTTGGGGAGATGGAGAGGCAGAAGCCAGATGAGAGGGCAGGCTAAGGGACCAAAGGGAAAGGGAAATCATGCCAGTGATTTGAGATTCCACAGATGGTTTCTCGTTAGTGGTGGTGTTGTGAAGTCCCCTGGACATACCTCTGGAGGCCCCTTCCTGCCAAAGCCAGGCCTGGAGCTCCCAGTCTTAGGGAAGAACTCAGAGCCTTTGAGAACAAAGAAAGAGATCCAAAGAAGTGGGCTGTAGTCCACAAAAGCTTATGCTCTAATAAATTTGTTAGTCTCTAAGGTGCCACAAGTACTCCTGTTCTTTTTGAGAACAAAGACATCCTTATGTTGGGGAGATGGGAATAGAAGCTATACACAGGTAGCATCATGCACACACCCCACCACCTCTGCTAGTCCTGCAGGCATCACCTCCCTCCTCCAGGGTTAGGTCTGGCACCAGCAATCCCTATCCCAGATTCTTATCTGGCAGCAATCCCCCTCTCCTTTTCCCCAGCCTCCTGTCTGGAAGCAACCCCCCCTTCACCCCAACTTCATGTCCAGGACCAACCACCTCTCCTTCCCTCTATGATTCCCCTGTCTGGAAGAAGACCCCGTCCCCTCTCCTAGTCTCCTATCTGGACACCTCTTCACTTCACCCACCCCAAATCTCCTGTCCAGGAGAAGCTCCCTCCCAGTCTCCTCTCAGGGATCCTTCGCTCCCACCATCTCCTGTCCAGGGGAAGCCCTCACTCCCCAACCCTATATCTCTTGTCTCAGATAAGTCCCCTCCGCCTCCTTCTTCTCCCTTGTCTTCTTTCTGGAATAAGTCCCCCCTCCCCCCATTCTCCTGTTTGAGAGGAGCCCATGGTGCAGTAGCAGTGAAGATTGTTTTCTTGCTCGGTTAGAGCAACAAAGGAAGCTGCTTGATACTGGCGGCTTTATCCAGCCGTTAGCCCTGGGCTTGGCTCACAAGAGGTGACACCAGCACAAACACGAGGCAAGGAGGAGGGGGACACAGGATTTCAGCAACATGCTCTCCAGTACCAGAAAGTGAAGGTCTTGCCTAAGAGCTTCTCCAGCCTTGGTCAAGCCAAGCAGCCCGCAAATGTTCTGGGGCCTGGGCTGCCCACTCCAAGGCCTCCCACCCCACTCTGGGAGGAGCAAGATAAATCAACGTGAGGCAACATCTGCCAAGATATTGACTTTGGCTCTGGTCACGAGCTGCCAGCACTTCAGAGCTGGGAAATATTCAGCTTGATTATCTCTCACCGCCAAGAGGAAGTTTCTCTCTATGCTTAAAAATCACTGGGATGAGCCAAGGAGGAATCGATCCGCTGGAGAGAAACGCTGACAAGAAAACGTGAGTCAGAGACAGGGCGAGGGCGGATGACGGGCAAGCAACGAAGACAGCCTCTGGCATCTTGCCTGGCCAGGTTAGCAACCAGCTTCAGGGCCGCAAAGAGAACAGGCTGAACAGGCCCCAGAGACACCAAAGCTTTGGAGCAGGCCCCTTGGACAGATCCTTCCTCCCACCTTCCCCTTCCCCTCTCAGAGGGACTCTTTCTTTCCTATCCCCCCATTCCTCCACCCCAAAATGTTCCCTTTCCACCTTCCTCTGTCCCTCCATAGCACTGGGTCTATTTAGCTCCTTTGTGTGTCCCTGAAAGTCTCCTTGCTTGCCATCTCAACTGAAACTTTCCCCTTTGTAAAGACCAGCCTCCCTCCCTCCCTGCAGCTCCGTGGCATATACCAGAATCCCATCCCTCTGCCAGTAAAGGGATCCATCAACACTCGCACTGTACATACCCACAGCGAGGCCTGGCCCTGACTCTGAAAACTCTCCATTTCCTCCATCCCTTTTGACAGTTGTGGGGTTACCCCAAATTTACTCCCTCCTTTGTAGAGCACTTATTGCTACAGGCGAAAACTGCTGTATTCAAGGTTAAATATTATTACTGCTACTACTGCGGTCCTGGCCCTTAGCACATCTGGCCCATAGATTGACACAGCGCTGCCAGTCCCAGGTGGGAGGAAATTGAATGGGGCTCACCACGTTACTTTGCTTGGGCACACACTCATCTGATGGTTGGACCTACATACCCCAGACTTATCACCAATACTGGAGATGGGACGGTAGGATGGGAAGGGAAGAAATAGCCCAATAAAGGTTAGTGAATTCATGTGACACAACAACCCATATGGACTTTAATCTCTGGGATGATGGTGCTAGAATTACTATGGTACTGAGCACTGTATTGATCTATGGGGTCAGTGGGTAAAATGACAGACAATTGGATAGTTAGCTGGAAATGGTGGAGACTGGAAACCAGGTTTAATGCTGTTTTAGAAAGGCTTCCCTAGGTAGGTTGCCTGCAGCAACTTCTGCTCCTAATTACAGGATGCCAATCTCAGGTTCATCTGGAGAGTGTAAAATCAGTCAGGATCTATGCATCACCACAAAGTCTTAAAGAGACAGTGCCTCTCTCTCTTTTTCACACACAGACACGTGCCAGAGGGAGACTAGAAAGGAGCAACCGGCTTTGAGGAAGGCACCTGGCATCGCACAAGTTGCTATCACAAGTTTTACTGTGCATCTCCAGTATCGTGTCCCTTCTATTCCACATGGACTAGAGGACATTCCCAGTGCCACCTCTAGCCCTGTTCTTGTGACTGAAAAACTCTGGTTGAGGTGTTTGTAAGACAGCAGCTGATGATCTGCTGTTTGATTTAAGTGGCTAATAGCACAAAGCCTCGAGTTCCGGAGGACCTTTGTCCCGATCGCACACAGCTCAGCAGCGCCATCACATTTTAGATTAATCATTTCTTCTTGTTGGTTGCATAGCACTGGCTTCCAGCAAAAGCAAAGCTAGGGGCTGCTATCCCTACCCCGCCCTGGCAATGCTGCACTGACTCAGCATCTCACAGGAATGTCTGATCTCCCTCTCTAGAACTGGCTCTGGAAGGAAAAAAATCTCTCACCCATTCTCCTTCAATTTCTAGCAGCAGCAGGCCCGCAGCAGATAAAGGAAACATCTGGCTGTGTCATTTCTCTCTCGTAACAGCAGCAGTGTGAGGGCCCCGATTGTGAGCTTTCAGCCTCAGTCCTGGCCTGTAACCACCCCATTAACAAACTGGCTTTCCCTCCTTTCTATTTCCATGTTGGGATCCAATTAAGAGAGAGAGGTGAGGGAGGGGAAGACAGAGGGGCAGAGCCCTGAGCAATGTAATGTTAAAGGCATCCGAATGCATTCCTGCTGGGAAGAGAGAGCGCTTTATTGAAGAAATGGCCCCCACTTCCCTCTGCCTTTCACCCCCTTCATATGAGCCGTTGGGACAAAGAGGCACCAGGCATTCAGCTCAGGAACAGAAAATAAATACACTGGGGATACTCGGCAGTCCCTGCCTGAATACAAAGCACTGATTGATCAGCCATTTCTACTGAGAGAGCTGAGAGCCTGCACTGTGATCTGCACCAGAGCAGCTCAGCTGCTCTAACTTCAGCCACCCACTCCCCATCCCTATATACAGGTCCTAGTTAATATGGGCAGGAGGGAGGGAAGTTCAAATTAGATTAGCTGAGCCAAGAGGAAGGAAGACAGAAGGTGAGAAAGGGAGCGGGGAGCAGGAGTAAGTGGGGGCAGGGGAAAGAGAAATTGAGACACAACAGAAAAGAGAGGGAGGGAGATGGAGACAGCAAGAGTCATCTGTGACTGACATCTCCATCAAGCAATGTGGCTGCTGGATCAGGGACTTTGCCAAGTAGAGGAAAGGTGGGTGTGGGTTGAGGGGGATGGAAGAGATCGTGTGTCTTGGGTTTTATAATGAACTTATCTGTTCTCTCTCAATGGACAAATCTCTGGATATCTCCCTTTCCCTGCCCTGCTGGCAGGGCCGGCTCTGTCTTTTTTGACGCCCTAGGCAAAAAAGCCATGCGGCAGGGGAGGGCGCCGAGCCTGGCTGCGGGCCCGCAATTCCTGACCGGGCCGAAGTACCGGGGGGAGGGCGGCGAGCCCGCCGCGGCTCCGCTTTCCCCAGCGGCCAGAGCGCCGGGGGCAGGGCGGCAAGCCCGGCTGCGGGCCCGCAATCCCCGACCGGGCCGAAGCGCTGGGGAGCCGGGGCTCTCCGCTCTCCCCGGCGGCCAGAGCGCAGGTGGCAGGACGGAGAGCCCCCGGCAGCCAGAGCGCTGGGGGGGAAGGCGGCAAGCCCGCTGCGTTTCCGCTCTCCCTGGCAGCCGGAGTGCCGCGGGGAGGGCGGCGAGCCCAGTCGCGGCCCCGCTCTCGGGCCGGAGCGCCGCGCTGCCCCCCTCCAGGCGCCGCCCCAAGCACATGCTTGGTGGGCTGGTGCCTGGAGCCAGCCCTGCCTGCTGGGAGCACAAGACAAGCGGGATACCAACAGAGAGAAGGAGGAGAGGTTAATGGGATGCATTGTGTGCCAGCCTAACTCTAAGGCTAGGAGTTTGTGGCTACTTCAAATGATTGAGAGGAACAAGTATTAATGGGGAAGAAGAAAATGATGCTATAATCCCTCTCAACAGCAATGGGACTACCACGATGGCTGTAGTCAGTGGCGATACATAGTTATCAGGGACAGGGGTAGCAGCAAGTGCAGGTGCTAGTAACCCCTCCCATCCATCACTATGGGATGATTTGTCATTACTAGTGCCCACATACGGCACATGGTACTAGGCATGGTCCACATGATTCAAAAGACATAGCCCCTACCCTGAAGAGCTCACAGTTTAAGACAACAAGTAATATACTTTTTATATATATTATCTACATCCTGGTTTGTTTATTGCATAAACACATATCAGCTACCACCAACCACTTCTAAACCTGCCAGTTAGTAGCTGGAAAATTTCTTACAGGTGACAGACAATAACTAGCTCCCTGTAATGGCGAAGAGGATGGGAAGGTGGAGATAAGTGATGCAGGCTCTGATTTTGCAAAGACTTGCACTGTACTCACGTGAGTAGTCCCACTAAAGTCAAATAGTCTCAGTGTATTAAGTTAAATATGTGCAAAAGTGTGTGCAGGATCAGGGTCTTAATTTACAAACACCGACACCTATTTTTATAATGTATCTACAAATTATACCAAATATTAAATTAAATATTCATCAAATCCAGGAATTAAACAAATGCTTATGGTTGGATGTACATCAGCACGTGTCTGTGCATGTGAGTCTTTGCTGGTGGGGATGGGTGTCATTCTCCACGTGTCTCTCTAGAGGGTCCAGAAATTCAGAAGCCAGCCTATTCCTTTACATTTACTACTGATACAGCTTGTCAGCTCTGTTTTTATCCAGTCAGCAGCACAGGAGTGAGGGCATGAGAAAGGAGTGAACAGGGAATCCAATCAATGTAGCCAAAATGGGTTACTTCAAAGAAGAAGAAGAGGAGCTGAAGTGCTCAAGGATGATGGGCTGTGAGTGTCTGAGTCACGCAGCTCTTGCCGGCTCATCTATTCTAGAAATAAAATGGTTGTGCAAGATGTTCCCAGGGAAAGGGAAGATGATGGAGGAGAAGAGGGTGACACTCTAAACAGGTTGCCTTGGGTGCAGGAGCTTCACAGATGGAGGCGCTGCAGGGGTCAGAGGTTCCTCAACCTACTGTCTGGAACAATAATGCAGCTGAGAGCTCAACATCCCAGATAAATCTACTGGGCTGACCGATGGAACTGGAGGGGAACAAAGTCCGTCTGCGAAATGGCAGGAGGCTGAAGAAGGAACGTCTCCATTTAATAAGCAAACTGCGGGCTAATGGAAATACTGATGGGGCCTGAGCATTCCAACCCCACCTTCTCCACCCAAACCCCGACCCTGGAGACTTAAAACCTTCCCATTCTTCTAACTGCTAATAAACCCATAAAAAGCAACAGAGTCCTGTGGCACCTTCAAGACTAACAGATGTATTGGAGCATAAGCTTTCGTGGGTGAATACCCACTTCGTCAGATGCATGTGTCTGACGAAGTGGGTATTCACCCACGAAAGCTTATGCTCCAATACATCTGTTAGTCTTAAAGGTGCCACAGGACTCTCTGTTGCTTTTTACAGATCCAGACTAACACGGCTACCCCTCTGATAATAAACCCATATGCTCTGACATCTAACAGACACCCAGCAAGTTGTGTCTCCCCCATGTCCCCTGATACTGGGGCATGGGGATTCAAATCACTCCCTAATGTTAGGTACCAATAAACTACCAAGCCAGCTGGCTCTGAGTTCTATCAATGGGGGGGCCCACTGACCCAAGCCCTTCTGTAACATTTGCCAGAGCTGACTGAGCAAATAATTCACAGGGAACAATCACTCAGTGAATTCAGCTTCCTTTTGCGTTTGTCCAGCCCTGGGCAGATGGTGATTTTCTCAAACTGATTCACTATCTGAATTCACTCAGTGAGTGGTTGTTTTTTTTTTTTTTTTTTTGCACAAGGGCTTAAATTCACAAACACTTTGCTTAGTTGTGATTGGTGAAATAAGTCACATGCTTTTGTTTCTGTCCCCTGGCTGGATGAATGCAATAACTCTTACGGGGTCTGATCCCTAGACCACTGAATCAATGGAAAGATTCCCACTGATTTCATTGGACTTGGGATCAGGCTCATTATCTGGAGGAGAGTATGAAGAAGTGCCCAGAGCTTAGTTACTGTCCTGATAAGGGAGCAGATAAGGATTTTAGAACATTTTAACCTTTCTTTCTCAGTCCTGGAATAGGCCTTGCCTGAGATATCATTCCTAGAAAAATAAGGCTGCTGTAAGATTGATTGGCTGGGTACAGAATTTAAAGGTAATTTTCTCTTGTCACATTCACATAAAGTAATGTGGTTCAAGGTGCAATCAGATTCACATCTGGCTTGTTTAACTGCCTTTGCAACGGGTGTCTGGTGAGGGGTTATGGGAAACATCATCTCCCACTGATTCCCCAAGCCATGTCCCACAAAATACATCAGGTGCATTGCATTCACTAGCCCGTGTCATGAACAGTCACTGACACAAAGTAATTACATGGGTGTGAGTGTGTGAGAGTACACACACACACACAGTCCCAGCTGCAGAGGGTGCTGTCAGATTCTCATTTGCTCATCTTCTGGTCTGTTTAAAATTTGCTTTCCATGAACATCAGGGCAAGTAAAACTCAGCTGCTGAAATATTCCCAGAGAGGAAAAAAAATGCTCTCAAACAAAAGGAGCACAGCTGCAGCCAAAGTGAATTCATTTTTTAAATTCAAGAAAATAGTCACGGGCCATTTTTTCTGCTATTTGCCTAAGCTTTAATATTTGGCAAATGATACTGAACCACAGGCTATGTGTTCCAGGCACAGTATGTCACTGACTAGTCCTCTTTGCCTTGAGTTCTACATTCACACTGTATCACTGAGGAGCCATGGTCCTCTAGCTTTGAGTCATATATTTACGGTATACCACTGCACAGTTACTGTCTCCTAGCCCTGCATTATAGCCACAGCAAACAAATGAAGCAGCAACAATCATTATATTTTACATACATCACATTCTTATGAAACAAAGGCATTGCTCTTCTGCACAACTGAAGGCAAAAGCAAATGGCAAATGAGAAAAGCCCTGGTTTTTAGCTGCTCTAGGCTATTAGACATCCTGCTTCTCCTGTGACTTCTCCCTCCAATCCTCCCTTTCTTTTCTTGCCCCCTTCATTGGTTTCTTTCCCTGAGCGTCCTAAGCCAGCTCACACAAGCAAAGAAATATGCTACAGCACGCAAGGGAGATTCAACTGAAGCTCTAAGACAAGAGTGTTGTGCACTGCCTTTTCCTCCGCCATAAATACAGCTGAGACGACGACTGGGTAATTGGCTAAGTGCCTTGTCAATTTAATAACAGAGAAAGAGATGGGGGAGGAGGGGAAGGGGAGAGATTGGTATTTACTATTCAAAGCCATGGATGCTGCCTGCCAGTGGATTTCAACGCAGGTTTTGTTTGCTCTGAGAGGAAAGAGAGTGAATGGACACAGAGTTCTGCGCTGCGGTCTCCCTTACCTGGCTCTCACACAAGATTGGAAGAGCAGAGCAAGAGAGAAGGAGTTGGAAAAGAACAGGACTAACATAGACGGCATGCAGTCGTATTGGAGTCCCTGGTTAGACAGTAGTTGTGCTCCCCAACAGTTAAACACTGACATATCCTGGGCTAAAGTACCATCTCTGATACATAATGAGGCTCAGCAGAATCATGCATTAACATCATCACAGAGAGTTGTGGTACCAGGTCTTCCAATGTGGCTGCCTTGTAGTGTAGTTGTGGATCTTGGAAACAGGACTGATGGGAACTGACACACTACAAAGGGACTCCACCTAAAGATGTCTTCTCTCTCACGTTCACCAGCTGGGGGGTGACTTCTGCGTATAGAGTTTAAAGGTAATTTTCTCTTGTCATGTTCACAGAAAGTCATGTGGTTCAAGGTGCGATTGGATTCACAGGTTTAATATAAAGCTCACCCTACCCACTCTCACTGAGCAGCTATAGGAAAGAAAAAAAATCATTATCTATCTTGATACTGCGGGGGAAACTGAGGCACAGAGCAGGGATGTGAAATACCCAGAGTTGCAGAGTGTATTACATCAGTGATGTAATAGCCAGGAATACAGACCAAGCAGTTCTATTTGCCCTCTCCAGCTCTGCCCATTAGTCAGCACTGCCTCTCAAACACATACTAATGGCAACATTAATAAGCATACGTGCACTCACACAAGTACACACACAATCCCATTCACAAATGGAGACAAGCAACCCCCCCCCCATTTTAAATATGCACACGTACACAGATACAGACATATACGCACAAATGCATGCAGGCTCTGAAATATACAAACACTTTATAACGTCACACTAATGTGCTATTAAAAAGCATAAGTGGAATTCAACCATAGCGAAGTGGGTGTAACGCCCTTGATTTCAATGTATCTATGCTAGGGTTACCATACGTCTGGATTTTCCCAGACACGTCCGGCTTTTTGGTGGTCAAATCCCTGTCCGGGGGGAAAATTCCAAAAAGCCGGACATGTCCGAGAAAATAGGGAGGAGTCGTGGGGCTTGGATCCGTGCTGGGGCTGGAGCCGTTGGGGCCGGCGGTGCTTGGCCGCCGGCTGGCGCCGATCGGCCGGGGCTGGTGCCGGATGGGCCGGTAGAGCTGGAGTCGCCAGGGCCTGGAGTCGCCAGGGCCGGAGCCGCTCGGCTGGGGCCGGTGCCTGTGCCCCGGGGTCTGAGCCGAGCCGGAGCCACTCGGCCGGGGCCAGCATGCTCGGCCAGAACCAGGGCCGGTGCCCCAGGGCCCAAGCCAAGCTGGGCCGGAGCCACTCGGCCGGGGCCAGTGCCCGTGTCCTGGGGCCCGAGCCGAGCTGGAGCCGCTGGGGCTGAGGTCTGTGCGCTCCACCAGAACCGGGGCCAGTGCCCCAGGGCCTGAGCCGGGCCAGAGCCGCCAGGGCCAGAGCCGCTTGGCCAGGGCCAGTGCCCCGGGGCCTGAGCTGAGCTGGAACCGCTGGGGCCGGGGCGGGCGCGCTCAGCTGGAACTGGGGCTGGTGCCCCAGGGCCCGAGCTGAGCCAAGCCGGGCCCGAGCCGCTCAGCCAGGGGGCCGGACTGGGCCGCGCCTCCTCGCGCCCCCCCCCCGCCCCAGCTTACCTGCTGCCTGCCTCCCGTTTCAGGCTTCCCGCGAACATTTGATTCGCGGGAAGCAGGGGACGGGGAGGAGCAGGGGGGCAGAGCATTCAGGGGAGGGGGCGGAGACTTTGTGAAAGGGGCGGAGTTGGGGTGGGGCCGGGGAAGGGGGCGGAGCCCCTTGGAGTGTCCTCTTTTTGTTATTTTAAAAAATGGTAAACCGTATCTATGCCTTCATAGTGTGGGCAGGAAATTAGGCTAGCCCTAATGGTCTAGGCCTTTGCTTGCTTGGCCTGGACCCGCCTTGTGGCTAGCAGGCCCAAAGCCTGAACCAAGCTAAGAGTTGAGTCTGTAACCACTGTAGTTGGGGAAGGAGTTGGGGAAGGGGGAGAGGGGCAGTGGGGAGAGGCAATGGAAAGCCCCTGAAACAGGAACAATTTGCACTATGTGCCTACTGCTTTTGAAATACAATAACCACTTGTAATGTAACCTATAAGTGTGAAGCAATTATAAATGTAACCCATGCCTCCCCTGTACCAACTGTGTAACTTCCCCATTATGCTATTGTACCCCATGAAGGGCATTGTGTAACAGCACCCCATAAAAGGCAAAGTTGCAGCAAGATGCTGGAAAGTACGGAGGAGACCTTAACTCAATTACTTCCATACAAGGCAAGGTTGCAAAAAGGTGCTGGAAAGTACCGAAAAGACCCTAACTCTTAACCTGTGTTAATTCTAAATAAGGTCATTATTATTCAAGTATGTGTAATTTGTTTGGGGTTTTAAGCTTTAAAAGCTCCTGTATGCTTTGCTTTGTGGTGAGCAGTTCCAATAGCTGCTGCCCCCAACACGTTGGTGTGTTTCCAATAAACAGGCCTCAGGCTGAGTCTTTGATCAAAAATAATTCATGGGTGACTTTTTCCACGACAATAGCCAGGGCTCAATGTATCCCCTTTGCTACAGTTTGTACAGTGCCTAGCACTTGTCCATATCTGGGGCTTCTAGGTGCCACTATGAAAATAATATAGTATATTGGTGACACAGATTCTTTTGAAATAGTTGTTTTCTGGGCGGAGGTGAAATGTACCTTTATTAGTTATTATTACTTACCAAAAAAAAACAGACATGTGAGATGCACCTTAAAGCATGGAGCGAATGCTTTTGAATCAGATTTAGCTGAAAATCACACTAATGTTTCTCATATCAGAGGACAGCAAAAACAAAAACTAAGTAAACTTCCGACTTCATCTTTGTGGCCTCCTATTGCCCTTACTCATAGGGAGCATGAGGCTTTGCAAATCCAAGTGAATTTTGATGGACAGGCAAAAGTAAGGCACCCAGAATGAGAATGGCTAAATTAATTCCAGGACCAAACCCAATCCAGTTACAACAGATGCGAATTGGCTTTGTCACTATCAGAACCAGCCCTCTATGCATCTGGGTTTCAAAAGCAGTATATACAATACATATTTGAAAACATTATAGTTAGAAACCATAGATCCCAGTAACTTCAATTTAATTCAAGGCAAGGGGAGCAGAAGAGAGATGGGCTCAGAGACACTCCAGGTAACTCGCACTGCTATATACATTTTAATGCCAACTAAGCAGGAAAACATATGGCACTTAATTGCAAACTGAAGTGCATGTGAAGACCCAGGGGAGGAGGTTAAAGCAACAGTCTGACGCAGTCTCTCCTCCTCCACTTTTTTGAACATAAGTTATATGTATAAACACCATATGTGTATCAATACAACTTCCTTTTCATATTCCCCATTGAGGCCTTGTTTGTGATCTGTTACACCCGTTTCTGGTGTGTGTATATATATATTTCACGATGGCCCCTGTCACCATTGGGCATATATATTTTGTGAGCCCTCTAGCCTCCAGGAATGTACATCTTGTGATTCTCCTTATCACTAGGCACATATTTTGCGACACCATCTGCTGCCATTCCTGTATATTTTGCAGCATCCCTCCATCCCTGCGTGTGCGCGCACACACACACACCACATACCCCTATATACCTGCATACACACATACACAGTAGTGTAGTAAAGATACACACAAAATATTAGCAGAAGTATAGTTAGTTCTTCTGTAACAGATCTTGATATGTTTATCTCTCTCCATGTTTGCCCACTCTACCTAACACCAAGGCCTTGTTTAACTAGAGAGGAAGACGACCTGCCAATGCAAATCAAGACATACTAATGAAAACTCTGGTCCGTTGCATTCATTGGCTTACTGTATTAACTGGTTGAGAGGCAATGGGGTACAGCGGATAGGACACTAGAGAAGGTTTTATTCCATGACTGGTTGTGTGATCCTGGGGAAGTCATTTCACCTCCCAACCTATGTCTGCGTTATCTAATAGATTAAAAACTCTATGGAGCAGGGATTGTCTCTTACTAAGCACAGCACCTTGGGATCTTGAAGTGCTGCCATAATACAAATAATAATAATGATTATGATTTTACTGTCAGGACTACGTTAATATGCTACTTTACACCGCTGGATACATCCATAGTCATTTCTAGCAAAGAGCTCAGCTCAGTGCTTCCTGTTATAAATCATATTCTAATTCTAACTGTAATCTAAACAGCTTTTACTTTTCTTTTTTCCAGATAGCATAGAACATAAACTTTGTTTTGATGCCATGTTAGTGTTCTGCTTGAGGGGCTTTATCCATAAGCATTGCTGCAAATGCAGGCTATCAATAAGATACCTGAAGGCCAAAAACAGAGTGTGAGTAAACTGCTTATATTACAGGATCACACATTCAGCACTGTAATTATTGCTGGAAATGTGATTGTAGCTGCTCTTTTGATGCACATATAACTTTCAGAAATCAACTGCCCTTTGGGCTGAAATTTCCAATATCCATTTTCACACCAAAATGGAGTATTTTTTTTAAAACATTTGGTCAAATTGGAAATTGGCCATTTATTCAGAAGTTGGATCAAATTTTATATTTTTCAGCAATAAATCAAAATCAGATTTTTTTTTCTTGTGTGCTTGGAAACACTCGAGAATAGTGGGCTAGATTCTGCCGTCAGAGAGGTCCTGATCCTCCAAGCAACTGAGCATCTTCTGGGAGGTGTTTAGGAGCCTAATCTCTCTGTGAAGTCACTGGGAGTCAAGGGCACACAGTACCGCCTCAGTGGTACTCCGGAATCAGCTTTGGAGACTGGTGTAAATTTTGAGTACTTCTGGTGACCTGACTGGACTTCTCTGCTGTAACTGAGCATCATTCACCCAATGGAGTTAGACCAGGGATGAACTTGGCCCATTTTGTGTTCAGCTGATGACGTGATGGGCATTAGAAAAATGACTAAGGGTTAAGTTCACCCCGTGCAGGGGGCCAGCATGAGGTTTGGGTAACTCTTCCACTCTTGCTATCATTGATGGAGCTGCACCAGAAAGAGTATTACAGGGAAAGCATTTTAAATTAATGGTAGTGCAGACAAGGCCACAGACATACAGGCAATGGAAGGATCTCTTCAAATGAGACCCTTCGTGCAGAATTGGGGAGGAGACAGTGGGGGAAAACCAACAAATAGGTCCTTGCTGTAATGCTGTGAGGATGAAATTTCACCCCAGATCACGCAGAGACTTAAGATCACTGGAAAGGATGCTTTTTACCATCCCAGCCCCAAGTGGCAGCCCTGGCTCCTAACCAACCAAGTCTTCCCCATTTCCTCTCAGGCAAGGAGTGAAATGACATAAGAAAGGTGGTAGTAAGCCATACCTAGTAGAACTGTTCGTCATAAGGAACCAACACCACACAGCCTGTCATATCTCTTTAAAAGAGCCTAGGAAGACTGGCCAAGGAAGCGAGTGCATGTACGCTGTCCACAATTACTTCTGACAGAGATCCACCAATCCAGGAACATCATCTTGCTTGGGGCAAGTAATAAAGCTTGGAGATGCAGAGCTTGTGTGAGCATGTAACTTACTGCACATCTGGCTCACACAGCTGGATCACTTTTAGTGTCTGGCACAACACTGGCAACCAAACACTCCCTTCACACGCTTGAGACGCGCTCATAGGTATCCTTATTCAGCTCACACTGACAAACCCTCACACATGGCAGTTACAAATACCACCTCAATGATACACACATTCTACTCTGCTGCAAATGCAGTTTTAATACAAAGCATCTTGATAAACTCCAGGGCTGCAGGGTTAAGTGAGAAATAGAAATCCAATGACCGGGGTGGTCAAGTGAGCTTAATAGCTTGGTTGCTGCCATATGTTCTGAGCACATCCTACAAACACTGTTCCCTGCTGCTCATCGAAAGTGGTGAGCCGTGGAATAAACCTGCATTAAAAAACTGCAGCATATAAGCAGGGTGGGGAGTCCTGCTGAAAAGGGTTAATGAAATGTACGAATCCCAACAGAGTGGAAGGAGGGGAGAGGACTCTGGAATCAGATGCAGCACTCGTTGTTAGGTGTTTTCCGTGTTGCGTCTAAACCCTTCCATCATGAACGCAAGGTGGATGAATTACTCTGCAAATCCTATTACTCCATGTGGATAAACCTTACATGCAAGTTAACAAGTCTGGAGAGCCAGGGAATGAAATCTGCTGAAAGGATATTCCAGGATCAAAACACAAGCAATGAGAGAAGGAAGGAACGAACACACACATACACCCCCCTATTTCCTAACATCTTCCCTACACACATACTCCTCCATCACTAAAGAATGCAGGGCAGGGCACAGCAGATCATGTAGCAAGACACTTAGTGACATCTAGCAGGATTTATTTCAGAGGACGAGAAAGAAAACTTTGCTGCTGCAGTTAGCTTTGCTAGGGAATTGCTCCCTAGATGCTCCAGGGTTTGTGCACTATCAGCTACTCTCACAGATTACAGGCTTATTTTAGATGGTGTCCAGTACTTTTACTGCCATAATATACAGTGCATGCATGCATGTGCGCACACACACACACACACACTTCGTCCAGTAGGGGTAGTTACAGTAGGTAAGTTGGGTAAAAGTAGGATTTGAAAAGGAGCTTGTGGGAGATAGTTTATTTTATTTTAGTTAGGTGGGACATTGGTTTGTTCAAAGCCTAGATAGCCTGGGAATGACCCTTACAAAGCCTCCACGGGGAGCAGTTAATCTTGGCTCTGCACAATACTAGAGAATCATCCTTCCCATGCAACAATACCCCCATGAGAACCATTAGTACATGTATATACAGTATAGACCCATTTCTTCAGCTATGAAAGGAAGTCAATACAGTGACCAGAGACATAACTCAGACGGATCTCAGAGTTGGTACCTCTTTTTCTCAGAGTTGGTACCTCTTTACTTCACAGCTCTTAAAATGAGACACCCGAATGTATTAAACAAATAAAAGTCATACCTTCCAAAAGGATCTCATATCAGAGTTCTGGCAACACAGTGAATAAAGTTTTGCATAGGAGTAAAATGGAGTATCGAGAGAGCAGTTGAACATCTGGCAAGCACAGCTGGACCCCTTTCAATTTATCCATTGATACTGCGGGACCAGTGAAACACACGTGCATGAGCACATTTCCCTTTTCCCAATAAAATCCTTCTTCGCCAGAGGGTGGGGGGGGGTGTTCAGAAGCTTTTGGGTGACATTAAGGTACAGAAATACACATGCACACAGCCCCGATTCTAGCAGCAATCACTACTGCAGTTCAGGGGGTAAAACAACACACACAAGAAAAAGTTGGCAAAATGCCCTACCTGAGGATGGCCGTATCCCCCTGCCTCACGGTGATGTTATCGGTGCCTCGGGTAAAATCCAAGCTGCGGACTGGCAGCCCTGTAGGGAGAAGGCAAAGCAATCTCAGTAGGACCAACGGTAATTGTTTCCGATCAGGCTGAGCCCTTCCTCCCATGGCTGGGCTGCTTGAGTTTCAATGTATGTACTTCTCTCTCTCTGCACGTGTATATGGCTAGCTAGAGAGCTGTATGTGAAAACACAGTAAAAATAATGTGCAACTCTGTCTCTGCCGGAGAACCCCAGGAAGAGGTGATTTTGCAGTCTCTCTTAGCTGCCACTTTCTCTCGGTCTTCTCAGTCTTGTGCTGGCTTAGCTAAAAAAAAAATTCTCCAAAAAGTCTGAGCAAAAGACTCCAACAAAAAAGAAACGTGGGGGGATGCTTGGGGAAGAGATCAAAACGAAGCAAGAGGAAAAAAAAAAACAGATGTAAAAAAATAATTAAGTCTATCTGGAGTGATGGTTAAAAAAGGAAAACGAAAAAGAAGAGTCCTGTGTGCTTCCCCCCTGCGTGTGGATGCTCCTGCTCCTGTGAGTGGCTGTGCAGTCTCTGAGCACTGAGCTCCCTTCCTAACCCACTTTCCCAGGCAGAGCGAGGCAAGGAGGGGCGGGAGGGAGCGAGCCTTACTAGTGAAACAGAAGCTCAGCACTACAGTAGGAGCAGGGTGGGTGTGGGGGGGGGTGGCGAAGCCCTGAACAGCAGCATCTCCTGTCTTCCTCGCTCTGTGTAACCCACCCACCGCTCCCCCCCCCACCCCATCCATCCCCCGCCTCTTCGCACAACTGCCCCCTTCAGCAGAAGCCAGCCCTGATCAAAGCCTGATGCTTCTTTAGGTTGTCACGACAACAGCTCCATCTGAGGCCTGGCCGATTCCTTCAGAACAGGGACTTGGGAGCTTAGAAAGAGACCTAAGTTAGGGAAATATGGGACTGGGCAGGAGTGGGGGACAGAGGGGGCTGGAAAAAAGGGGGATGAGAAAGGGAAAAAGGGAAGGAGGAGGAGACTGGAAAGGAAAGATGAGAGGGAGGGTGGAGGGCATTGGAAAAAGGAGGATGGGGAGGAGGCTGGAGAAATATGGATAAAGAGAAAGAAGGCAGTAAGGATGGGAAGTGGGGGATGAGAGAGACAAGAAGGATGAGAAAGGGAGCAGGGGGAAGTGGGAAAGGGGAGATGAGGGGAAGAAAGGAGTCAAACAGAGGGATGAGAGAGGAAGAGGGCAGGGAGTCTGAAAAAGGGGAAGGAAAACAGGGAGCTGAAAAGGAAGACAGAGTGAGAGAGATGCTGGAAAGGGGGCAGTGAGGAAAGGAAGGGAGGAAGATACAGGGAATATTAAGAAGGCGGCTAGAAAGGGGGAGAAGAACTTGGCAGTGTGGCCTGAAATCAGAAGCTAGTTGATTTAAAGAGGAACATTCTTGGCAACTGACTTTTCAGGCTAAATCTTGTTTTTTCCCTCTTGCTCTTTCCTGCACCAGATAAACAGTCCAGTCCCCCCACCCCAGCCTTTGAGGGATGAACTGGAGACAATGCTCGTATTGAGTTGCCTGCAGTGTGAATACTCAGTCTGTCCTCCCCGAATGTCAGCACTGGCAGCTGAGCCCTGATCCCTGCAGCAGCTTTGCCGACCCTGGGGAACACTCCCTTAGCTCACATACTATCACCATCACAAGAGACGGGAGACTAAATTAATGGAGAGGAATAGCCGTATGTTTTACTGCTGATGCCTGCCTTCTTCCCTGAACAGAGGAGGGATGGAAAGAGCTGCTCCTAGGGATGGCTGGCCAGTGCCGCTGCACACGTAACATGCTCAGGGGCTAATGCACTGGGGCTGGGGGCAGAAGCAATGAAGGGTGAAGACAGAAGGGGTGACAAGAGGAGAGCAGGTAACCAAAGGGTCTGAAGAGCAGCCTGGCTGTCAGTTGTTGCCCCATTCAGTCCCATTGCCAAGGGAGGGGCAATAATTGGCCCCCTGTATGTTTTCTATTCCCAAGAGTCAGACTTCTGGATAGTTACAGAGGACAAGGGGGACCCAAAGCAGGGGGTGGGGGGTGTCAGCAGCCCCTTGTCCCCTTTGTGCGGAAGGTTGCTTATAAGTATTTAAACAATCCCCATGTGTGCTGAAGACCAGGCCTAACTTTCCTGGCACTAGGAAATAAGGGCCTGGGCCCCTCACAGCGGATACAGCTTCGACAGCAGCAGCAGAAGAGACTAGCTCTTTGTAGTCAAGCAAGGAGATGAGAGAGACTGAGAATTCCTCTGGGGGAACTTAAGGGCAATGGGACCAACAAGGGGAAACTACCAGAAACCAAAGGGTTAAGCCAATACAATGAGAACTAATGCTCTCAAGCTGCTGCAGCAAGGGGCTGGCTCTACCCAGGCACTGCGGGGAGAAGGCCTAGACGATTGGGGTCTCCTCAAACCTTACCCTAGTCCTAAAAAAGACCCCGATGGTGCTGAAAAAGAACTCCCCAGAAAGCTTCAATTCAGAGGCTGCTACTCCCAAGGCACTGTTGCAAGGAAGCTCACGCTGCTGGTGTCCAAGCTGGCATGGGCAGAGCACTGCCGGGAGGAAGCTTACCCAGCTGGCATTGACCAGGGCATGGTTGTGAGGATGCTCACTGTTGCAGTGAGAGCTGGCACAGTGATGAAGTTGACTATAGTGGAATTCATCGCGTTGTGCCAAACAGCCAGGAGTGTGATATACAACCTTATTTTTACAGGGTCTCCCATATGCATTTCATTTACATTTAATAAGCGCTATTGTATGTCAATTAAATGCCAGTGGAGTAAGGAAAACATATTTGCTGAAGATTAACAATTATGCAACGTGAGGAGCATCTGCCACACAATGCTAAAGCTCACTAAATATTTCCTTTTCTCTGAGTATTTACCTAGACGAAAATATCTATCCCATTAAATCTAAATTTAATGCTTAGTTAAATATATTTAGGGTGCACTTCGTGGAGAGTGGCATCAATATAGTTTATAGAGAGAATGATGGAGGGGGCATCAGTAAGAGCAAAGGAAATAAATCATTCCCAGGGTTCATGTGACACCCCAAATACCCATACAGTTAAAAATTGAGGAGAGAGGGCCCCCGACCAGGGACAAAGAGAGAACCAAGACCATCCAAAAGGTTCTGGTCACCTCAGGGACTCTGAGAGTGGAAGTCAAATCCCCTTGCAACCCCCAACCTCCCCCCAGAGATGGAACTGCATGGGCAATAATGGAGGAGGGCTGCAGGGAGAGACCAGTTCCCCCGAGATGAAACTGCAAGTTAAAGAGTGACTGGGAACTCATCTTCTCATGTATTTATATAGTGCCTAGCACAAGCATCCCAGTCCTGACTGAGGCCTCTGGGCAGTACCATCATGTAACTATTTAATAATAATCATCATAAAATGTGGGATGGGGAAGAAATTCACTCCAGGGTCTCAAACTCTGAAACATATAATCCCTCAAGGCTGGTCAGTTTTATTAATTATTATAGGTAAAAGGATGCAAGAGAGAGGGACAGAAACAACCAAACAACCTGGAACCATACATAAAATCTCAGAGAGCGCCTCACGATTAAAAATGTATCACAGTCCTTTCGTTTTCCCAGTAGAAATGCTCTCTGGACCCATCTCCCCCTGCTGGAAGCAAATAAAGAAACAGTACAAAATCATGAGGGAAATTTCACGCAGAGATAATCGGAGCACGGACACCACAAATCTGCCTTAGCATCTTTTAAAACTATTTCCTAGCACTTATGAAAGGCGCAGGATTCACAATCCCAGACTCAAATTCTGTTAGCTTACAGTACAGGTATGGCACAGGCAGGGCAGGGCCAGCTTCTCTCACAGTACTTCTGCTAATGCCCTCAACAGTGATCTGGTGGGACCATTGCTTAGGGCTGATCAACACTACAAAGTTAGGTCAATGTAAGCCTCCTTGCACCAACTTAGTTGTGTGGGTATCTACACTTAAATTTGCCTCCCACTGATATAAGCGCCCCGTTACAGCGAGACAGTAACACCACCTCCCTGAGTGAGGTAGAGCCATGGTCGGTGTACTGAGGTCAACGCAGCATGAGTGTAGACACTGTGTTACTTATAGTAACCCCAGTAGTCCCAGCATCTGTCCCACAACACCCTACACTGACTGCTGTGGTCACAACTGTGAACTTCATTGCCGAGGGTCATGTAGATCAGAAAGCCCCTGTCCCTTTTAAAGTCCCATACATTTCCGAATTGCCTTTTCCTGAGTGTCCAGCTTGGCGAGCACACCTAGCAGCTCTCCATTGATGCATACAAACGCCCAGTAACCATGCCAATACATGCTCCAATTGTGCTGCAGCCAGGAATAGAAAGGAGATATTGCATCTCCTTGGTCTGTGGGGAGAAGAGGCTGAGCAAGCAGAGTGACATATCAGCCATTGAAATGTGGACATCTATGAGTAGATTGCCTGGGGGATGGAGGAGAAGGGGTACAACAGAGACCAGCAGCGGCACGTGAAAGCAAAGGAACTGCAGCAGGCATATCAGAAGCCCGGGGAGGCAAACAGTGAAGCTAGTGCTAAGCTGCACACCTGCCACTTTTACAAAGAGCTGTTTACTTGGCAGAATCCCCACCATCATCCTGCAAACCACTGCAGATACTTCTGAGGAGCCTGAGTTACAGGTTCTGGCATGAACAGCAAGGGTGAGAAGAACGTGGAAGATGACAAGGAGGAAGATAGGAGACATGTGACCAGTGGTCTAGTTATATTGCAAACCAGGATCTGTTTGAGACGCCACAGCAGTCCAGTCAGTCGAGCATGGGTGAGCCTGATGCAGGGAAAGGATCCTTGTGTAAGTGTGTACATTTACTTCCCATTACAGTGATGGCGCCCCCAATTTAACAGGACATGGCTTTCGACTTTTCATTAGTTTATTTGTGCTAGAAGAGGTAGCGGTACAACAAACAAAGGTAGAGTTGTTATCTGTTTTTCATCGTCCTGTCAGAGGGTGGGGTGTGTGTGTGGGGGTGTATGGCATGCAGAGCAGTTTGTTTATGTACACAGGCATGTCCTTTGAATTCTCTTGAAAAATCTGTATGAAATTTCCATGGAGGTACTGTGCAGTCCTCTCCCGAAGATTTCTAGGAATGGCGGTCTTATTTCTTCCTCCATGGTAGGACATTTTCCCATGCCACTCTGTGGTAACTTTGGTAGGCACTATTGCAGTACACAGGCTAGCAGCATACAGGCCTGCACAGCTTTGGGACGGCTAGCAGGGCCGGCTCCATGGTTTCGGCCGCCCCAAGCAGCCAAGACAAAAACACAAAAAAGCCGCGATTGCGATCTAAAAAAAAGCCGCGATCGTGATCTGCGACGGCAATTCAGCGGGAGGTCCTTCACTCCCAGGCGGCGTGAGGGACTGTCCGCCGAATTGCCGCCGAATACCTGGACCTGCCGCCCCTCTCCGGAGCGGCCGCCCCAAGCACCTGCTTGAGAAGCTGGTGCCTGGAGCCAGCCCTGGACACTAGGAGCAGCAGTATCCTCTGTGCCTTTGTTACCTTCAGAAGTGAGATAGATGGAAAACGGTGCCAGTATTCAGTGCCGTTGCCCTATACTCATAGTTTTATGCAACCAAGCAATTCTCTCCTCATTTCCCTCATGCCTGGTGAGCCATATTCACCATAGCTGGTGCTGTGAGTGGCGCCCTGCACAAGCATGCCAAAGCAGAAGTGTCAGTGGGCATGTCTTAATGCTTTAGGGGAACAAGGGAAGGGAGCTCTTAACCTTAACGGTCACTCTCCATTGTGACTATACTGACTATGGCGCAAGTTTAATCTGCAGCAGTTGCCATTGCGGCCTTCAGGTGTTCCTCCTCCACCCCTGTGGAATGCCTCAGCCAGATAAAGAGGAGAAAGAAGAGGACTCGGGCTGACATATTGAGAGAGATCCTGCAAGCCAGTGCTGCATCAGAGTGTGAGCAAGGGGCCTGGAGGATGGACATTGCAGGTGGCCTGGAGAAAGAAAGAGAGAACAGGAGAAAGGCCCAGGAGTCCCAGCAGAAAAAGAGAGGGAGGTGCACTGGGACATAAGGGGAGCAAACAGCAGACTGATGCTACAGAGTCTTGTGGGCCTATACGTTCAACAATCCAGGTTCATCTCCCTTTACAGTCCACAGAGAACTCCAGTCTAGGGCCTCCCTACATCACCCCCTCACCATTCCATGTGGTATCATGGGCCGTATCCTTACCCCTATTATTCCACCCCACAGGATATTAAGGACAACTAGACCATCACATACAGCAACCATGGCTTTCACAGGTCAGTGTATGTTAGGGTGACCAGATGTCCTGATTTTATAGGGACAGTCCCGATTTTTGGGTCTTTTTCTTATATAGGCTCCTATTAACCCCCCACCCCCGTCCCGATTTTTCACACTTGCTGTCTGGTCACCCTAGTGTATGTGTAGGTAAAATAGACATGAATGTTCTTTTCCCTAATTAAGTTTTGTTCCTTTAATTTATTAAGTTTTTAATGAATTTGCTTTTAAATTGCAGAGATTTTTTTTTGCACTGGTTTTGTTACTGAATAAAATTCTATTTGGAAAATAATTCATCTTTATTAGTTCACAACATATGCTGCAGAGTGCCTAGCAGTTCTGAAAGCACCCACTTATTACTGTACAGTGTGAGAACTCAGAGGATCAGTGACAAAATGAAATAACCATAAAATGTACAGCAAGCTCGGCAAACTTAACAGGCACATTGACAGCGTTCTATTAATAAATGTGCACCAATCACCACACAATTCCTAACAGGCCCCAAAATAGTAGGGCCAGGGAGAGCACAGTCCACCACAACACATTACTGTGGCTCGCTGTTAAAGTGCTCTTTCAAAGCCTCCCTGAGCCGTATAGCTCTGCTTTGAGCTCTTCGAATAGCTCTTGTGTCTAGATATTCAAACTCAGGAGATAGCCCCTCCAACCCAGCAGCAAATTTTCCCCTCTTTGCTTCACAGATATTATGCAGGACACAGCAGGCAGCTATAACCATTAGGATATTTTTTTTCCCACTGAGATCCAACCTTGTAAGTAAACAATGCCAGCAATCCTTTCATCTACCAAGAGCACGTTCAACTGTCATCCTGCACCTGCTGAGCTGGTAGCTGAGTCGTTCCTAGGTGCCGTCCAGGTGGACAGTGTATGGCTTTATGAGCAATGGGTAGGTTGGGTCACCCATGATGACTTCTGGCATTTCAAGATTGTCAATGGTAATATGCCAGTCGGGAAAGAAAGTGCCTGTTTGTAGCTTTCTGAACAGTTCAGTGTTCTTAAAGATGCAAGTGTCATGCACCTTCCCTGATCAGCCATCAGTGATGTCAGTGAAACATCCCCAGTGATCCACTGACACTTGCGTTACCATAGAAAAGTAGTCCTTTCTGTTGACGTACTCTGTGGCAAGATGATCCTGTGCCAAAATAGGGAGATGTGCACTGTCTATTGCTCCACCACAGTTCGGGAACTCCACTGCTGCAAATCCATCCACTATGCCCTGCACATTGCTGAAGGTCGCAGTCCTGCGTAGAAGGAGACGATTAATGGCCCTGCACGCTTGCATGACAATGGCTCCCACAGTGGATTTTCCAACTGCAAAATGATTTCCCACAGACCAGTAGCAATCCGGTACTGCAAGTTTCCACAGTCCAATCACCACCCACTTCCTCACTGTCAGCGCGGCTCCAAATTTGCTGTCCCTGTGCTGAAGGGATGGGGCGAACTCAGTGCATAGAGCCACGAATGTGGCCTTGCAGTTTCAAAAGTTCTACAGCCACTATTCATCATCCCACACCTGCGTTATGATGGGATCCCAACAGTCAGTGCTCCTTTCTCGAGCCCAGAAGTGACACCCCACCACCTACAGATGCTCTGTGAACACCACCAACAACCTTGAGTTGGTTCTTCCCATGTCCCACAGCAATTTGTTCTCCAAGCAATCGTTGTGTCCTCCGGTGCCGTGGTCCATCCTGCACCTCTGCAAATACTGGAGGATTTTGATCCAGTGTTTGCCACGCTCATGACAATGGTGCAAAGCTGTGCAGGCTCCATGCTTCTGTCAGAGATGGTGGACAGCGAGGACGACTGCGTGGGTTCATGGGATTTTTTTTAAAACGGTGCAAAACTTATGAAATATAGATGACATTATGGGATGGAGACGCTTGCATGCTGGGAAGTTGACCCCTTCCTTTCAGTCACCCCTAGATGACATATTTCTGCCCCACCATGCATTGCCAAAACTTCCCCAAAGACACCACATTGGATGGTGGCTCATTGCACAATGGGAAACCGTTGCATGGTGCACCACACTCTGCACTGATACAAGCACTCCTTGTGCATACGCGCAGTGCTGACACAAGGAGCCAAATATGCAAGTGCATAAGTGATATATTTACTATGGCAGTTTTATGCTGACATAACTTGTGTCAACCAAAGTTTGTAGTGTAGACATGGCCTTACAGTGCTAAAGTACCATGCTTATGGGCACTAAAGAGTTATCTGAGATAGCGCATGATAGGGTTTGGCAAGAAAAGTGAAAGAGAGAAAGAAACAGACAAGTTCAGTCTCCATAGATATTCAGAGACTGATCTTTTGAAATGCTGGAGTGCTCTTAACTTTCACTGTACTCAATGAAAGTTGAAGGCATTCACTAATTAAAATGCAAGGATGGGTGTTTTGCCTTTGGTCTGTCTACTGACATTGCTAACAAGGCAACTAACTAGGGCCAGTTGTGATAATGGTAGTTTGTACGATGTGGACAACTGCCCTCTAGGAACTGAAGGGAAACCCAACAACTCACTCCACACGTTCTCCCAAACAGCCAAGAAATGGTTACTTGTAAAATGTGACTTTCAGTCATTGTCGAGCTAGGTCACACATTAAAGGGGTGTTATAAAGGGGACAGGGATCAGTTGTTCTCACAGTCCACTGTAGGTAGGACAAAAAGTAATGGGCATAATTTATAGCAAGGAAGATTTATGTTAAATATTAGAAAGACTTTCTATCTATAAGGATAGTTAAGTTCCGGAATTGGCTTCCCAGGAAGGCTGTGGAATCCACATCACTGGAGGTTTTTAAGACCAGATTAGACAGCCACCTGTCAGAGATGGTCTAGGTTCTGGTTCTGCCCCAAAACGAAGACTGGACTTGATGACCTCTCAAGATCCCTTCAAGCCCTACATTTCTATGATTCTATGATGTCCAAGTATCCCGGGATCTTTTTTTCAGCACATCTGCAGTGACCACATTGTTTGATGTGTTTATAACTATAAAATGTTTGTTCAAGATGCAGTGGGACATAAAGTAGAATGTGCTCTGTGTTTACAAGGAAGAAGCAGTCCACTGGAATGAGTGTTCAGTGTGATGAACAGAGACTGGAGTGAAGAGAAAAGTCAAATGAATGTAGAATCAAACCTGTTCTATTCCCCAAAGCAAGTGTTCATGAGACTTACGCAGAGTTCCATGATACTCATTCAGAGCACTAAGTTACTGGAAATGTACTGTGAGAAATGTGCACGTGTCAGCAGTTGAGTCAGCAGCTGGCAGCAATGACACCAGCACATTTTTTTATTAAGAAAGTATACTTCTTAGGACTATTTGACAACCCTAAAACAATGTCACAAACAAAAGTTATCCCATTTTTTTATTCTGAAAATATTGTCACCTTAGGCCTAAGTCATGCATAGGGCCACACATTGCAATGCACCGGGCTGAGATTCCTCTTAAGTGAAGTAAGCCCTTAAACCAGGCACAAGAGCTTAAACACCTAACAACATTCATTGATAGGTCACAATTCTGGAAGCACACAGACACGTGCAATACCTCTTTCTAAACCTGGGCATTCAGCCATAACAGAATATTCTAATGTGAAACACCTGTTGCCAACTTTCAGCCACTTGTAACTTTCTTAATATGAAGTCCATGTTTCCCAACTGATCATGGTTGTACTTATCAGTGTGGACAATTTATAGGCCACGTGCCACGTTCTCAAATGGTCTAAACTGAGGTGGAACTATTGAGGTCATTGGAGATTTATACCAGATGAGGACCTGGCCCCAGATTTCAAACTGCAGTGGTCCTTGAACTGTGTATGTGTGTGTATGAGGGGAAGAAAGGCAGTCCCCACAGATTTTTTTCCCCAGATAGTTATGAGTGTGTGGAATTATGGGATTAGTGCTGAAACGAATTTGTGACATTTGATCACTACCAGCACTGCTCTTTGTAGGACCACAAAGCCTGTGGCTACAAGTCCCTCCCATTTCTGAAGAAGTAGAAACAAAGGAAAAAAATCTCAAATTTGCAATGAAAACAAATGTAAGAGTCCAGCTTTGAAAATGTAACAAAAGTGTTGAAAGCGTGCCACTGATTTTTCCTAAAAATCTTCGATTATTCACAATTCTCTGAAAGCCACCCAGGGCTAGCCTTTGGGGTCTTTACAAACAAAATCCTAGGCCCTTTGATTTTTCAGGAGTCCTCAAATTACTTCACAATAGTAGGAGGCAGTGCTGCTCAGTCTACCACTGATGAAACTACGGATGCCACAAGCTTCATTGTGGCTGGCTGCCAGAGGCTGAGCCAGCACAACTCTTTGACACAAGGAGGGGCAGTTAATAGCCTGAAAGTGAGGATGGAATATGAACCAAATAAGGGCCTAATCCAGAGGTGGGCAGACTATGGCCCGTGGGACACATCCGGCCCGCGGGACCGTCCTGCCTGGCCCTTCAGCTCCTCGCCAGAGAGGCTAGCCCCTGCCCCCCCCCCCCCGCTGTCCCTCCTCCCCCACAGCCTCAGCACGCTGTGCCACCTGCACTCTGGCCTGCAGCTCCTCCCGGGCGGCACAATGGCGTGGCTAGCTCCAGCATGGTAAGGGGGCGGGGAGTCCCGGGGGCCAGTCAGGGGACAGGGAGCAGGGGCAGTTGGATGGGGTGGAGATTTGGGGGGGGGGGGGAGAGGAGGTGGGGGAACAGGGGCGGGGGTTGGATAGGCATGGGAGTCCCAGGAGGCCTGTCAGGGGGCGGGGATGTGGATAGGGGTCAGGGCAGTCAGGGAGCAGGGGGGCTGGCTAGGGGATGGGATCCCTGGGGGGTGGTTAGGGGCAGGGGGTCCCGGGAGAGGATGGTCAGGGGACAAGGAGCAGGGGGGATTGGATGGGTCGGGGGTTCTGAGGGGGGCAGTCAGGGGCAGGCCGTGGGAGGGGGCAGATAAGGGGCGGGGGCCAGGCTGTTTGTGGAGGCGCGGACTTACCTACCCAGCCCTCCATACAGTTTTGCAACCCTGATGTGGCCCTAGGGCCAAAAAGTTTGCCCACCCCTGGTCTAATCCCTGATCTGACACTCCTTATGTGGACTTGGACAAGTTATATAGGCCAACATTTCCAAACTTGGGTGCCTGAAGTTAAGCACGTAAATCCAGACTGATCAAGTGCCCACAGTTCCCATTGATACTAATGGAGCTATGAGTGCTCAGCACCTCTGAAAAAATCAGACTACTTTTATTTAGAGGTGAAATCCTGACTCTATGGCACTCAATGGTAAACCTACTGATTTCAGGGGGATGAGGATTTCACCCTCAGTGCTTAACTAACTGCCTAACTTTATACATGCAGGTATGACAGTGTCTGCCTTGTCCTCTCTGTACTTCCTCTTGCACATCCATAAAAATGGACACATTTACTTACATCAAATGTGTTTTGAGGAAATGAAGTATTTCATGTTTGCAAAGTGCTACATAAGGCCTTGTCTACATGGAGAGTTAGAGCAGAAGTTGGTGTAAAGCTACAGCACCGTAGCCTGATGCACACTGGCTGGAGTGTGCACCTGCTACTGAGTACTAAACGGCCTCTAGTGCACTTTGATCTACTGCTGTGTCAAACTGCAGATTTACACCCCAGTTTGTCACACAATAACTCTCCATATAGACATGCCCTAAGTCCCCAAATTTACCAACTGCACACAAAATCCTCCACCCAGCTCTCACGCAAGCCCCATCTGATTTGGACCAATGCTCTCTCCAAAATATTTCGCTATATCTTGGCAAATGTGCACAGACACCAGCACAAATGGGCACCACTTCTGCAGAAAGAGGCTGGTGAGAGAGTGCCTAAACACTCCCCCCCCCCAACATATGCACATGGAAAGATGATCCAGTGGTTAGGGAGCTCACTGGAGACTAGGGTTCAATTCCCCGCTGTGCCCCAAACTTCCCATAGGACCTCAGGATAGTCCTTTAGCCCCTCTGTGAATCAGTTCTCCATCTGTAAAATGGGGATAATAGCACAGCCCTACCCATTATGTTGTGAGGGTAAATAATCACGGATTGTGGAGGTGCACAGACAATATCGTAAGGGGGGGGGGCATATAAGACACATTAGTTAGTTCAGTTGGTGGTTTATGTCAAAGAATACTCTCATTCGCACTCCCCAAGACCTTCGGTGGCTTGCCCCGTATAGTGTTTAGAGCTAGACAAATATTTTCCAATGGAACACTTTTCCACTGGAAAATGCTGATTTGATGGAATCAAAGCAATGTGTGGGGATGTATTCATTCCATCGAACATTTTGACAGAAACCACACAGGCTCTCCGACTCCCTGGGTAACTGCTTCCCAGGGCTGCCCTACTCCCAACCCAGCAGCCAGACGGGGGAGTTTTGTGGCACAGGGAGGCAGTAGTCCAGGGAGGCAGGCAGCTGGGAGCAGCCAAAAAAAAAAAAAAAATTAAATTTCAATTTGCCTGAAATTGAATTTTTCAGAATGTTTCTTCCGGTAAAAAAAATTCAAGTTTTTTACTTTTCATCCTGATTTGGGATGAATCCCTCCCCCCCACTAAATTTTTCACTGGGGAAATGCTATCATTTAGCTAGCTCTGATAGTGGACAGGAGTCCTTTACAGTGAAGAGGTAGCAAAAATCCCTTGTTTTGCAGCCCTCCCATAATTGCTACACCTAGCTCTGATGAGGCGCACTCAACAAAATACTAATGGACAACAATAATCGTTCTGACACTGGCGCTTACGAATGGCGCTTCAAAGCCTTGCTGAAATGATACAAGCTACACATTCATCACCGCTAGAAAATTAATTTGATTGTGAAGAATAGACTGCAGCTGTCTGTTGTACTGCACATTTTCTTGTCCATTATGGGGGTTCCCACATAGCTTTATGAAACTTAAACTGAGATCTTCGAGGAGTCAGGAAAGACTCTCAGGATTTGTGATGCTGTCAGAAGAATGTGAACTGTTAGAAAGCCTGAACTACAACAGTGTGATAGATAAATTTGTACACAAAAATGTTGGACGGGTCCCTCTGAAACTGTGGCCTGTCTGAATTTGAATTGCTGCAAATGCTCTACAATAGTTTCACAGTTTGGGCCAGTATTTATATTAAAAATAAAGTGAATATACTTACGAATAGATGTTCAAGGTGAAAAAACAGGACAACTGTTCTGTGGATGAGGGCTCAGAGAGTACTGTTTTAGCAGGGTTCGGGGAGGTCAGTGAAAAGGAAGGTTTGGCAGCTGGAGACTGAGGTAAGGACAGGAGTAACAGCTGTCGAATCCTTCTTCTTGTATTTTGTATGCTTTTGTCTTCCTTTACTTTCCCCACACCCTTCTCCCCTGCTCCTTTCTCCACTCTCCTTCCCTTTGCTTGTTCCTATTCCTGTCACCTCTCTAGTTCTCTTCCACATAGTTCCCCCTCACTTTTTCTGCCACACTTATTCAATCTGTCACATTCATAACTTCAAAGGTTTGAAGGCCAGCAGGAATCATTCTGATCACCTTGTCTGACCTCCTGCATAACACAGGCCATAGTACTTCACCAAGTGATTCCTGCAACAATCACAAAACAGTGATTCCAGCACCTGTGGTTGAATTACAGTATATTTTGTAGAAAGACATCTGGTCTTGATTTTAATACTTCAAGTGATTGAGAATCCACCATGTCCCTAATTGGAATGGTTAATTACCCTTATTGTTAAAAATGTGTGCCTAATTTATCTAGTTTTCCACTTCCAGCCATTGGACCTTCTTATGCCTTTGTCTGCTGGATTAAAAAGATCCTCTACTATCAGAAATCTTGGCCTCATGTAGATTCTTACTCCTATGAGTCCCACTTTTCTCCTTTTTGTTCCCAACTGCAATACCCTGCCACACCCTGGTGCTCACATGCAGTGCAGTGGAGAGGAACAGAAGTATGGATAGTCGACCCCTAATCTGGGTTGTAGGGGTGGTGCAGTTCAACTGCTGCAAGGCACCTCCCTGCAGCAAGGCCCAGTCCCAGGGTGCATCTATGCACAAGAGTTGCTCCCGTTTAACTAAAACTGGTTTTAAAATTGATCTAATTAAACCAGAGCAAATTCATGAGTGGACACACTTACATCAGTTTACAGTTGGCTTTTATCCATTTAGCTGAAGTAGGTTGAAGCTTTGCCCTGCATCCACACTTGCTGCAGTGTTGCTGCCATGCTGCCCTCTGGGTACATATCCCACAGTTTTTGGGACAGTCCCTAGAGCAGTGGCTAGTGAGAGACTTCACACAGCCTCCTGCGAGGGCTGCTGGTAGAGGATGCTCCCTGGGAGGTTTCATAAGTGGCAGCTGTAACTTTATGTGACAAGCATGGAGGGGTGTGGGGGGGTCCCTGAGGTGCATATCTGCTCACCCAGCCAGCTGTCAGTTTGCTCAGCTCAGGTGACAGGTGGTTCACAAAAAACAGAGCAAAGCACTGCTTCCTGTACAACCAACAGGGACGTTCCTGGTTTTCAGTGCCACATGTCTACATTACACAAGAAAAAGTGGTGTTTATTTAAAGTGGAATGATCTTGCTGACTCATTACTTGGTGAGATCCTGGGAACACAGAAGAGCAGGTGCAGAGACAAAAAACCAGCGTGAGGTTGAGCAACAGGTTGGAGGCAGCAGCCTTGGAGCTGGCTGTGGAGGGAAGGAAGGTGATGTGAGCAACTTCTACAGCTGGATGACAGGAGAAATACAAGGAAAGGTCCCAAATGAAATAATTGATAATGCAACTGAACTGTAGCCAATGGAACTTACAGGTCAATTAATTGCCCTTTAATACAGCAATGGACTGGAAAGGGCACCCACGGTACTAGACTTGAGAAATCCGTTTGTGCTAATGGGCCACCCACTAGGTGTCAACATGGTTATCTTTATTTGTAACTGTCTCAGCTATTGCACCTAAACTATTTCCACCCTTTCCTCTCTGCTAGCTCTAGCAAAGAATCTTCCTGTACTTACCAGACATGCTTGAGAGTTTAATGCAAACTTGCTAAGGACTACAATCAGAGGAGCTTCATGCTGGGAGCACCTACAGCGCTCCTGGTACAGCACATGATCTACAAGGGGCTGGTATAACACAACACTCACAGCAACAACCTGCAGCGTAGGTGAGTCCTGATGCAGAACAGGATGTGAGCATGGTTTACAATATTCAGTCAGCTTTGTGGGTGGGGGTGGACTTGGTAGCAAAATGTTTTGCAGGCCTGGCAAAAAGTACTAAGCCAATTCTGCTTAGTACCAAGCAGGGAGTTTCCTGCATATGCCAATTCTCTCATCACAGCTTAGTGCTATTGTGGGAGGAGGGCAGCCATGGGGAAGAGCCTATCTCTCAAAGAGCCTCTCCCCTTTTAGAGCTTATGACTGTTTTATATAACTTGGATGAAATCCTGGTCTCAGTGAAGTCAACAGGAGTTTTGCCATTGACTTTAATGGGCCCAGGATTTCACTTTCACCCCTTGTGTCTGCCTCTTAACCCTAACTCTCTGTAGGTTGGGTTTTTTGGGGGGGGGGGGGGGGGGGGGGGTGGAGGATTGGCTGGCATTTGAGCAGAACACAGAAGACAACAAAGGAAATGGGGAAAGGAAGAAATTGCCTCAAATTCACATTCACTTTCCTAACTAATATTCCAACAAGTTTGTTATGAGTTGAGTGGTTATGAAAGTGAGGCGCAAACAGCGCTGGCTTCAGTCAGTCACAGTACAAGCAAGTGCAGTGCCAGTTTCCATTACTCCCAGCTCAGTCATGCTGATAAGTGGCTGCTCTCCCAATGAGCTTTTAATTTACTGAAGGAAAGGCTAAGATGGAAATATATGGTGGGATTTCTTTCCTGACTGAAACCATTTCAAGTCTCCTATAGGATATTATTGTGGAGCTCAACATGAAACGGAGACCCAGTGTTCAAATCAAAATCCCCACCCGGGAGCTTTTCCTCATCATGTCAGCAGTGTACAAAGCAAGAACCAACTCCACCAGGAAGCATCTATTTCCAGAGGCACCTTTCTGCTCATATTTATCCAGTAAATATTTAGATAAGCGGAGCCAGGGAATTGCTATTGAAATTGATTTGACTCTTCAAGCGCCTAAGTAAACTCTCCCTTCTTCTCTCCTTTCCTCTCTTGCCTCCTTCCCTGATGGAAAGTACAACAAGACGCACATGGGTCAATCTGTATTCCACAAGAGCACTTAACTAGGGCCTTTTAAATTTTAAACAGCCCTTTCTACATTCAGGAAGAACATGGATTCATGAAACCTTGTCAAGAAAACCTCTCACTAACGGAATATGCTAAAATTACAAACAGTCCTCTCTTCCTGTCATTGCTCAGTGAGCAAATAAACCCAGGCATTCGGAAGTCAAGCTGGGCAAACTATTAGTAGCCAACAACTTCTTCCTCAAAGATAACCCCCTCTTGATATCCACAAATCAACCATTTTTACAAATGTGGCCATTGTTTGAAATCTTTTAATGAATTTTATATAAATATAAATAAAAAGGTCCATACTTTGCTTCCAAACTATTAGCCACAATTATGGTGTTGAGGTTTCACTAGTCGAATGATATAGTTTCTGCTCCTTGATCATATAACTGACACTTCTGTAAGCAGGATCAGAATGTCAATAAATAGTAAGAATACTTGTATAAACATGTTTGCACAAGTATTCACATTACTGCATGAAAAGACACACGCACAAGTACATATGATGTTGCTGATACAAATAATTAAACACACACACATTGTGCCAGTACTGCTACCACTACCAATGAGAACACCTGTAAAAACACATACTTGGGACAGACTGGCTTTCCATAAACAGTCTCATAGAAAAAAAAAATCAGTCATTCACAAAAAGAAAATAAAGGGGATTTCAAAGAGAGACAAAATGAAATTTCAAGTTTTTGCTACAATGCACAGCTGAAAAAATATATTTGCAAATGTCACCCAGCTTTATGAAGAAATAATGGACCTAGAATGTCCCCTGTTGCTCTCACATAGTGCCCAATCTGCTGCTAGCGTGCGTGGTACCTATTACTGGGCAGGTGTTTGATCAGTGGTGTGAGGGGAGCCCCTGTGCTGGGGTAGATGAGCCTGTTTGATTAGTGGGAAGTCCTGCACTGCATGTACACCATACTGTAATCAGAGACGGGGTGAGTGGCAAAGTTTGTATGTGGTTCTGGACTCTTCCCAAGTTCGGAAGTTCCAGTGGGAGTGGAAGGGATTGAATTGAGTACTCTGGTTACAGCTCATCCCAGACAATAAGATTGACATAGCTATACAATAGATGGAGCTCAATGTAGCAGGAATCCTAGTGCATATGAGAAACTGAGAGTATGTTACAACTGAGATCTTTAGACTGAGGTGATGGCTTATCCTTACAGGAAAAAGCCAACACACTTTGACTGCACATGGCACAAACCCTCCCCACATCACTTAACATGGCAGGGTTGCAGTGCAATGTGCCGGTTTTACAGCCACTCAAGAAGAGACAAGCTCACCTCTGTGGCCATTTGATACAATGATACTGTGTGTATGTGAAGTAAGATCTGTACTTATGGTATAATAAACTTGTGGGATGATTCAGCAGAAAAAATACAGTTGCAGTCTACTAGGTTCTTTCTTCATGGGATGTTCATAAACAAGATAGTTACTTTGCTAAGCATGGGCAGAAAAGGAAAGAGAAAACTGCCCCAGCTTGGGGTTGAACCTTGCTCTAGGTACCCAGCCCCCCCAAAGGCATCCTCACCATCATCCTCCCAAAGCAGCTACTTTCATAGCCCTGCCCCTGAGCACTTATGCCAGGGGAGGGGAAAGTAGGATTGGACTTCATCATTTGCTCATTGAGGACCAGTCCCCGCACCTTGTCACAGGTGTGTTCAATCCATCACAAGACATGGATGTCACTGACATTGGTCTGAATGGACACATGGTTCCTTAGTTTCACACCTGAGAGCTTTTCGGAGATGAAATTGAGAATCATTATCTCTGGGTCCCATATCATCTTTTCATAAACCTGCCATGTGTTTGGGCAGATGGATGGGTTTAAAAATACAGAAAGAAGGATATCTTTAGTGGTTAGAGTTCAATTATGAAACTAATGAAGCTGTAACAACAAATCCAATCAGGATTTGCATGCTACACAGCTTGGTCTGATTCCTTTAATCCAACAGGCAAGAACAGCCCATACTACCAGGGTACAGTTCCTAAAATTAATTGTCTCCACCTCCCTTAACCATTGTTCCACCCTGTGACATGATACCAACTTCTAGGACCTTCCATGGTGATGCAGAGAGGTTCTGCTGACCCATCCAGCAGCCAGCACAGTTGAAGCCCATTAGCTCCAACTCCAGAGGGTAAAAATTGGAGAGAATTCATAAGACAGGAGGCCTTTCCAAGAGAATCCTGAACAAAGAGACAACTCAAGAACAGAGGTGGTCAACATTTTTTTAATTTTGAAGTTTCAGTGAAAAATGGAAAGAAAAATATTAAACAATTTGTCTGTGAACTTCCCTTCCTTGCTGTTTTTGACCATATACAGAGATGGTCAACTTTTTTTTCAAATTTCAATAGACATTTTCATCAAGATTTAGAATTCAGAGATCAACTGGAAACCAAAATGTTTTCTGACCATATCTTCTCAAAATAGAGGAAGCCCAGCCTTAATTTTATATTCTTAAGAAGAAAGGAAAACCCCAGGTAGGGACTGAGTTTTGGACATTAACCCAGTGTGTATGTTATTCTGAGACTGAGGTAAGGACCTTGTGCATACAGGCCTTGACTAGACTAGGATTTGGAGGCTGTTAACACACATGTTAATAGCTTTGGTTTAGATAGGCAGTGTGACTAATACTTATTAAATTGGTTGAGTTACAGTGCAGTCTCCCTCCCGCTAAATACACCCCTGTCCAGTTAACACACGTTAAATGCACATTGCAACCCAATATAGCTTATACTAGTTCCCTGTACAAAATAAGCTCTACCAACCAAAGGACCTTTTTGTTGGTATAACTGTTTTCCAGACTAGGGCTTTTGCTGGTATACAAATTTCATTTAAAAAAAAAGAAAGAAAGAAAGAAATCACTCCCCTAACTGGCACTGATATTCCCACAAAAGTTTCTAGTGGAGACCTGTCAGTAGGCAGTCATAAATGCTAATACTTTAATGCTACCTGGCAGCCCTTCACAATGGACCCTGCTCTTCTTGTTTCTCTCTTGCTGCTCCCCTGAGTTCAGCTCACCGATGAGGGAGCAGTATCCTTCCTATTTCCCTTTTTGCCCCATTGGCGGAGACCAATCATCCAGTAGCATACGCACCAAGCCCCCAAATTCTAGATTCTCCAAGGGATCATGGGGGGAAAAAAGATATCAGACACAGAATGTGTCTGCTCTAGAATAAGATCTTGATTAATCTAAAGACCTAAGAAACGGTCGTAGGGTGGGGGTTGAGGGAGCAGACTATCCTTGTGTTATTTGTATGTACAGTCCCTTCCACTATAGATATAATAAATCATAATAATCATGGTTTTAAACCCAACCTTTTGGTTTTGCGTTAATTAAATCTACTATTCCTACACAGCATGTTAGGACTGCTTTAGCGTGACAGATGTTTACCCAAAATGTACTACAAAAAATATAGTTAAGGTTTTGTATTTCAGGTGAATTTTTGTTGCTGCTTTTCATATTTTAAGCCTTCTCTTGTATTTACAGTCCAAATTTTTCAACATTGTGCTGGTGCATGAGAAGTAGATAGTGAAATGGACCAAATGGAAAATGTGAACAAAGAGTCAGAATACAGAAAAGCAAATAAGGTTTCTAAATTTCTGTGTTTTAATAGTCTAACACTCATAATCTAATTAGCAAGAACGGGGGACAAATAGGTTAAAAAATAGGTTAAAAATTATAGCAGTGTCCTTTAAGGAAGACCAATCACCTGGTGACAATTTTAATGAGTCAGTCTGCACTTCTCAGCATTCATGGTGTCAGGTTACCAACATACAGACAGACAAAGCTCACCCTGTGATAGAGGGTGAGATAACAATGTCTAGTTGTGTGAGCACCTTATGCAAGTGCTCTCTCTTCAGAAGCAGAATCCAATTATGAAGCATTCTGCACAGCTTCATCGTATTCATATTAATCTGACAGGCAGGAACAGCCCACATCAGACAGCTCCAGCTCCCCAGCTGAACTGTCCACCCAGGCAGCCTCTCCTCAGATGTCTATCCCTTCTTCCCTCTAAGGCAATGGTGGGCAACCTGCGGCCTGTCAGGGTAATCCGCTGGCAGGCCGCAAGACAGTTTGTTTACATTGACTGTCCACAGGCACGGCCACACACAACTCCCAGTGGCTGGAAATGGCCAACCGCCGCCACTGGGAGCTGTGGGCGGCCGTGCCTGTGAACGGTCAATGTAAACAAACTGTCTCACGGCCCGCCAGCGGATTACCCTGATGGGCCATGTGCGGCCCGCAGGTTGCCCACCACTGCTCTAAGGCAGAACTAAATGAAAACCTACCAGCCAATTGATAAAGTACGATCCTTACTCAAAACTTACTCGGCTGAAATTCCCAACTAAATCATTCCTATTTAACTCCCCAGTCCAGATTCTGATTCCAAGTCCAGTTTCTGATTCCAGGGTTGTGGCACAAGCCTCTCTAATAATTACTGTTGTGCTTACTTCTTTATGTAGGATTGTACAAGGTGCTAGATGATGGTAGGTCAGTAGCAACCACATAATAAGTCCTTGCCTCAAAATGCTTACAAAGTAAACACATCATTATGCAATTGATGTAAACTACTTAACCTATGGCACTTACAACTTAATCCATTGCTCATCATCTGAAAAGGAGAACAAGTCATCTGGAAAGGGAAAGAAGATGTAGGAGGCAGTGAAGAGGTTGCTTGCTTAGAAGTGGAATGAAACCAAAAACATACCTTTGAAGCAAAGCTTCAGTCATTATAACCAGAAATGGTACCATTGCCTTTTGAAACTGCCAGGACTTTGCATTATAAAACCCTGTTTTCAGATGCTTATAAACTCTGCCAAACTTTAATTATTTCAGTTGAAATTTCCCATGCTGTGTGTCCACCTCTAGCTGAATGTAGTGCTTAATTTGTAATGAAAGAGGTGCAGGAGCTCAAGCAATTTTTTTTTTACTTGCATAACTGAGGTGCCAGGGTTATGAATAGTTAAGCCTAGAGGTGTCAGGGCTCAGTCCTGGCTAGCCCTGGCACAAGTTAAGCACTGGCTGAGTGATATATATATTAAAATTTTAGCCAAAATGGTTCTATTGTTTGAGAATTAGAGTAAGAAAAAGGTTCTGCTCCTATATAAAATTATTTGAGAATTATTTCTTTGGAAAGCTCTAGCACATCCATGCTTTGGAGCAGGGACTTGAAATCTGGCTGTGGGGTGGCCCTCATGTCAGGGATGTGCCTTTTGCTGTCCCTGTGAAAATCCACCCAAATTTGGCCAATTTACAAGCCTTGGAAAAATTGCAGTTTGCACATGCTCAGTAAAGATTTGCTGGAAGATTGCAGTTTATTTCCCCAAAGATGCCATCCACACTGAGCATGCTCCAGCGAGGGGCTGAACTGAGCATGCTCCAGCTAGGGGCTGAACAGGATTTTCCCTGTAATTGCAGCCCTGGGCTATTAAGGGCAATGCCAGAGTCAGGTGCTGGAACTGAGAGCAGGGATCCTCTCTCTCTCCTATACTTTCAATGCCCCTTCATCCCCACAATGGGCATGGGGTAATTGGAGGCTGTGGGGAGACACACATATCAGATGAGGAACTCGAATGGCTGGGCCAAGGAAACTATGGCTAGGACGACGATGGAAACTGGGAGTATAGGAGGCAGACTGGAAGTGGGAAGGGGAATCCAGAGCGGGAGACTAGGACTGGCTGGGCAAGGTCACTGGACCTGGAATGAGAAGCCTGAGGAGTGGAGACTGGGACTGACCGGCTGAGAAGAATGGGACTGGAATGAGAGCTAGTGGAAAGGAAGAGACAGAACTGAGAAAGGGACAGGTCAGAAGGGAAGTGCAGAAGGGGTCAAGTGTGGAGAAAACGGGCAGAAGAATCTGTGCTCACTAGAGCACTCTCCTCTCCAGAGCCCGGAATGGAATCCAAGAGTCCTATGAGTTTCTCTGTGTGGTACGGGTGCCAACCATGCTGATGAACCATGTGCGTGTCAATACAATGCCACATGATAGAAAAAATGAAATTCTGTTTGCTTTTTAAATAACCCAAGGAAATTACACACACAAAAATTATGTTAAAATAATACTATTAAGGTTGCAAAGTTAAGCACTCAAAAGTTAGGAAATTCCACTATTAAGGTAGCCTATGCAGGACTCCTGCTTCATTCAGTGCACAGGAATAGACCAGTTCTGGGGACGAATCAGGACTGTGTAATGAAAGAGACCATTGTCTTCAGGACCCCTGCCTCATTTGGTGCAGAAGTTGGAAGGTATGTAGTGATGAGGCAAGGGACTGCAGGAAGAGAATGGGCAGTCCCATGGTTAAGGCAGTAGAATGCTGCCCTGGAGAACTGGGTTCTATCCCTGCCTCTGCTACAGAGTCTATGCGATTCTGAGCAAGTCATGTAAACCAAACTTTTCACAAGTGGTCACTAATTGTGTGTTCCTCATTTTCTGAATGCCTGACTTGACAGCCTGGGGTCTGATTTGCAGAAGGGCTGAGCACTCACAACTGCAAGTGACATCAATGGGAGCTGTGCTTTTAACATATAAAGTGCTATAGAATGCTAAATGCTCTGACAAATCAGGTTTCTAGGCATTTCAAATTGGGCACACAAAATTAGTGGATATTGTTGACCTTAATCTCTCTGTGCTTCAGTTCCCAATTCATAAAATGGGGATAATATTCCCTTACCTCACAGTGGTGCTGTGAAGATAAATTAATTAATGCTTGGGAAGTAAAACTCTAGTGATAATAGTACAGTGATGAATACCATATAAAAGCCCATGGGGAAATTAATAATTCTGTCTTCAGAGCAGGGTTTATACAGCATGCAGTAAGATGATATGGGACAACATACTAAACAATGAGGAGAAAACAACATATTGAATACCCTCCCATTGCAGGCACTCAAAGAGACAGGGGCCTGTTGAAAAAATAGGATGTGATCATGTAATTAAAGACTGTATCATAGTACATATGCAGAAGGCGGCAGGCAACCTTAATTCTGGCATTTCCTAACTTTGGAGCACTTCTTAATAATATTTTTTAATGTTCTCTCTCTCTCTCTCTCTCTCTCTCTCTGTGTGTGTGTGTGTGTGTGTGTAAAAAATATCCAGAGAGAGAGAAGATTTGATATAATGTTCTGAGCTACTCACAAGATATTTTCCAAGAAGCCACCACCTGCCGTTTCAGCAATGGGAAGATTGGAAGCAAAGGGGCATAGGATGGAGTGCAGGGCCGGCGCTTCCACTAGGTGACCCTAGGTGGTCGCCTAGAGCGGCAGGATTTGGGGGGCGGCATTTTGCCATCCTCGGCGGAAATTCGGCGGCGGGGGGCGGAGGGGTGTCCTTCCGCTCCGGGTCTTTGGCAGAAATTTGGCGGCGAGGGGTCCTTCACTAGCTCCGGGACCTGCCGCTGAAGTGCCCCGAAGACGTGGAGCGGAAGGACCCCCGCCCCCGAATGCTTAGAGGAGGAGCGCTGCCGCCTAGGGCGGCAAAAACCCTGGCACCGCTCCTGATGGAGTGGGGAAGAAAAGGAAGTGTGGAGGCTCAGGGTAGTCCAGGTAGGAATAAGGGGGATGTTTGTGGGAAGAAAAGGAAATGTATCTGTCTGGGAAGATTCTCAAAATGTTGTTAGATTCAGGCCCTGCTTCAGCTTAATTTGTCCTTGGACAGAGTCTATCTTCCTGTATTTGAGGCTGAGGCTCTTTAAAACAACAGCAGCTGGTCGTGCTCCCTCTGCTGCCCTATCTTGGTGTTGCTGCTGGCCGCTGTTGCCTGAGGGCTCCCAAACCCAACCTTTTATATATAAAACAATTTTTTTTTTTTATTTAACCACACACAAAAAAATGGAGGGGGAGGTTGTGACATTTTCATTCATTGTGAATATCAATTTGCTGAAGAGCAAAGGTTGTTCATCATTTGTACATCATAATACTTGGTTCTTATACAGTATGATCAGTTCACAGATGAGGACACTGAGACACAAGTATGTGATGGGACTTGCTAGGTTAGTGGCAGAGATGGGAACAGAATCCAGGTCAGTGCCCTGTCTGCTCAACCATGCTGCTATCCACGCTAGCACTGTACAGACAAGTTAAAAACATGCTTGGAAGTCATCGCCATCCACTTCCATGGAGTCAGGATTTCACATATAGTCCCTGGCTGATACATACAGATTTTCCTAGGTGAGTCAGTTATGTTGTTCTTTAGTGGATATAGGATTCACTACTATTGTTAACTCTTTCAGGTCAAGTCTGTATCTGTGAAAGTGAAGGAGCAGGGTTCCAGTCCCAGATGTGTGTGTGAGTTATAGAGACACTGTGCCTGTAGGTCTTCAGATCATGGATTTGATGTACCAAGATTACAGACTAGAATCAGCTGGTCGAGAAAGGAAAAAAAACCCACCAACACGACAGGGTCAGCATAAGCCAGGACTACAGCTGCAGTCTGAAACCACAGGAAGGCTGAAATGGAGACCGCATATAGAGGTCATGCTTGAAATTAAAATGGCTGAAATGACATAGCAAAGGGATGGGATATACATGCCTGTTGATAGGCATCCTTTCATAGTCTATTCATGCTGTTCTACATTTTCATGCACAGATTAAGGACCAGGGCATCTCAAGACCCCTTCACGCATGACAAATGGGCAAGGAACAAACTGAAACCTGGCATAAGAGGGTGCAAGTCCACTGACTTCCAGTGCTAGTAGCAAACTAGCAAGCGGGAAAGACTCTCCGGTTGTAGGGTGTCATGAGGTGGGACCGTATGGATCCAAGACTTGGTAATGGTATGCATGTGGAAGCTTTCACTTGTAGAGGACTGCTTAGAAAATGCCCTGGGTCAGTAATGATTGAAAGTTATCATCTCAAGACTACACACACTGTAAAAAGACAGCATGTGAATGAGAGTTTTTTACTGACCTGAAGCTTGTATAGCTTATTTGGGAATCCGTTTAAATTCTAGATTCCAACAAGTGCAGTATCTATATCACTAATGCCAGCTGTCAATCACCACTGACTTTCAGTTATCAAATTAATAAACAACAAATCCTTATGTACAGAACAATGTCATGCCCTAAACTGAATAACCTAAATTCCTGTGTCAAAACATAAGTACAGTAACTCCTCACTCAACGTTGTAGTTATGTTCCTGAAAAATGCAACTTTAAGTGAAACGATGTTAAACAAATCCAATTTTCCCCATAAGATTTAATGTAAATGCAGGGAGCTAGGTTCCAAGGAATTTTTTTGGTGGGGAGGGGGCAGACAAAAGGCATTATATACTGTACAGTACTGTACTGTGGTTGGGAAGTGCCCCTGGCTTACCCCACACAGGCACAGCCTGCTGCGGGCAAGGATGCTAGGAAGGACCTTCGCAGCAGCAGCTTCCCTGGAGAAGAACAGGCCATGATTTTGCCAGGAGATGCTCCAGGCCTGCCTCTTCCTGTTCCCACTCCACCTCTTCTCCGGAGCACGCATCCCCGCTCCCCCCCCCCGCCACGAAAGTCCTAAGCACTGGGAGGGAGGGGGAGGAGGAGAGGAACTTGTGCAATGCTCCCTTGTAAAGTTGCTGCTCTTCCACAGAATCTTACAAGCAGTGGACAGAGCAGGCAGCCAAACGACACTGTAAGGGAGCATTGCACAACTTTAAATGAGCATGTTCCCTAGGCAAGCAGTGACATAACTTTGAAACAATGTTAAGCGGGAGGACGTTAAGTGAGGAATTACTGTATAACGTACATGCACACTGTCACTTTGTGCTTGCTGAGAGACATAATGGCCAAACAAGAGGCAATGTGTCTGTGCCCCCCGAAGATCAACTATCTCAGCACCTTCTGATCACAGAACAACCCTCCTGGAAACCACCACCTCTGTGCCCTTCCCAAAGTGTATCTTTTGCACAACAATTAACAATTCTGCACCAAAGTGTCCTAGAACCCCGAGAGCAAATGACAAGCAGTTAATGAAAGTGTTAAGAGACCTGTGATGATTCTGCAAGATGTAATGGAAAATAAAATGTGATGTCGGTAGGGAAAGAGGTGAGGAGAGGAGATTTAGTAAGTTAATAAAAAAGAGCTACAGTTCTGAGCCTTAAAATTCCATTTGTCTCTCAGAATTTCCTGCCTGCAGGGGAAATTCCAGTGACTAGAACTTAGTTCCTGTAACAGACACTCTGGTCTTACACACAAGTGGATTTTTAAGTCTACAGAACTGTAGTGTGTATAGAGAGGAAAGACACAGCAGCAAATAATACAGAGTCAGTGCTGAGCAGGGAAAATAAGACACTGAACTGTGCTCTTAATGGAGAGCTAATGGATGTTAATTAACCACCAATTGACAAAGAACATATTTACTGTAGTTTAACAACTCTGCAACCAGACACGAAACCATTTACACATGTTTAAACCTTAATAAATACATTTGCAGTCATTGGTCGCTTAAGCTGATGTTCAAACTGTCCCCTATAGTAAAGCTAAAGAGATATAGTTGGTTGCAAAAGTTATTGCACATTAATTAAACATTAGTTCCTTACAAGAAAACAAATAGGTTGAAGTTAAATGACCATTTCAGTCAATACCAATTTATTACACAGCCATTAAAGGGCTGTATGTAAACATATGGATTCTCAACTGCCTTGCTCCTTGTGCAGCCATTCACACCTGTGTAAAGGGAGTGTGCATTCTGGGAAAGGAGTATTCGGTACCTATTTTGCATAGGTGCAAGGCAATAGAAAAATCAGGCCTGTTCCTCTACTGTACATGATACTGCAGAAGCCAGTTTCCAGATGTGATTTGATTGAGGTGATGGAGACTCGATTAATAGATTTGGACAAGTCATTCCCAACATAAGGGTCAAGATGAAAGAAAGTGTGCAGATGCCCACAAGGTAAGGGGATGAAAACGGTACTGAGGTTCTTCAAATCCTCCCTGATCTTGTTCCAGTCTGCCCTATGAACCCTGTCTCTTATTTGAGTCCCTTCTCTGCTTGTATAGCACCTCCCTCCTCTCTCTTCCCCCATACAATCTCAATCCAATTGATGCAGGAGCCACCTTCCCTGCAACTCTTACTGTCTGATACCACCTTCCTGTATCTCACCACCTCCACCCCACTTCAAGTCTCATTCCTTACTGTTTTTGTTCTACTGAGTGTCTGTATATCACTTACTTCCCAAAGGAGAGCCCTGAGGGTTAATTAGTAAACCTGTGTTAAATGCTTCGAGATTCTCTGATGGAAAGTGCTAAAGATGGATAAAGGATACAGTCCATAGGAAAGACTCTGGACAAAAATCCAGTGATACCCAATTTTATCGTGCATTGTTTTGTGCTCTGCTACTGTTACAGAAAACTCCAGTGGAGGGAGCCCAAAATACCAAACTAAACCTTGACTTCTGAGAGAGGCCCTGACTTTAGTTGTCACCTTGTGTTTTGTGTTAAAAAATTAAAAAAAATAACTGAGAGGAGAAAAAAAAAATAACTAGCCTTCAGCAAATGGAAAAGGTCCACATCAACAGACAAAGAAGTGTTTTCAGATTGCAGCGCATAGGACAAATGGTGGGGAATAGAAAACTCATCAAATTAAGAATCATAAAATCTGCTCTTGTCTAATAGCTCAAGCAACACTATCCAGGGTCAGTTTATTATCATCCTCAACAACAAATACATTCACCCAAGTCCGCAACTGAAATAAGCTTTATTTAAATTTTCATGGGGGTCTGGTAAAGAGAGCTGAATGGCAGCTGCCTATCAGAAATAACAGCACACCAGCTGATGATCTCAAAGCCCTTTGAAAGCTTCAAATCCGCCCTATGATGCGTCACAGCTTTATCTCCAATTTTACAGATGGAGAAATTGAGGCACAGAGTAGGGAAGTGGCTTGTCAAGAGCCACATGGTAATTTTTGGTCTGGCTCGGATCTAAGTTACGGTAAATCATCTTAAATTTGGAGTAAGTGCGCTGTACTGACACCGGGGGGTTTACTCTGGATATGTAGTGGTGTAATTATTATATTTATTATGTGTACTGCAGCAGTGCCCAGGAGCACCAGTCATGGATCACAATCCCGCTGTGGTAGGTGCTGTACAAACAAAGAACAAAAAAGACAGTCCCTGCCCCACACACCTCACAATACGGGTGAGACTATATCTTTTTGAATCTGACATAGTAATTATACCTGCAGATGATGAATTTGTTACAGACCAGCACCAGATATTTGGATTTGAGTTCCTATGTTCCTTGGGATGATCTTGTCTAACTGTGGGGGTGGGGGTGGGGGTGGAATACATTGCCTTCCAGTGACCACCTCACAAAGAAGATAAGAGCAATGCTACTGCTGCCAGCCGGCTAAGTGAGTTCTCCTTCAGCTCGAATGACAGATCTGTGACTGGCGAGCAGAAGGACCAGAGTTTGGCTGGGGAGGAGGAAGAAATGGAATGTGTATGGTTGGTGAGTGTTTGGTTCACCTGAGCCTGACCCTTCTCTAACTTTTGCGTGAACCTCTCTCTGGTTCTGCGAGAGCACAGGCACTTCCTTCTGGGCAACCAGGAGGGTGGCAGGGATTCTCCCCCTGTGAAAGTGCTATATTGGAATCAAATTTTTCCTATTGACCCCTGCTGATGCAGCAATACTAACAAGGCAGACACACAAACAGTGGGAGGGCTTTGAATTATTTGCTTTCCAGGAGTAGACTGCACACTAAACAAGGTGGCTGGAGAACGAGCAGCTTTAGATCTGATGTACGTGGAAGGCACTCAGCTCTTCTGCCACTATGCGGCAAGATTCAGGTGGTACTCGCTGGCCTAAGGTACCAGGGAGGAGCTGTGCCAAGGTGCCATTTTCCTTGCAGACATAGGCAAGGATGAATTTGCCCTCCTAGTGGATCTCCTGGCACCCCATTCAATACATGAGGTCTCCCTCCCTTCCCACAGATGTTTCCCAAATATGCAGGGACCCCTGCAAAAAAGGACTCCCTGCTGGAGCAATTCACGTTTTCTTCCAGGAAACAGCAACCAGGGGAGTCCTTGTTAGAAACTGCAGCTTCATTAAAGAAACTGGCAGCTAGAAATGATTTTCAAAATCACCATGCCAGAACAACTAGTGCTGGGTACCCAGAGCCACATAGTAGGCTTTTTAAAAGTGCCCTACTATGATGCTATAGGTAGGGAAAAGGTATTACAAGCTTTGCCATACATGTTAGTAGGGGCTGGCAATCAGCATCCCAGCAAACATCCTCACAAGAAGCAGAAGTCATGGCTATTCATCTTCAACCAGCAAGGCCCTGCAAAATAGCTCTGACAGGCTCCCTTTAATAAATTCAGACATTTAATAATATGTCCCAATTATTCTTTCCTGCCCCATATAGGAGAACCTAGATCTCAACAAGGTATCTAACAACAGTGAGTAGAATTGCTGGGATACTCAAATCTTTGCTTGAGCCTGTGGGTGGGTCTTCTTCCCCTTCTTTCCCCCTCCCCCTCACAAAGCATGAAGTTTTGCCAACTGTCATGACTACCAGAAGTCTCATGGCATTTGGTGTTTTTATTAAAGCCCCAGCTCCTGGAAGCATGTGATTATGGGAGAACCTGAGTTTTCATTACCATAAAAAAAAATTTCTAGCCCTTGTGGAGAAAAGCTTGAAAACATTTTCTCAGTGTATCCTAAAGATTTAAAAGCCAGATGGCAAATAAAAAGAATGGTGAATGTATATAAAACTAAGAATTTTGGGGAGCCTGCCTCATGATTTTTGAATACTATCCAGGGTATTTGTATAGTCCCCATCACCATTGTATTTGAGCACCTGACAATCTTTAATATATTTATCCTCACAACATCCCGTGAGATAGGGCAGTGCTAGTGTCCTCAGTTTACAGATGGGAAAGTGAGGCAGAGAGCGAGAGACTAAATAACTCGCCCAGGATCACACAGGAAGCCTTGGACAGAGCAAAGAATTGAACCTCAGCTTCCCAAGTTCCAGGCTAGTGTCCTAACCACTGAATCACCCTGTCTGTCTAGCTATGGCCCTGGCAATACTGGGCAAGGATGAACCACTTGTGCCTGATTTTGAGCCCACTTCAATCCTGAGAGTCTGAAAGCTGGAAAACTGTGCAACAGGGAGCAGAGTATTGTGGGGGGAGGTAAAGACGGTAAGATAAGAAGCAGTTAGAGGAGCAGAAACTTTGAAAGAGATGAAGACACTGAAATAAGGAGCAGGGGGAGAAGAAAACACTAACGAAAATATAGATGCAGTCCAGATACTCTGTATATAGCAAGGCATCCATTAGCGAAGATTTTGGGGGAGGGGAGACGCTTCTACCCATAATCTGCAGCACATGCTCCCTCTCTAATATGAAAAAATGTCCATTTCAAAAGTCAATCACCCTTGGAAAATGAACAGCTGAGGAGGAAAGGTAGCTAGTTTGCAAGAGCTCTGAAACCCTGTGAATTCCACCAGGCTTCCTTTTCCCCGCCTGGGAGGTCCTCTGCTGCCTGCATTAGGGCTAGGAGATGCTCTCTCTCTGTGTGTGTACATGCACAGTTCTGCTGGTAGTCTCCTCCCTAACTCCTAGGGGTTTATGCTTTGCCAGAGGGTGTGATGTCTACCTCTGGCTATGTTCTCCTCTTGAGTCTCTGTCTCTCTCTGCTCCTCTCCCAGCATGCTCCTCTCCCTGCTGGATGGAAGTAGGGTATGTAGAACAAAGTGTCTGTCTTCAGGTGCTGAACAGTGATTGATGCTGACAGCAGGCTGGCCAGCCCAGAACTCACCTGCTTTGCTTCTGATTAAGTGCACTTTGTGTACACTAATTGTTTGTAATGTTCTTCCCTACTCAGTCAGTCATCTCCTTGCCCTCTGGATTTTACCTGAGCTGTTCAGGCTGTGGCAGCAAAGCCAGAACCCTCTGAGCTCACAAAGCAGAAATATGATGACACAGATCAACAGACCAATGATTACTGTTCTTTGACAGGGTCGTCATATCTGGGACGTGCAGAGCAATGTTCTCAATTGTTGTGCTTTATGTTCCTGCAGCCTGCCTGGGACACGAGTAACTTTCATGATCCTTGCTTTACAGATAGGGAAATTGAAACACAGAGCGGTGGAAATTAAAGTCAACAGGTACTGAGGGACCCCAGAACCTCAGAGAATTAGACCATGAGTGACTCACCTGAGACCAAACTGCAAGTCAGTGTTAGAGCTGGGACAAGAACAACAGAGTTCCTGGTCACAACTCTATGCTTAGACTATTGGTCGCTCATGCCTCTAATCCAGCCAGAGTGCTAAACTTCCACACAAAGGGGTCAGGCAGGGCTGATAAATTACTTTTCTTGTTCCTGCAGTCCTAGTGATGCCCCTGGTTCTGTACAGTAAGTTTGCCACTTCAAGATGGTTGATCTTCACAACTAAATTATTGCATCAATGTCATGCTGGTCAAATGGCAATGCTGCATTGCATCATGATGCAATACTATCAAATGACGACAGGGTATCATGTTCTTATGCCACTGTGCCAAACAAAGGTTTGTCATTCATAGCATAACTCAATTTTCTTCCAACCCCCAGCTGTAGAATAAGTCACTACAGAGTCTCATGGCAGAGAAAAGAGAAGGGTATAATCAGTACAAAGGAGATTCATTAGCGAGGCTGTTGGACACAGACAGACCCTGTGGTTGTCTAGCTCCCAAACTAACACAGCCTGTGCTGCCCAGGGTCACCTAATATGGCCTCCATAACTTCTGGCTTGAACTGAGCAGTCAAGAGAGAGAATTATGGTAGTATTAATTACGTTTCTTACTACACTACAGAGACTGCCCTTTGAATCTGAACCATCTTACAAAATCTGTGAGAGGCAACTTTGACAGCATTTACATACCACATTAAGTGGTTCCTACTCATTTTCCTTGGGAATGCGGCCATCAGTAAGAGTACATGCACTTTCTGGCCAGTATGCAATTCCTTCCTTAAGGAGCGTTGACTGTCCTCTTTACAGCTGGAGAGCAGTAGGGCAGCCCGGGGGTGGGGGGGAGAGGGGGGGAGGGTCAAGTGGGGCAATTTGCCCCAGGCCCCGCAGGGGCCCCCACAAGAATGTCGGAGGGTCCCCCCCCATCTTCCCCCATCCCCCGGCACCTCAGCGTGCCGCGTCCAGGAGCGGCCTGGTAAGCACTGCAGCCGCGTGGCATGAGCTCCTCCCGCTCAGAGCCATGTGGTAAGGGGGTGGGGCTCCAGGCCGAGTGGCGGGAGTTCAGGTCCCATGGAGCCTCTGTGCACCGCCGCCAGCCGGGGCCCCTCATGGCTGCGGTGCGGCGTGGCTCCATGGGGGGGGGGGGGAGCATGGCAAGCCCCCCTGAGCCGGACACTCCCCCGCCCCCCCCCCAGCCCTGACCCCCAGCTCCGAGCACAGCCCCTGTGAGCCAGGCACCCCACGACCCAGAGCCCAGCTCCCCACCCAGCCCTGGGCAACAGCAGCACCCCCCCCCAACGCAGCGACAGCCCATTGGCACCAACCATCACCCAGCAATAGCCCATTATGTAATTGCAAATGTATACATACCATTAAAGCATTTAATGTTTTTAAGTAATGTATTTTGTGTATTTTCAAATTATTAAAAATTAATTTTTGAATGTATTTCACTGGTTATTTTTTACATTTCCAAATACATGTTACTATAGTATTGCAACTTCTTTTTAAATGGAAGGGGCCCCCGAAATTGCTTTACCCCTGGCCCCCTGAATCCTCTGGGTGGCCCTGGAGAGCAGGGGATGGCTTACACCGTATTAGCATTGCAGAATCTGCTATTTGCTTCCTTTTGCCCAATACACACTATTGCAAAAGATCAACACCCACACCTCCCTCCACTCCACAGTCAGTGTTTCTCTCATCCATTGCTGGTGTCAAGGTTGATTGGTTATTGCTGCTCCTACTCAGGGGTTATTAATGTTACTGAGGGATGGGGTATGGCCCAGCTCCAGCAGCCCAGGATGATCTCTGCATTTGATAGCAATTACTATCTTCTCAAGCAAACAAAACATTACAGGCCAAATGGGAACTATCAGTGCAGTTGGACTGGGGGGAAAAGGTCAGATTCTGAGCTTCCTAATCAGACTTCTCCCGTGTCCCCCTGCCACCACTGCACAGCCTGAGTAGTCAGACTGTGTGTGGGTCAGACCCCATGATAGTCCCTAGACTCAGCAGCAGCACTGGAGTAATTCTTCAGCCATTAGAGTGACCAGATGTCCCGATTTTATAGGGACAGTCCTGATTTTTGGATCTTTTTCTTATATAGGATCCTATTACCCCCCACCCCCTGTCCCAATTTTTCACATTTGTTGTCTGGTCACCCTATCAGCCATCGAGGATACAAGTATGCTCTCTGCAAGGGGAGGAGGGAAAATGCTTGGACGATCCACAGAATGGGCTGCCATTCTAGGCTGCCCTCTGCCGAAGACTACAGGGTAAAAGGATCCACTCCACCCCCGAGCTGTGCTATTGGGCATGAAAGGGAGGGGGAGGGGGCGGCACCCTCTGTGTAGGCTCCTGGAATCCTCCCACCCTTGGAAATGGTTTTAATTCAGCCACACCTGAAGGGCAGGTGGGGAGGCAGCAGTGGCTTCCAAGGAAGGGAAAGGCAGAAGACCCACAGATATCATCCTTTCCCAACAAAGATTTGGACAAGGCTCTATGAGAGCAGTGAGCCTTGGGGCAGAGAATGCCAAGGAGGGATTAGATGGGTAGATAGGACAGAGAGATGGGGCTGTTGCAATGCAAGGACCAGAAAGAGGGGCTCCTCCATTACTAACACTGTCAACCCTGTGGCACTAGGGTTCTTCCATGAGGAGACATTAAAAGGGTCATACGTTTGGGGCCAATAAAAGGAGATAATCCTTTACACAGCATCAAGTCACCCTGTGGAATTCATGCTGCCACAGGAAGGGCAATGAGTCCCAGACAGTGGCTGAAGTTCTCCGTTTAAACGGGCTGGGTGGTTTTATTAGCATTAATGCTTTGGACAGCAATGCAAGTGAAGGTATCAACAAGGTAGTTCAAATGCATACTTCAGGGCATAAAGTGATCAGACCACAGTGGTCAGGAAGCTCCTCACTCCCTAATTGGGCAGATGCTTTATGCTGGAGGAGGGGGGCCAATTTGCCTTCCATTGAAACATCAGATGTTGATCATTACTGGAGGCAAGTGTGACATCCTAACACCTCATATTCACCACTGTCATGCAATTAGGAAATGATTTGCACAAACTATGCCTTGTGAGGTATCATTCTAAAAGTCTTGATCTGCTAGACAATAATATCTCATTGGATTGCATGTGCTATTGTCTATGAAGTTTGGCTATGTATGTGTTACTGAAACACGTTGCGAGGTTGAAAACACCCACAAGCAGCCTTTCAGGTACAACAGTAAAAAGGCCAAACAATGACAATGGCTTAGTGAAGAAATGCACACAAGCACAAGGATTACCCCAGGAACTGTGTACAATAGAAACCTCTCAGAGATAGCACTATACAACGTTTGACCCAGGTCACAGCAAAAGAGCTTTCCAGCAAGTGGGAAGAAAAAGGGGAGAATGACATCATGATGGTACCTAACTCTCCCTACAACCACACCTGGAAACATCTGAGGGGCGAGGACTGAACTGTGGGAAGTGATGGTCCCAGATTAGAGGGATTTCTAGCCTGTGTATGAAAACCTGGGAAAGCCAAGACAACTTGTGCCTTAAGAATCTGCCAGCCTGTTTACCACTCAGGGTGAGAATTTGTAATTCATTTCCTACCTATCTAGTGTATTAACTCAGTTTGCAGTTTTGTTTATTTAGTAAGGTAATCACTTCAATCTGTCTGTTATCACTTAAAATCTATCTTTTGTAGTTAAACTTGTTTTGTTTAGTCTAAAACCAGTGTGTGGAAATTATTACTTGGGGCAGAAAGTTGTTGCATCTCTCTCTCCACATTGAGAGAGGGGGCGAATTTTATGAGCTTACGCTGTACAGTTCCCTGTGCAGCACAAGATGGTATAATTTTGGGTTTACACTCCAGAGGGGGATGCATGCCTTAGCGAGTGGGAGGTGCCTAAGCTGAGCCTTCCCATGCAGAGCTGATCTCAGCACATGTGTGTGAAGCTGCAGCAGGGTGTGCCCTTATCTGTGTGTATGCTGGTGACAGAGCAAGCTTGGAGAGCTTGGCAACTTATCACAGCCCCACAGTGTGAAAGGGAGCCCAGGCTGGTGGGTCAGGCAGGCTCAGTGGTACCCCAGTCCCAGGCGGGAACCCATCACAGTAGGATACCAGACTCTTGTTATGGGACCACGGAGAGGGAGCTAAAGCTGCTCCAAGGAGTGAGAACAGGCTCCTCTTATGTGGATTGGAAGCTGCAGAGGACAGGGAGCAATGCAGAGCACAGCTGGTCCCTGACTTCCCTCCCCCAAATGAGACACTGGGTCACTTGTGGGGAGGGAACATGCTGAACAGGTGCCTATCCTCCATGCTTCCCATGTGGCCTTGGTCTAGTTTTGCTCCCGTGCATAAGAGAAGGGAAGGTAGAAGAAAGGATATATGGAACAGACATGCCTTAAAGGATTAATAACCACTGATTTCTTATGGCCCTCATAAAATGAGAAAGTCACCTACCTCTGTTTATCTCACAATACAATCCACCTAAGTAAATATAATAAGAAAATGATTCACTTTATGAGAGACACTTTGTCTAAGGACCCATAGATCAACCAAGTTTAGGTGTTCTCCCCAAGAACAGAAACTAAAAGGGCTAATTGAGAGTATTGTTAATCATGAGGCAAGAATTTCTCATAATTTGCACATGGATAAACCCTCTTTCTTCCTCACAAGCTATCTAAAAACAACTCCAAGTTACCAAGCAAGCATTACATCCTGCTTTCCTATGCAAAGTGGCCCACTGAATATTGAGTGGATCAAGAGATGGGTGGGAAAGCTGCAAGTTAAGCAAACTAGAAATGTGGCTGTAAGATTGAAGGTCAAATTGGGTGAACTGCCTGTTAGCAAGAAATCCAAACCACATGTTTTCAGCCCAAATGTAAACTACACATTGTTTTCCTTGTAAATCAAATATACCGAGTATAATCTGTCATTCACTCCAAATTAGAAGCTGCACATTTGTTTGCCTTGTGAGTCAGATCTACAGCCTTCTATACATGGAAAATGTCTTGTTCTACTGTGAGTCCTAAATAATGTGAAATGATTATGTACAATCAAATAATGCACAGAATATGTCCTCCAAATTTAGGAAATAAGGATTTTGTTGTTTTTCATTGTCAATAAATGTTGCACTCTAGAATAGAAATTATCTAACACAAGGAAGAAGAAATGTTATAAAGATTAAACCAGGGTATAATTTTGGGATATTAGGAGAAATTGCTTAAAAGGGAGGATCCCAATTGATAGTAGGAACTAATAATGAAATATAATCCTTGAAATGAATCAAACTTAAAAGCCTCCCATAAGAAAAAGGATTGAAGAAATTTGTTATACATCACCATCGAGTGGATGCCAATGGAAGCAGCAAAGAAACTGAAAAAGCTAAAACCTTAAGCATTCACTTGGCATGTCTCCAATAGGAATAATAAGAGGGCAGCCCCCTCCTACAAGCCCTGAAACTAGGTTATATAAACTAAGTCACCCCATGCTCACGAGCATTGACTGAATCCTACAAGAAGCTAAAGAATCCTAAGTGCAACCGATACCTGCAGCAGCTGTGTGGAAAGGACTCTCTCCCATCCCAAGAGTAAGAGGATGAGAAGAAGTGGTGAGATTTCATTTCAATGATTGTATTTCCCCTTCTATTTTTTAATATAAATAACTGTAGGTTATCTTGCTGAGTCTACACTCTAGTGAGATCTGAAATAAAAAGAGTTAAAAATCTAAAATATGGTTATAAGTCCAAGCAAATTAGCCTAAGAAAGATTGAAAAGAACAGTTTTAAGCAATTACTTTTTAACTTTTCCCTTTTGAACCAATCCCTTCACATTGTAGTAAATGTACCCTTCAAAGTGCCTTAAAGACAAGTACATCCTTGGAAGTGTGATAAACATGTTAGGTACTAAAGAACTGATCATAAGTAAACAAGAAATATTGGTAATTTATATTGTTCCTTGATAACTGCTGATCCTCAACTCTAGTCTGTGATAATTGCTTGCAAGACTGTGTTGTTTGTGTAGTTCATACAATGAGTTGAGCCTACTTTTGACTGGTAAATTATTTAGTATATATTAATGTGGTTCTGGATGAATTAATGCATTGTTGGTTGGTTACGAATAAGCAAGTGAGAAACACTGTTCAAGTTAAAAGTTGACCTGAAAAGAACCCAGCATTAACACTAGTAAGCGAATGCTCCCTGAACTCAATAAAAAGGGGTTATTATATATTGGCAAGCTATTTTATTATATTTCAACTTTAAAATCTGACACCTTTGCAAATTCATAAATTGACACCCTTTCTTGCTTACACTAGTGTTTATGTTCCAGAAATGGCCTCTGTAATTTGTCCCATATGGCACCTCTACTACTGCTAGAGAGTCTCCATGTGCTTTTCATACAGTTTTATATCCCACCTACTGCTAAAATGCAGCCAGTTCTTGGGGGGAAATGTAACAGCTGTTCTCCATCAGTCACAGTATTGGGGGGGGGGGTTAGTGAAGAATGCTTCTCCAGTTGAAGCAGCACAAGAATAGAGGGAGGAAGGGGGTTGGGTTGAAGTTTCTTAACCTGGAATTGGACAGGACGTTAGTATATAAATTATTTCAAAATATATGTACAGCACCCAAAAGGTGCTTTACAGGACAAAAAGAAAGACAGTTCCTGCCCCATGGAGATTAGAGTCTCATCTGAGATGTGATGAGTAAGAACAGCAAACAGTTGTGATGCATAGGATCGAGGGTTACAGACATAATATTGCACGGTTGCTCAGTTTGACCACTTGTGCTAATTGAGAGTTCACTTCAGAAGTGTGTTTGTTTTATAACGGCTATTGGTTCCCTATGTGTGCGCATTGTGGAAGAGAGAGAGAGAGAGAGAGACAGACAGACTGACTTAAGGACGGATTTGAATAAAGAGAGGGGAGTGGTTTAAACCTCGTACCCTTCAGAAAAATGCCACAGCATCTTTAATAATCATGACAATGGGCGCTTTGTTTCACATCTTATCAGAAACACAGCATGACAAGCCAAACAGCATCACTGACTACCACACTTGAGTACCAGTTTAGTTCTGGCTAAGAAAACACATAGCCTATTGACCATCACCACTTTCTGCAACACCTGGATTTTCCTTTGAGGTCTCCCATCCAAATAGTGACTAGGCTCCATCATGGCTTAGCTTCTAAAATCAAAGTCGTCCTAGACTGAGGTGGTCTGGATGCATGCCACAAGAAATGCTTTGTGCAGCATGAAGAGCCCAAATCCATTCAGCCTCCCCACACGTTCTCAAGATGTGCATGTACAATGACTCGCATTTAGAAATGTTATCGCTTTCGTGGCTTGTTTTTGCTGTTGCCCAGGTCCTAGCCTATACAGCCACACCAGATACCTACGCAGCTGGAAGCTCCGTTAGCTGCTCACATTCCTCCTTGGGTAACACCTGCTTTATATTAATTTCAGTTCCACATCAGCTGGTTAAATATAACTGTAGCTAAGTTTCTCCTCCCACAGACTCCCCTACAGTTCATTAACGTGTGTGTTGTAACTGCTGTTGCGCTTAGCTGTGTTTCCAGTCAAGATTTCATAGCAAACGAGGTTACCAAATAATGACTTAATAGTGAGCCTGCAGTAATTTATATATCAGAATTAAAGATTAAACCTTAATCTTAATTAAATCTCACAAAAGTTCAGCAGAGCTGTCTGAATTATAAAAATAGAGAGATATATTGATTATTTCAGAAATGGAAATCACATTTAATAAATATAGGAGTGAGCCATTAAGGGAATGGACAGATCAGAGAAAGCACTAAATGGTGATTAAAAAAAGATAAATATTTATTAAATGTTGCTATGATTTATTAAGCTGTGTTGGGCTAAACAAATTTAATTTGATATCGGAATCATATCTCATTCGGATACAGCCTTCATTAAATCTGAAGTCTTGGCTTTAAATGAATATCATATGTTCCCTTCAATTCTTAATCTCTTTGAAATATCAGTCTGATGCTGTGGAGGACATTAAAAGTCACGAGACTGAAGTCTCCTGTGTATCAATAAGGCTGTTTTGCAATGCAGGTCCTGGAAGTGGACTTCCAACTCCTTGGTGCTCTCCCATCCATTATCTACTGTGACATTTTATTGTCCTGTGATAACAGGGCAACACACATAGGTCAACTCAGTCCACGGGACTTGAACATTGTTCGGTCAGAATATCAGGGCAGAGAATTCATTCGGTGCTGGGCTTTCCCCACACAATGCTCCAACAAACTGTGCACCTTCTCTGGCATTCAATTAGGAGTACAGTTCTTCATCTTAGTCCAGCCATGATGCGGCAGGGCACTAACTGAGGTTGAGTCTACAAGGATACAGTCGCCCTTGTCAATAGCCAGTAATTAGTCTAATATACCAAAGAGCTGTGTCCATGCAACATTTAGGCTGAGATGTTAATCACACGGAGATCCAGAAACTCACCCTTCTGGTTCATCGAGCCCCCTATCTCAGGCCCCTTGTGAAAAACTCTAATCCGTATTTGCAACACAGTCATGGAATGCGTATGGAGTATTTGAATATGAACTACCTCATACATTACATGCATTAGAGGTTAGAAAGAAAGATGCAGTTTAATCATGAGAGCATAGGTTTAGATTTATTTATACTGCCTGGCAGGGAAAAGAGTGTGCAGCTTCTTCCCACTGTAACCTGCAGAATGGTCTAGGTTATTTGGCTGACTATTTGGTGTGAAACACGTTCTTAAACCCCTGCTTAGACCTCTGCTGGGGAGAGGAGCCCCTCATTGGAAATTATAGCTGTAATTTCATTCTGTCTGATAATTAAATTTTGCAGATAGAAGGAATGTTAATTTACAGTGAACATTCCCAGTACTACAGGACTGAATTATGGACCAGTCAGTGAGCTCCATTACCCACTCATCTGTGATCAGGCAAGGGGAGAGCCTATGGTAATGCATTCTGGGCAATGAGGTGGGGTGAGGATATTTACCTATTGACTGTTGCCCATTTAAAAACAAACAAACTCACCCTTGACATTTTTGTCCCTTTTAATGGCTTTGCTTTTCCTTTCTGTTCTTTTTAAAAATCCAAACAAATCAGAGAGGGAGGCAGGCATATTGTTCCCTCTGTCTCCACAGGAAGAGAGGACAAGAAATGGGCTGAGCTGGGGTCTGAGAAAAGATGTGAGGAAACAAGATGGCCACTTCTGTAGCTCTCTTACCACTCCCCACCTCACCCCATACTATGAGGACCCTCCACCACAGTGTTTTAGCACTGCAATTCTGGATGGAGTTGAGCCAGGAGATGGCAGGGCTGACAGACAGAGGCTACTTATGGTATCATACCTCCCATTCCTGCAGGACTTTGCATGTCAGCTGCCATCCAAACTGTGAAATAACCCCCTGAGAAAGATTCTAGGGGTAGTGGCTAGTGGAACAACCACTGGCAGTAGGGTATAAGGGTATACAGAGTCACAGGGCACCAGGAGTTCCAAGGGGATCTGCTGGATTTGAAGGCAAACCCCTTCTGGCAGAATTTCTGCTCTTTCCTGTACAGGTAACATGTTCCTGGGTTCCCGCACCACTGGGGTGGGGGATTCACTGGGCCAGATTAAATATTTCTGTTTACTAGAGGGATGCAGTCAGTGCTGATTTTCAGAGTTGGAACACTATATTAAGTCATCTAGCCCTGTAGTGGGCAGGATTGTGCACTCTTTAGGGAAAGAATGCAGCACCAATTTTGCTAGGGCATATTCCTGGAGCTTCCAACCCCACAGGCAGGGGATATGGCAGCCCACTGCCATCTATTTCATTGCATTTTGTCAAAACACACAGCTTGTCCAATTCCCCTAACAAGGCAATGGATTTTCTTCAGAAACTCACCTCTGGGCTGACAACACGCATGAGAAATTCCAGTCTGAAACACAATTGTCTTGGAAAGTTCTAAGCTACTGAAGATAGTGGGCTTAAGATGAAAGTGCCATTTCAACCATAACTGCAATCAAACACAGCTAATGAATAAGTGTGCCCTCACAAGAATAAACTAAAATTGCAAAGGCTGATGGGGCCAGTGCAGAGAAGAGGAAGGTAACCAAGTGAAGAAATGGCAAAGGGAGGATTATCTTTATTGGGAAATAATCCATTCAGCAAGAAATTCAACCAGGGATCTTTACATTAGAAATTCACAGGGCAACCTACAAAGCTAAAAGATGGTCTGCTCTTTCTGATACTGAGTCCCTGATGAGGACTGTAAGCGACACTCGGGTGCTCAAAACATGCCATATTTTATTTTGATAGTGTCAACAGCAGGAAAGGTGCTTTAGAGACAAGCAAAGCGAAGATCCTCGCCACCTCAAAGTGCTTACCATCTAGGTAAGCCACCATCCTATAAACTTCAGATGTGCCTGCAGAACTGGGGACTTGCTATAAGATGTGAAGATGAAAGTGATCACTCACACTTAGTGTCCAGAGCATAGTGGCCCTGACCCCAACTTCTGGGATGCGATGGGAGAATCGTAGTCAGAGTCTAGATCAAAGGAACATCTTGCAAAATGAGCTAGAGAAAATGTTGAACGATAAGGAATATTTCAACTGCATAAATGCTTAGTCCAGAGATGTCTTTGTACCCCAGTAGGGCCACTATGTGCTGCTGGCACTGGGAAGGACAGGCTCTGCAGATGTGACATTTCCGGGCCTCTCCTGCATTTGGAAAACTATAGCCATGGTTCAGGGATTATCGTGGGTCAAATGGAGACTAATATCAAGAACCTTTATTAAACATGTAGGAGATCCCCGAGATAGAGAGACAGTACCAAAACAGGGAACATCTGGCTAACAGAAAAGCATCAGGGAATCCAGAGGTGCATAGGCAACATGAATAGTTTAAACCAGAGGCAGCAGGCTTACATTTTGGGTTACCATTTCTTCTATATATTCAAAGAGCTATGCCAGGTTTCAGCACCAGGACTCCAGCAACCTCTGTTATTCCACCCCTGGGTTTCTCCTTCACCAAAGCACTGCTAAAGCACCTCCTTCCTAGCCTGCAGCTCTCCCTGCTATTCCAGTCCAGGGTTTTAAGGAACTCCATCACTGCACCTCAGACATGACATTCAACTCCCCTTGTTCTTTCAGTCCTACGCTTCTCCTAAGCAAAGTCACTCATTCATGCCAAACTGCGTGATCAATTCTGGGATATAAACAAGTATCCACCAGCTCCCTAAATGGACCTGAATCTCTCTGAAAAAAATCTCTCTCTAAGTGCCAGGATGAGAGGAGTTAACTCATGTCACTTAATGACCTGGGGAGGATGTCAACCCAGACTCCACTCCAGAAAAGGTAAAGGCTAGTGAACTAATTTAATTCCCTGTGCCAGCACTGTCTCAGCAGCGAGCTCTCTGCTAAATATCACTGAGACCTCGGCTCACTTTGAAGCAGTTCAGTCAGCATCAGAATCAAGTCTCCTCCGGAGTCCTCACTTGGATCTGTTCTAGTCTCTGCTCCTGCACCTGCCTCCATTTGAGACTCATTGTTCCTCCTCCCTTCAGGAAAGAGGCCAGATTGAGGCTGTTCTTTGGTGCAGCCCGTCTACTGGACGCAGATGTCTACTCTGATGAAGGAGAAACGCTTCGCTGGCCCATATTCCATCGTCTGCAGAAGCTATTTTGAATGGGAGCTGCTGCCATTACGTGAATAAGTCATGCATGATCCCTGGGTACATTATCAGGCCCCTTGTGGAACATTTTTACCAATGATGAAATGTTATTGTTGTCGGTGTCAGACGCTTAGTCTTTATCAGTCTCCCTGATGACAGGCCTCGTTATTCAGGCAAGTCTTGGGACACCTTCAAGGGGAGATCTTCTGATCCAAGGTCAAATGGACCAAGTTTCTTTCCTTTCCCTGGCATCTCCCTCCCCGCTTCCTCAAAGCACTTACAGGGAGGAGGAACACAAAAAACAACAAACAAACAATCTAAAGAGCAAGATTGAGGATGTCCAAATTCCAGCCCCCAAACCACAAATCCAGGGTGCTCTGTTCCCAAAGGGGAGCACCCTATCATCATTTCAGGGGGGGAGGTGGGAAAGGCGGGAGGGGGGGAAGGCAGGGTGCCCTGCCATGTCACAGCATTGGCTCATTCTCCACACAAGCTACTTCACAGTTCTTGCAGGTCAGAGTTGAAAGACTTTTGATGCGGATCTTTGACAACATTAGTAGCACACCCCTAGAAGAAGAAAATCCAAAAGCTAGAATCATAGAATATCAGGGTTGGAAGGGACCTCAGGAGGTCATCTAGTCCAACCCCTGCTCAAAGCAGGACCAATCCCCAGACAGATTTTTACCCCAGTTCCCTAAGTGGCCCCCTCAAGGATTGAATTCACAACCCTTGGTTTAGCAGGCCAATGCTCAAACCACTGAGCTATCCTCCCCCCACCCCTGGAGAGTTAGGAAACCAGAAAATGAAATGGATCAAGGAATCTGCTAGACCCATACACTCTAACCTCCCCTCCTGCTCCACATTCATTTGAAAAAACACCACATGCATACACTCTATGTTTTCCCTACCCATGATACCCAACATGTTTGAAAATCCAGGTATCTGGGACCCTCACTGGAAGTGCGATGGGTGGTGACTAATGACTGCATTAGAGTCATATTTTGCCCACTATCTTTCATCACTGAATGGGCTGTCAAATGCAGGTGCATATTCTTCTAATCCAGACATCGGTATAGGAGAATATTTTCCCCAGGTGTAGCTATTCAGGTATCCAGTAGAAATTAGGGGTCCAGGTGAACCTCAAAGCTAAGGCCCATATTGATGATCTGAGGGCAGTTGTCCATGATGGAATGGGATATTATCATGGTAATGAATTCTTAACAGTGCTTCCCTGTCCCCAGCAACATCCCTTCCATCTTGCCCAAGTTTAGCTCCAGTGAGCTCTTATTCCAGGTGCTGATGCCTCCCAGGCACTTGAAGAGCAGGTAAATGGCACAGTTTCTGTTACATGAATAGGAGATGTAGAGCTGGTTGTTGCCCACTTATTGCTGGCTTTTGCGTCCCCTTGTCTCGTGACCTCCTTTAGCAGCTGCACATAGATGATAAATAGAATGTGAGAACTAGGACAGATCCCCATGGAACTCCCATGTGCAAGAGCTCTGGAGGAGCAGCAGCTGCCTACTTCTCCTTCTGGATATAGTCGGAGAGGAAGCAGTGGAGACATCTCAGCACATTTCTGCTAATCCCTGCCATGACTCTAATCCTGCCAATCAGGGAATGTTGCTGTCATGCCTTGAACTCTGGGGACAAATCCAGCAGTATGAATGAGAAGATCTATAGATACACACACACACCCCTCTTTTGTCCATGGATAAGGGCAGACCATCCAACACTACAAGCAGAAATCTCAAGGGGAATGAATAAAGCTTACAGTAAGCTGGGGACTGATAATGATCAAGCACAGAAGAACCCAGCCAATGGCAATGGGTCTTCTGATGGAGCCCTACTTCTAGGAGAGGAAATGGGTCAGTGCAGCCACACAGAGGGGCATTGATCTATGTGTGATGGCTCATTTCTGTGGATATAGGATTGCTCTTCCCCAAAGAGAGAAGCGAGCCACTGTGCTGGAAGGTCTCACCTACCTCACAACCCCTTGGCTCCTCCCAACAATAAGCGGCTCTTTCATAGGAAACTTTGGGTGGCTCACCCCAGGGAGTTTTTCTTGCCAGCCCCCTTCCCTCACACCCCCACTCACAGTCTCTTGTTCCCAGGATGGCAGGGCCGGGGAGTATCAGCTCTTGGGTTTGGGGATATCACATGCCCCTCATTAATGATGACTGTGGTACCTGAGGGGTGCCACTGATGCTGGGAAATGTAGCTCCCCCATTTCTCCTAACACACAGCATCCATAAAGGGACATGTCATTTCTGTTCATTACAAAGGCATTCACTGTTTCTTGCAGGATGAGAGCAACTCTTCTTGCTTTGGTTTTAAGAACAGGAAAAAAGCTGGGCCATGGCCGAATGACACTGAAGGAGCCGGCCCCATCCATTTCCCCTCCTGGTTAATGGCTTCATTTCCCATTAAGCTGCAGGAAGCTTTCTGACCGTTTTATGATCGGCTGTTGATGATCATCATCATCAACCCCCCTCCTCCTGCCCTACTTGGCCACCTGATGAGAGGGATGAAAGCCATCATGAAGACCCCACGCCCTAGCCTGGTGAAGAGGCGGCAGCTGTGCGTGAGAACAAGGATGATAAAGCTAAGACACCACAATATTTAACTGACCCCCTTGGCTAGAAGTACATAATTATGTGGATAATGACCCAACAGGTCAACGGAAGAATGGGGTGTGGTAGCTTGAAACACATTTCTGGGGCAGAGTTCAGTACTTCATTAGCTCCTATTCAGATTCTGTGAACACGGCTTGGTACAGTGAACACCAGTTTGTTGTTTTAAATCTTCTCTCTCATAGTCACACACACACACACCAGTTACAAAGTGGCACATTACCTGGTAACCGATAGGTCATGCAAGTTACAGAGACCCCTGTCGGGATGGCTATACCCTCTGGGGGCAGCACACAAGAATAACCCCTACCCCTTCCTCCATCAAATCCACAACCACAAAACCTGAACCATCCCAGGCCTCCATAACGAAACAGCAGGTTATGAAACCAGGATGCCCCCACCCTCTTCTGTTTCCACGGAGTAGCTGCTGAACTGTTCTGACCCATGTGATGCTACCAGGGGGATGTAACCATCAGCTCGGGTACTCAGTGAATGTTTGGCAAAGGTGCTTTACAAATGGGAACCATTATATACAGTACATCTTAATTGCTAGCAACAGCTGAACAGGAATATAGGAAAGTCTCAGAAGAGATTAGAGTGGGGTACTACAAAATCCCTAATGCTATACCCATCCCCTCCTCCCCGTTTCCAATACTTTACATTACACTTACATAGCATCTCTCTTCGGAGGATCTCGGGGCATTTAACACCCACCCCAGGTGAGGTGGACCAGTATTACACTTATTTTACAAATGGGGAAACTGAGGCATGGGGAAGTGAAGCTACTTATCCCAGTTCACATGGAAAATAGGAGGGAGAGTCTGGAACAGAGCCCAAGATTGCCACTGGGCTCCCTGTCTGGTACTCTAACCTCACTCTCTAAATCCACATGTACACAGAGGGAGTAAGGCATTTTGTTTCTCTTGGGATACTTTGCTGCAATCCACAATTCAAAGGAAGAGCCCTAGGCTAGATTAATACTTTAACTCAAAGGCCGGCTGGCAGCAGCACTTCTAATGTGTGAGAGAGGGATGGAGGAAAGAGAGATGGCAGGTAGAGGCATAGGTTAGCATCTGTCACACACACCTGAGAAAAAGGAGGACAGCTGTAGCAGCTACAGCTCAAAACCAGGGAAGGAGGAGGAAACTGCTTCGGATTGAGCCTGAGCTCTTATTTGGGGAAGTCGAAAACAAGTCTTGTGTCTGTATCTTGCTACTGATTGCTGGGTGAAGATTAAAATGTTGGATTTGCCCCACAAAGTCCTAAATGGTTTGGATCCTGTTTTCAGAAAAAATGCCCCGCCCCATGTGATACAGTGGCAGCTTAATCACCTTGGGCAGTTGCAGCTAACAGTCCCCTGTTTAAAATGGAAGGGAACTGGTGTCCTCACTGGGGCATCCAGGATTCGGGAAGTAAGTCTGCTCCTTAATTTGTTTATTGGGATATGCTGCAAGAGTTTATCTGTTCACCAGGCTCTACCATGGAGGGGAGGGAGGTGGATTGAATGAGAAATGGAAGGGGGGGTTATAGGGAAGATTGCAGTGAATGTCATGATGGTTAGTAACGGTTTTCATTCAGGAAGGCTGTTGTAAGATCTAGTGGAGACGTGCTGTACAACCACATGTGCTTTTAAAAGCGTAGAAGGCATTTAAGAGTTCTGATAGGTGCAACTGGGAAAAAAAAAACAAATAAATCATGAACATAATTTTTAATTAAGTTCCACCTACAGGGACACATTCTGCTCCCAGTGATACCTGCACAAGCCCTTTAATTATACAAGTGTAAATATGGCATTTTTGGGCTCCATGTTTAGTGCCTCTTTATGACTACTTACATTTTCATGTAGAAGCCACACCTGCCCTCTAGGATCTGAAAGTCAGGCAGGTTCTTTCATTAATACTCTTCATAACCAGGAATAAAAGACTCTGAAAGCCCAACTGCACCCTCTGTGGCACCTATTGCAACCCAACCCCCAGGCCATTTTTACAGCATCACTTTTTAGAGCAGAACCACCCCCTAAATAAGGTGTTGTGTGTCTCTGCACACTCCACAAATTAGTTATTCACATTTCCTGATAGTCCCCTTAATCTGTTTTATAGTGCCAAAGATCTATGGCCCATGCTGACCAGCTCAGCATTTGATTGGCTGGGATTTCTCTCTTCTCTTTAAAACAAAGACAGGCATAAGCTGCAACATTAGGTTCTAGATTCTGATTCGGAGTTCCCTCTCCCCAAAGTTTGCAGGTTTTCTGATCCCAGAAGCTTACGTTCAGACCCATTTGTTTCTGAAGAATACTTTTCACCTTTGCTTCTTTCTCCATACGGTTTTGTTTTCTCACCTTTATTCTGGAGTACATGCTGCATGCCTCCGGAAGCGCTACACAGATATTTAACAATTGCCCCCATACGGGCTTCCCTCCCCCTCTTTGTACATCTTATCTAGTTAGATTGTAAGCTCTATGGGGAAGGGAGGATATCTTGCCATGCCTAGCATGATGGGGCCCCACTCTCAATAGAGAGCTCTAGGAACCACCATAATGCAACACATAAAATAATAATTCTAAGGATTTCAATATTGTCAATTTTCCCATCAGAGTCTTGTCAACGAGCATCTTCATTTTCAATAATCCACTTGTTCAAAGTTCGGTGTCAAAGAACTAGCTCTTGATACGATTTTCGTGGGGGAAAGGGGGCAGCAGACTCTGGTATATTCTGGTCTCTCTTACTTGATGACTCAAGGCAGGTCTTCGCTACAGGGGAGGGGTCAATTTAAGATAGCGTAGCTGAATTCGACGTATCGCAGCCGACTTACCCCGCTGTAGGGATGGCGGCAAAATAGACCTCTGCGGCTTCCCGTCGACGGCGTTTACTCCCACCTCCGCTGGTGGAGTAAGAGCATCGATTCGGGGATCGATTGTCGTGTCCCGACGGGACGCAATAAATTGATCCCCGAGAGGTCGATTTCTACCCGCCGATTCAGGCGGGTAGTATAGACCTAGCCTCAGTCACATTCAATAAAGCTGGTTGGCAAATTTCTCATTGCAAAATGCAGATTAATCAAAATCTAAATGTTTCTGCGGAATTCATCAAAATCTAAATGTTTCTGGGGAACATGTCAATTTCAACTAAGTTTCAATGAAAACGCAGCCTGGTTTCCTTCCTGTCTGTGCACCTGTCTCCCTCACCTTATGGGGTGCTTGGGATAACGGACTCACTGAGCAGCCGGTAGCGCAGGCTCCTGACTCCTCGAGCTGTCTGTTTCCCAGGTAGGAATTTCCCTGGACTGCCCAGATTCATAGAGAACAAACCAAAAAAAAAAATTTTTTTTTGGTTTTCCCTAAATTTATTTTTCCCCCAATTTTTCCCACCTTGGAAAATGTTTTTCAAATGTTTGACCTTTCATCTTGATTAGAGATGAGAGGTTTGGGGATCTCCCCCCCAATCAAAATTGAAAGTTTTTCAAGGGAGGGAAAAAGCGGTGTTGCAGCCAGCTCTGACATTCATCCCTGAATGAAGAACCCGAGAGTAGCTCAGGACTAAGATGGGAGTCACTTCTCTTTATTGTGTGCTCCAAAACTAGCTGCTTCACATAACATTTGTTTAAGCCTGATGCAGAGAAACTGGTTCTCTAACCCAGAGTCCCCTGGCATGCGCAACCAGTTTCAGTGTGGATAATTCAAGGTCATTCTATTCCAAACAGGCCCACGCCACAAAAGTTCTGGTCCAGACGTGAACATCGCTTTTCAATGGTCTTAGAACCAGGGTTTTGGTCTATCTTGAGGTGTCAGAGTTTTGTTTCCTTTGAAATCTCTCAGCACTGAGAGTTCATCCCCGCTGTGCTCATCCAGAGGCTGGTAAATGGTTAAAGCATTCATGGTTTGTTTGTTTGTTTTTTAAAACACAAGATCTGTCTCATTATAGACTCTAAATCATTATCTTCCCCATCCAAAAACTGCTCTTTTGACAGAATCTATGGAAACCTTTATGCAGAATGCTCATCCGGCACCTCATCTATCTTTCCCGCATTATTTAGAGTCAGGATTTATGGAATCACATCGATTGCTCCCAGTTAGTACATTTCAGAAGTGCCACTTACTGTGCTAACTCTTATCCCATTTCCAGCTCACCCATTTCCTCCATAATGGTGTGTAAGCATTTTTAGTTATGGGACCAAATTCTGGCTGTGCCATCGTGCAGGGAAAGGCACAAGGGGTCTTCCTCCTCTGGGGAACCTGTATGGGGACAGCAAGAATCCCATTGCTTTTGGCCTGGTCCACCCACAGATTTTTTTTTTGTGTGTGGGGGGGGGTGAGGGAGGGTTGACCAAAAAGTCATACCAGTACAACCCCCGGTGCAGATGCAGTTATACTGGTATAAAGCTATCTTATACTGGCATAGATTATCCCTATTCCTATATGGGAACAAGCTGTCAGTACATTTATACTGGTATAACTATGTCCACCGGGGGGGGGGAGAGGGGGGCAGGGGTTGCAATACTTTAACCTCGTATAGTTAAGCCAGTAAACATTTTGGGTGTACACAAATTCTTAGCTTCTGGAGTCAAGGTGAAGCAAAGTGTTACCACTACCAGCGGGGCAAGGCTAAAGACACCCTCACCTACAGACTGATGCAGGACAAAGCTGGAAGGAGAATCAGAAAGGGAGCACGGGCACTGCTCCCCTCTAGTATCCTGTGGAGGCATTCTGCCCCTGGATCAGCGGCAGCAGAACTGGAGAGGGAGGGGGAGAACGGAAACATTGCAAGGGCTGATGTGCATTTCCACACCCCTCTGCCAGAGTTTTCCACCCACAGAGTACCTTGGAGGCGAGATCAAGACCTGGAGGAGTGGGTAGAGCAGCCACTGATCTGCATAGGATCTGCTCCCCAGTAGCTGGCCAGATGGGACAACCCTCTTCTCCCCCTCTTCTTTCACTTGGCCAGGCATAGTGGCTGCAGTGTATGCCCCCGGCCAGCCAGAAATGGCCACTCATGTGACTCCCTGACCCAGTCTCATCTTCCAGCCATCATGGGTCCCAGTAGGGAGAGACAGCCAGGGGAGGGGCAGGAGCATATGCACCAGCTGCCGCTGAGGAATGGTAGTAGAAACAGCTGCAACATCCCTTCCCAGCCTGGCGCCACCATGCCCCCCGCAGTCCAGTTTCACTAGCTCCCCTTGATCCCCCTCCTATTCCTTTCATAGCAGCTTCTGCCCTCCCACCCCCATGAAGCATTGCGTTCAACAGAACGTTTATGGCAGGTGCAAGTGACTGGGTGCCTCCCATGTCTGCACTACCCTGAGACTGCTCAGGCTCTCCCAAACAGCACCTAGCCCTGTACCTGGAAACAGCTATTTTTCCTATACAACTTTTTTTGCTCCATTCTTTGGATGGCTCTCTTTGACCATTCACACCTTTCCCCAGTGCAGCCCTATTGATAGGCTACTACTCGTACTGGGTGCAATATTTCACTTACTTCTACTGACCCCAGTAGATTTCATTGTCTGGCCTGAGAGCTCCTCAGCCGCTGCCCTCTCTCTCAGCCGAGGGCCATTTCACTTTCACTTCCACCACCAGCAGGTGTTAAGCTGGAAGCCATCCCTTCAGCAGAGACTCTCCCTTGCTCCAAAGAGCCCCCCTTACTCAGTAAGTGAACATTGGCTGTAGGCTAGAGCCAGGTCCTAAACCCCCTCACCCCCCACTCCTGGGGAATTGCTATTAAGCTATCTCTGCAGTTCACTCCTGGGAGAGGAGCAGGAAAGATATACCCAAGGAAGGGAGGGGAGATATCTAGCTCCCACCTCAAGCTGGCATTTTGTGCTCAGATGTGAGGACGACGAGGTATACGTCTAGAGTAAAAAGCTCGGGGGAGGGGGAGGAGGAGGGAGATGACAGCAGGAGTTGATGGCCCTAGCACCTGAAGCTCACTCTATAAGCAGTGAAGACCTGTCACGTAACCAGGATATGAGAGGTTGGGCCTAATGGCTGGAGCAGGAGGTAGGCTAAGTCGTTAAAACAAGAGTCAGTAGCCAGGAATCAGAGCCCGGGGTCAAAGCAAGAGTCAGACACCAGGTACCAAAGCCAAAGGTCACAGCTGGAGTCTGGAGCCAGGAGTGAGGCAAGGCAGGAGCAAAGCTGGGAACAAGCAGACGCAGGAGCTATCGCAGCTTTGGGCAAATGCTTCGAGCAGCCACTGAACTGCTGCTGGGCCTAGGAGCTGTTCTGCTGATTCCTCCAATCAACAGGCAGCATAGCCAATCAGGCAGCCTACTACAGGCCAGCTGCACTCGTTAGATTTCCTGGAGACGGACTTTGCTGCAGGCCCCAGTTCCTGACAAGACCAGCCCTCACCCTGGAATACTTATGTTATTGAGGAAGTGAGACACAAGGAGCCAAATAAAGCAGGTTTCATGGTCCATGTGAAATCACCCACCCAGCCCCCATGCTTGGCAACATCAGTACTTTCCAATAGCCAGATACTCACCCAAACACACACTGTCCCTCCGGCTCAATAATGCAATCACAGGTCAGACCCCTCCACAAGAGACCGTGAGCTAGCCATTAGACCTGTGCTATCCCTGGTGTAAGACTGCTGGCTTCAGCAGAGTTAAATAGGGATCAAATTTGCACCACAAATCCCTCTGTAATGCAAAAAAAAAAAAAAGTAAAGGGAAGAGCAAACGAAGAGATAAAGGAGAGAAGAACACTGGGTTGGTTCTGGAAGTAGCTGGGACTGTTCCCAGCAAGCCATCCGGACCCAGAGATTTGAATAATGCATGCTCCATAAATCTAAGTGTCCCCGCTTGCCACATTTTAGAACAGGGAGCAAAAATAATAGCTACTGTCCATACTTATCACTAGTAATAAATTGCAGGGCTCCTACGTGTGGCAGCGATTAATGCAAGAACACAACCCAAAACACATGACTAAATAAATAGATAGCTTGACTTTCCTGGGGGTTATCACTTTCCCTCTCTACACCTCTCTGACTCTTCCCGGCCTTCCAGCAAGAAAGTACATCCAAAAATAACTACCCTCACCCCACAGCCCCTTGAGAGACAGGCAAAGGGGGGTTAATTAACCCCTAGTGTGAACTCCATGCAAGTCAGTGGAGTTATCCATGGATTCTCCCTGGATCTGGCCTCCAAAAAGGGGGTGCAGCAGTACACGTTACAGCTTAGTGTGTTGCTAACAGAGACTGAGGAGCAACTGGGTAGTAACCTGCCTTCGGCACAGGATGATTGACACTTCCCAGAAGAGGAGGCTTGCTTGCTTCCTCAGCCGAGATCAGACCCTGCTGCTGGACTGTTCAATGGCTGGTTTGGAAAAAAATATCCTTGTTCCCGAGACACATCATCATCTGCCTTTGGACTTCAATTGGAGTGGACTACATGAATGCGAAGGCAGTACTTGGCCCATAGGAACGAAGTGCACAGCAGGAAAGTTTCCTAAAAATGGCACAGGGAGAGGGGCAGAAAGGATTACAGCCTGTAGAACTGGTTTTACCAATAGAAGAAGTCGTCACCGTGATGCTCAATGGTGCCCCAGTCCACCCTTGTGCCCAGAATGACAGTTCCTGGTTGGGAATTACTCTCCTCTACCCAGCCTGCCAGATTCATTCACTGAAGTTGTGCTACCTCCTCAGGGATAAGAGGAAAGGGAAAATAAAGACCTAAAAATACATTCAGTAGCTGAAAGGGAGATAGGCCCCATCTGCAGCCCTGAGATGCAATATGGCTCACTCAGTTACAGATACTCATCTCCCTCAAATACAAAAGGGAGGTACCAGGAGAGAATGCTGGGGAAAGCCCTGCTAAGAGGAGAGGTCAGTGGTGAACTAACAAAGTCACAGAGAACATAGCTCCTAGGGAAGGGAGCCAGACATCTGAGTGAAGACCCATTCATAGCTAGATCCTGGTAGCTCTCAGATAGCTGTGTCCTGTTGTTCTCTTTTAACATGTTTCCATAATTAAAATGAAGATGAATTTTTGAACATTGGCTGCTTCCTGTGCTTGACCAGTCCCCACTCCCCCTCACCCCGACTGCATCCAATGCTTCCTTTGGAAAGGGTCTCTCTTATCCACTTCTAGTTACAGGATGCTTCTCCTTTGAAGTATTACTCTTATTTGTGAAGTGTGTTTCCTCTTGAAAATTGCTCCTGGCATCTCCCATTTGGACTAATGTAGCAAGGGACAGAAATAGAAAGGTCACAGTGGGACTCCTAAGAAATCAAGGCATTAAATGTGCTGAAATATCACAGCCATCAACTACACCACACACATTAGACAGCTGGGATAGAGCTCATGACCTCAAGCCTGTTTGAGACCACAATTTCCTGCCACTTGACTTGCAAGAATCTCTCTACTACCTGGCAGTTGTCACAGAGCATATGCCCTCTTTACACTGTAAGGGCCCTATTCTCCTCTCACTTACACTTGTTTTGCATCAGCATGACTCCACTGACTGGAATGTAGTTATTTGTGATTTACAATAGTGTAATTATTGTGGACTCAAGCCACTGAGGGGGAGACAGACAGATGACCAGAAGGGGCAGCAGTTCATATACACAGCAACCATTATTATTAGCTATTACTTGTTTATCAATATTACAGTAGCATCCGAAGGCTACAATTCAGGATCAAAGCTCCATAGAGTTGTCTTTTTATTTGCACAGAACCTATGAAAAAGATCCACAATTTATAAACTAGAAACTGCAAGCAAATGCAACAAAAAAACAAAACAAAACAATCAGAGGAAGGGAAGGGAATAAGCTCATGTGGTTCACCATCTAATAGTACATTGTTGAATGCTCATTCTTGGGAAATTTGAAAGGTTAGGGCTTAATAAGCCTTTCGAAAGCTACTTGTGGCTTTAAACTGAAATGATTGACCTTGTGGGTAATAACAGCACAATAATATTTCCTATTAGTTAATTGCATGTCTGAAATGTTAATCAACAGTCCATTAGCACTGTATTTGCCTCGTTAACCTGTCTACAGAGCTGTCCCACATGGAGATTTTACATTTTAGTTTTAGATGCTACCATACTGGAGTAGTACTTTTTAGTGCTTTCCCTCCAGAATTGCCCCTCTCCCCCAAATCAGGCCATATATACTAAACTATAGTACTATCCCATTACAGAGGGTTTTTTTTTTTTTTAAATTAAGAGGTCTCCTGCTTCAAAAGTAGCATGGTTGGATATTAACAGTTCCCGATCATGTTTGAGATGACTGATAACTCATTTTCTGAGTTCATTGGTGATGGAAAGATGACAGGGATAATGTTAAACATATTACCAGCTCCACTGTGGCTTGAGAGACCTAATCTCCATTGGCCCCTGTTTATGGAAAAAAAAACCCATCAGACCTCTCTGTATATACTATGTTTGACAGGTTAGGTGCTGGCGATTAGACCCTAACAATATCCTGGTTTTGACAAGTAGTAATAATACAGCAATCAAGATCCAATCTGCCCAAGTTTAATTGTCCTTTCCTCTTAATTTAGGAGACGGCCAATCAACCCCTCCTGTAGCCTACAGGAACCCACTTCCGTCTATTTCCCCAAATTGTAAATTGGGGATGATACTTATTAACTTATCTCCTAGAGTTCTTGAAGATTAGTTTGAACACATTTGTGAAGTGCTTTGTATGTGAAAAGTGCTGTACAAGCATCAGTGATGGTATGGATTTCAAGGGTATCCATGGTGAAAGTAGGGACACCCGCACTGGTTTATGCAAGCTTCTTTTTAAATCCTTGCCTGTGCATCAGGAACATGTAGTGCACACAGCTTGGTGCCTCGGTCGATCAGTGAAGATGACATTTTGCATCTCACAAGTGTACAAGTATTTTATTCTATACTGGTTCTAATATCATCCTCGTCACCATTGTATCTGAGCATGCATTAAGTGATGTGACTATCATGTGTCATGTAGTTTGCTCTCTCTTATCCTCCCCTCTGACTTGTGAGTACAGGATACTGTTTTCTTTTAGTAGGGCATTTGGATATTGTTGTTTTTAAATGTATATGCTACTAAGTACTTATATTACAGAAGGCAGGTTGAAGAAGCGCATCTTGCACTTACAGCAGAAGGTGCTGAGCTTTGTTATAGTCCTTAGGTTTTTGGGAGTTCATTCCTCAGTCTCAGACCAGCCCCCTGCGCAGATGAGCTTCCCCTTGTGCCTGAGGAGCAGAGTTGTCGACCATCCTGTGACTCTTAGATATGCTGGGCACAGGCCATTGAGAGAGACCTTGAACTTGACTTGATATTCTGTGGGAAGGACAGGTTTGATTTGCCCATGGTAGCCTTTATTGCTGAGTAGATGGGCCGTCGGATACTGTACCAGCTGGTGTTTCCTAAGGGCTGATAGCTTCATGCCCAGGTATATTACACTGCTGGACTCCAGGTAGGACATGGTGAAGGTGTGAATGATCAAGACCAGGTCGCCGTCCATCAGGATGGGATGGAGTCTCTTAGCCAACTGGAGATAATAGAAAGCATCAGTGCTGTTATGTGAGAGCTTAGCCTCAGAGAAGAATCTAGGAGTACTCCTAAACTGCAGAGTGAGTTGACTGATTACAGGTGTACATGTTTCAACCAAAGAAGATTGCACCATGGCTGCAAACACATCAGAATGCTTTCCTTTGCCCACGAATAATCTTCTCTGTCTTTCTTAGGTTCAGCTTCATCCCCGAGCTCACCTTGTCCAAGCACTGGGCCATCTTGGTGGTAGTGGTATGGTCATATGTAATAAAGGATAGGTAGAGCTGTGTGTCCATCTGCCTATTGCTGGCACTTGAGTCCATACTGTCTGACCAATTCCCTACCTCAAAGGCACACTGTGTGTATAAATACACTAAGAACCAGGAGGTGATCAATTATGGTATTGGGGGTCCATGAGAGTCCCTAAAACAAGACAGATGAATTCACTTAGTGGCTGCATGCAGATATTGAATAGGATCAGAAATAACTGATCTTTGTGGGACTCCACAGGTGAGGGGTGTATTGGCAGAGGTGCAGTTTCCCCCGGCCACTCTTCAGGTGCATCCCTCCAAGGAGTGCCCCAACGCCTCAATTACCATAGGTTGCTACTAGCACTACTCTCCCCAATAGATCTATTGTCCTATCATTCACAGTATTCAGAAGTACTCGAGGCTTGGCTACATAGGGAGTTACTCTGCAATAGCTATTCCTAATTAACTCCATGTGTGGACACACTTATTCCAGAACCCAAGTGGATTAAGCTAATTCTGAATAAGATAAGAGCATCACAGAGTTAAATCAAGAACAGTTAATCTGCTTCAGAGTCACATTTTACCTTATTCCAGATTAATTTTCATGTGTAGAGAAGCCCTCAGTAATCCACTGTGCTTGGGCTATCCAATATGTACTAATCCACAGTTATTTAATCGCAATAAGGCGTTAATACCATAGGAGACGTATTGCCAAGGATGTGGCGCTGGAGATGTGATATCTTTCTCCCTATTTTACCATAAGGCCAAATGCTTAAGACTATACTCAGTCCTTAGTATGGCAAAACTCACTGGAATCATTGGGAGATTGATCAGAATGAGAACTAGTGCCCCAATCCTGCAAGATAGAGGCCTGCAGTAAGACTGGGATCCCATGGTACATGCTGCCATAATAGCAGGAGTGAGATAAAAATTCAAACAATGTGGGGACAGGTGGGAGTGGGTATTGTGGGGCGGGACAGAAACAGAATTAAAAAAAAAAAAATAGTCCCATGAAGGCTCTACTGTAAGCAGCTCCCTGCAGGCAGCCCCCTGTTCTGTCATTTATTGATGTCAACTAGGCTTCATGCAGGGAGTGGGAGTGCCACTGCTTCCTAATTCCCCAATTTGAGCCCAGCACAAGGGTCCACACACAGAACAACAGAGAGGCCTAAAATCTTCTCGCTCCGAGTAGGAATGTAGTAATGAATGGTGTCTCTCTTCTGGGCTCTTTCTTCTCTATTTTCTTTGAAGGCCATCCAGCCCCCCGGGGCCTGTGAATTGGGCTTGTTAATTCAATAGAGGTAGGAATCATTTCTCATGTTAAAAATTGAGGACAACATACTGCGCTCTCATGCAGACTTTGCTTTTATTCCTTCTTGTTCTTTTCCTTAATCTAAATGTCATTTTGGACTGAAAGTCCTTGTTTTGAGTATGGAGACATCAGCAGGCAGTGTCCGGGAGTTGGTTTATATAGTCCAATGACTGCTAATGACACCGTTAAATAGTAAACATCTTGAAGTGAAAGCTAAAACCACAGGAATTTGGTACTAAGGCTCAGAGAGGGAATTCTGGGAAGCTGCCTTTCTCTAGAGAAAAAAATGTTTCAGGTTTCCCTCAGTCCGGACAGACTGCCAAGCGAGTACAGACCACTGCAGCCCAGTGTAGCCTTGCGCTAGTGGAATGCTGCATTTGATCTCTTATTCTCTTTTTACTGTGTTTTTCTCTCTCTGTCAGACTTCATTACAAAAGAACATGGAAATTTACTTGATATTTATTTAGTAGAGACTGTGCTCAAACCTAAACATCCCAGATCTCTAGGGAGGCCAGAGCCTAACTTTGCAGCCTGCTTTTATCTCTCTAAGAGACTGCACCAAACAGTTCTTATCCATGGGGATGTTTGATTATAGATATAACAAGGAGTCCAGTGGCACCTTAAAGACTAACAGATTTATTTGGTCATAAGCTTTCATGGGTAAAAAACCTCACTTCTTCAGATAAGAAGTGAGCTTTTTTACTCACAAAAGCTTATGCCCAAATAAATCTGTTAGTCTTTAAGGTGCCACCGGACTCCTTGTTGTTTTTGTGGATACAGACTAACACTGCTACCTTTGATACTTGATTATAGATATGGTTGCCTCTTCAGCTCGGGCCCATCTCTAATATTTACACCTCAAAACAGCCCCATGGCATTTTCTGCATGGGTCAGGTAGTGTGCTTAGCACTACTGTGATGAAATGTTCATCATTAACTTTGGGGATTTATTAATAATTATACAGACTTCAAAATCTCCCTTAGCATGCAAAGGGCACGTGCCAGTCTGAGGAGCAGAGTTTTATGAAAGCTCTGGCGCTTTTGGATCTATAGCTCCCAGTCTCCAGCCATGCAAAAGAAGTCAGATACAAAAACTAGTCAAGAAACCAGCAACATGGATCCAGTGTTCCAGGAAAACATGAATGCTTTAATTATGCAGGGCTGTGTAGGGAGTATTTCAACTTCTTCTGGGTCTCATCTTGTCTCTCTAGCGGCCTCATTACAGACATGGATGTGGAGAGGCTGGTCTTTCCCAAATTTCTATGCCTAGAACCTCTATTGCTTAAGAGCAACAAAACTCTAAGGGCCTCCTTTAATCCTGAGCTGCTCCAAGCTATTTCCAGGTAAGTAAGCAAACAAGCCATGGAGTTTATCAAAGGGATTTTCCTTTTCTTCAGCGACAGCCCATTCTGCTTTTCTGGTTCATGGGTTCTAATCAAAGATACTGCTCAAATAGTGTGGCTGGTGCACTGGGAGAGACAAAAGCAAAGGGAAGCACAAATAGGTGCAGTTTTAGATTTTGCACGAGAACATAAAGCCGCTTGTCAGAACCTATGATTTTTCCCGTCACAAGCTGGACCTGGCAAGAAAGACAGTCCCACAAACGGTCTGCAAAGGGAGCAGAGAAAGCATGACTAGATGAGCTGTATGTCAATACACAGGTCACAATCAAACTATAAGATTATGCTGAACACATTTGGGAGAAGAATCCACATCAGGTTGAGTCAGTGCCTGATGACTCTAGGAAGGAACACCAGATTAGAGCTTCAGAGTGTCTACAGGATTCTAAGCTTTCATTTACCAAAGAAATAAGCCTTATAGTTGCAAAGTATTTTTTATTGTACCTGACTATAGTGCTGCCTTATTAACTCTGCAAAGAGACAAACATGGCTATGGCAAGTACCAACTCCCCTAATGCATCTCAGTGGGTATGAATTCTGATGGCTAATTATGTCAATTTAAGTGTTAGCATTGTTTGCTAAAAGGAGCAGCCTTTAACATCGGCCTCCTCTAGGATTATGGGTGACGTTTGGGATTGTGGGCAGAGCTCTGGGAAGAAAGATGAGGAGGTGAGATGATGAAATGAGAAAGTAGATGTTGAAAAGTATTGGCATTTCAACCTCATGGAACTGATGTTTAGCTGTAAGTGACAGTATTATATACTCTAAAAAGAGGATAGAGGGCCTATTTTTACTCACATCCAATAAGGATTCTCTGTTAGTTCAAGGGACAGAGGCCTGTGTTGCTGAGCTGAAGATCCTGTTTATTTTGTTGTTGTATGTTGCTTTTTATGTCACACGTCATCTGTCAATCATAGTGTCTTGTCTGTGACCATGGATGTGTTATAGCAGGTGACATTGTTGGCTAGGGTGACAAACGTGAAAAATCAGGACAGGAGGTGGGAGGTAATAGGAGCCAATATAAGAAAGACCCCAAAATTGGGACTGTCCCTATAAAATCAGGACATCTCGTCACCCTATTGTTGGCCAACACTCCATCTCCTCATCTCACCCTGAAGAGTTCTGAAAATGCGGCTTATGCCATGAGCCAACACAGATTGTCACCATGATGAGCAGTCTTGAGGTCAGGACACAAACAGCAACAGTCACCTGAAATTCCCCATTTCATTTTGGCTAGCCAGAGACCACACACCCTTTCTTCTTGGATGAGGACCTAGTCTTGGTTCTTTGGGCTGGCGTCACTTCTAGTCTAGGCTACTACAATGAACTCTAACCAGGATTCATCCTGAAACTCCTTGGAGCAGAAACGGTCTTTTTGTAAAGTACCTAGCACAATAGGGTCCTGGTCCATGAATGGGGCTCATGGGCACTTTATTTGTATTCCCAAAAGCTCAAGACAGTTCAAGACACACCTAGAGAAGACAGAACAATGAGAGCACAAACTGATCTGCATCAATTCACAGACTCCACATATAGCATAGTAGAAAGGTACCAAAATAGCACTGCTAGGGAATGGTGCCCTCCTCCATCCTGACCCAGCATGAGTGCTCACCTCCACTGCTCATGGTCAGGGTGGTCAAGTGCATGGCTGTCACTAAAACGCCTCCATTCTGCTTCATGTGCCTAACAGTCTTCTGAGCATAGGCGTAGTTTTGGGAGGAAGGGGGCCATTGCCCTGCTAAAAAGCTGCAAGCCTTGGGCAGGCATGGAATTTGCCCTCTCCCCGTCCCCCCCTGCCCCAAGCAGTCCCATTGGTCTGATTAGAGCTGCCCCCCACAAATACAGAAGTCAAACTACACCTATCCTTCTGAGTTGCACTCCAAGAGACAGAGCATTCCTGCCAAAGGCCCCTGTAATACAGCTCGTTGGCCAGTCACTAGATCAGAAGGTTCAACACACTCACAACCCTGACTCAGATTTGATCCCATTCAGTAGAACGCAGTGGTGCACACACTATTTTGTCACATACTTGGCAATTCTGCAGGTGCAGCAGCCTGTGTTTCTGCTTCTTAAATGCTCTTTGTTCCTCCCATGTGAGATTCTAATGGGGAAAGAGTCTTAGCTGCCATTCTTTTTCACCTTGATTTGCTGTGTCCTAATTTTCCACAGGGCTTGTTTCAAATTAATTGAATTGGCAAAACACATCATTTAAATTTGTAGATGTGATGGAAATAACTTGTGTGCGTCAACAATCCCAGTTAGGTTGCCTCATCCATCGTTGGTGACAGACATCTCTTGTATTAAATGAGATCACCCAGTTTTGGAGAGGACCAAGTGGAACACAGATCCAGCTTTTTCTGCATCTGTTAACAATGTACTTTTTGAAGCCGTATCAAATTCTTTCCCAAAAGTCAGAACAGAGGATTTTGCAGGACATGATCAAATCACAATGTATACAAAATAGTTTTAACAACAATATTCTCCACTGTCTTTTTACATATATTATAAAGAATTTTGCCCTTTTCTCCATCTGAGGATCTCCAAGTGTTTTACAAAAATTAGTGGATTAATTACAAAAAAAAAACAAAAACCAAACCACTTTTATATGATGTCTTTGTGCCCTTCTAGCAACGAAAGGGACCAGAATGCTGCCAAACATCCTCAGCTGGGGAATCCCCTAGACTGGGGGGGAATTCCTTGCTGGCATAGAGTTGGCATAGCTGGCTCCTATGCCATCATGACCCTCAGTGTACAACAGAGGGGGCACATTTAGGCTGAGAAGGGGTGTGGCTGGAGTGTAATTGCTCTTTGGCTATACTTGTCTGTCATGATTTCTGGGTTCATAGCCAGCTGATGTTGTTTAAAGGAGCTCTCATGTTAGTACTCCTTCAGGCTGCTCTAAATGACTGAGTTTAACGGAGTAGAATTGGCCCCAGAATCAGGGAACCAACAACTGGCTCCTTTGCTCACTTCATCCGCAGCTGTGCCTAGTGGATGCTGGGCATAGCTTAAAATCTTGTCTAATGAGTTTAGCTTCACAGCAAGGTAGACAGGTATCATGATTTAAACAGAGGAGAAGAGAGTGACACAGAAGTTAAGTGATGGAACCAATGCTATACAGAGAGTCATTGGCAAAGTTGTGCCTTATGTTTCTCAATTGCCAATTGTACTTTCACACACAAGAGGAGTCTTCCTCCTGAAGAGTTCAATTATCAGTGCTCACTGCAAAGATGAGGTTTTTGTGATGGGCATCTGGTTGCAGTAGGAACTGGCCCTTGACCATAAACATTTCAGACAGGGCCCACTGAACCACCACCAGATGGTGACAATTTTCAGCCACTACCAACTTGTACTAGGGGTCATACCAGTAGCCTAAAGGAGAACACAATCAGCTTTTGCAGCCACAGTCATCAAAAGGCTGGATTTCATTTCACTTTCCTCATAGAAAACGTTAAGGATTACTGCAGGCAGCTCCAAACACAGGAAAAGCGAGAGTCACCTTTGCAATGATGTGGTTTGGGTTTGCTTGGTGTATTTTGAGAATTAGAGAAAGTAAAACATTTCCAATTCAAATGTGCTGCAGCTACTGCCATGGTATTTTAAAGACTGTCATTAGTATGCATCCTTAAAAGCAGTTTTAGAAACATAGAACTTGGACTTAAGCCCCAGTCTTCGGGAGGAAGGGCAAATACCCAACCAGAAGTTTTTTAAAAACCTATTTTGGTGAGTTTTGTGTTGCTGAAAGGTGCCAGATGGAAAGCTCCAGGGAATGCAGACAGAGTAGTTGCAGACAGACAGTCACACTACAAGCTGACAATGTGACTCAGCCTGTCTTGGAGGGACAATCTCTAGAGTAAGAAGGGAATTTGGCCCCCTCATGACTCACTCTCTGAGACTGCCAATGGGGGCGGGGGGAAGAGAGGTAGGGTCCAATTATCAGTGCTCACTATAAAGATGAGGTTTTTGTGATGGGCATCTGGTTGCAGTAGGAATTGGCCCTTCACCATAAACATTTCACACAGGGCCCACTGAACCACCACCAGACGGTGACAATTTTCAGCCACTACCAACTTGTAGTAGGGTCATACCAGTGGCCTAAAGGAGAAAAGCTATGTTACTACTATCATTCTTTGTTTAGCAAGGACAGTGCTCTTAACAGTGTAGTGTACACACACACACACACACACAGTCCTACTGTACCCAAATGCTATGTCCTGACCCATTAAGTCTCTTTCATACCAATTTTTCCTTGCACTATGCTTGATCCCTCTTTCTACCTTGAAAATTTCAGTCAGCATGTGTGACACACTTGCTCGTCCTGATCAAAAACCTGAGAACACAGTTTGTTTTGAATTCTCTATATAACTGGAAGAAAACACCTATGCAGCAGAGTGCCTAGGTGGGCACTGGGGGAAAACTAACAAACATTCTCCATCTTCTAAGAAAGCTGCTTTGTCAAACTTTCAGAGAGGTCTCCCTGTGGGCTAACACCTCTTCACAATCCCCATGTAAACCCCTCTTGAAAACACATGCAGTGCTATAAACACACAAACTCATTGGCTCATCACAGAGAGGCTTACACTATCTTCAGTGGTTTCTATGAGCTCTTGCACCCTGATTCTCTTAAGGTCTCAGAGGAACCTTTACCATTCAGCACCAAGGACAGGGACAGACATATTTACTTGGAAGGCCTATAATCTCAACAGAATCATATAAGAATCAAACACTGGAGAGGTACAGAGACAGTCCCACCCTAGTGTATGTGTGTGGGTGTGTGCTCTGGGGAGCAGGGAAGAGGTAAAGAGAGCCCCTCCTAGTGTGGGGTCGGGGACTCTGGAGGTTAATTCCCCAGATTAATCTTTTCCCTAGTATGCTGACTGGTAGCTTTGGTAAGCTGGAAATCTGTGCTAACATCTGTAGGTATAAGCATGTGCTAAAGGAAGAGGGAAAGGTGGGGAGGGAGGAAAGAGAAAGGATGGAGGGGAAAGATTTTGATTTCCTCTTTTTTCTGTGATTTTTTGTTTTCTGCTACGTGAAAGGCCTTCTGTTCAGATAGCAGGAGGAGGCTGGTAATGATTAATTGATTTTGCTGTCAAATACAGGGAGCACATGTGTGAATGGCATGTGTGTGAAGGGTGCAGGCTACCATTTCTATGGTGAAAACTTTAATTTCTGGTCCCTGATAACCTATCTTTAAAAAAAAAAAGGATCAAGCAAGAGAGAAGCAAATACACACAAAAAGAAAAGCCAAGACACAAGGAACAAAGCCTTCCCACAGTCACTCTGGGAAAATGAAGAATCTGCCTGGATGTTTTCTGGGCTTGAATGAAACACAAAGGCTAAAAGAAGCTAGAAAATAGTGAGCACTGTCAGGGTAAAGCTACTCCTCTTGCACTTCTGACTCTGGTCTTTGCTACCAGAACCTCTCTCCTTAGCTTACCCACAGGCTGTATTCTAACACAGGTGCCCTTGCCAAGACACCTATATCGAGCCAGCCAGTTAATCTATCTTGTTTTTCAGTTCTTATATGGATCTCCCCACCATAGCATAATAATCACCTCCCAGTTTTAAATGCATTTATCCTCACAACATGCCTGTGAGGTAAGGAAGTACTATTATCTACATGGTAGAGATGAGGAACTGAGAGACTATGTGACTTAACCAAGGTCACACAGGAAGCCTATGGCAGATTAGGGAATTGAACCTGGGTCCCAGCTGGTACTTATTTACAATAAAAATTGTAAATACACACAAACACAATATATATATATTTCTAGCTTTCTGTCCATCCCCCACCCCCTTTGACTTGTCGTTTGTCTTCTTAGGTTGTAAGGTCATTGGAGAAGGGAGCATGTTCCCAGACATTTGCTAAATGGCTAGGACAACAGAACCCCATTCCGACTGAGGTTTCTGTTCACGGATATTCAGTCCCTCTCCTGAGATTTTGTATGACAAACATCCAGCCCAAAACCAACTGATTAGGCCAAGGAGAAAGGAAATGGGTCTTTCATAGACTAGAGATGCCTGGAGACAGCAGCACTTTGGGGTTCCATTGTTTAGGAAACCTATTTGCTGAAACTACCAAAAAAACACACATCCTAAAGGAGGCACATCCCCCTCCCCGAAAATCTTTATGGAAAGATCAGAGTAGATAATTGCTCTTTGGGGAGGAGGGGAAAAAAGAAACCCACTGCCCCCTCTGCTCTCAGTTCATGTTTGAGCTTCCAATTATTTGCACTTGAAAGTCTTCAGGTACCTTTGAAGTGAGAGGTGAGAGATTCAGGCTGTCTATAGAGAAGACAGCTTTGAGGACCTCAATCTTCCCAGGGTAGTTTCTAAAACACTTCTCCCTGAAGCATTCACTGCTTCCCCAATTGCTTTGCATGGGCAATCAACGTCTCCCTACCACAGCCACAAAATCCTGGTGTCCAGGAACCAGGTACTCTGTCCAGAGAGTCCTTCATACCCCACATTTCAGTAGATTTGGATCTGCAAGGCCTGGATTTTGAGAAAGTTTGGATCTGAATTTTGTGAGTAGTTCTTCGCTCTCTCTAATGGGCTAAAAAGAGCGTGTGTGGAATCCTATTTACCTTTGGCTATGGAGTAAAGGGGCACAGAAGAAGGAAATGGAAGGAGGGAAGATTGGGATTAATAGTATTCAAGGAACAGATTAAAGCCCTCCAGGAACTAGATATTGCCATATGTTTAGATATACCTGGTGAGAGGAAGAAACTTTAAAACAGATTTGGGAACCATTCCTGAGCATAGAAATGTAGGATTTCTCAATCACAAACTTGTCAACTGCATCTGGTAACCTGCCTCCAGCAATAGCCAATAGCTGGTGCTCCAGAGAAAAGCAAGCCATTTCTTCCCTTACCACAACATAATGCACCTGCCCTATTCTGCACTGCTGTGCATGGAGGGCGGGGGGCTGGAATTCCTTTCTGATCGTGGTTGCCTCCACTGTAGGCCCTGAAGCAGAAGATCCGATAACCCATATCCTAGTTTGTATCATTATTCAGCACCCCACCCCCACCCAAAAAATAGATGAGTCCTTGTGGCACTTTAGAGACAAACAAATGTATTTTCTTATTGTACAGACTAACACGGCTACCACTGAAACCTATCATTATTCAGACCTTCTGTGGTTGTACTACATTTATCCCAGCCCTTTGAATAATCTAGCCACACTATTTGATTCTCTGATCTCTTGTGGCAGAGTCAATTCCAGAGGCTCTCTATGTGCTGTGGGAAAGAGTATTTAGGTATTGGCAGGTATAGCCCATGTCTTTCGCAGAATCCAGCTGTGCCAAATAAATAAATCACCTGCGGTCATTTATGTGCAAACAACATGTGCCCAGGGGCCTTTTGGAAGGAAAGCTTTCAATCTGTGTTCAGAGCAGCGGTGCCCTAATGGGAACAAATAAACATGCGCTCTCTCCTTCTCATTCTCTCCCCTCCCACCATGCTTTTGTAACCCGGCACTTTGCCTTGCCGAGTTAAAACTGAGAAGTGGTGTTTTGCATTACGTAGATGGCCGTTGCAGAAGAGAAAGAGCCACAAAGTGCACTTAACAAAACCCACTCTCTACTCCAGTGTTGGGAGGTTAAAACCAGAGATGAGTGAATGAGGTTCATTTACCCATCTGCAGCCAATTCCCTTGACAGGCCCTGTTAAAAAGCCAACAAGCTCTGGAGCCCCATCTCCCAGAGGAGCTCCACGACACAGTTATTAAGTAAAGTACACTGGCTTTCATTGTGAATGGGCTGCTTAATGTAAGTGCAGCACTTAGGGGGCAAGGAGAAGCAGAACTAGAGAAGATTTGAACCTTTGATTGTTTCAGTGCTTTAGTCTTTCCTCCACTGTGGCTAGCGAAGGCCCAGTTATGGCATAGCAGCACTTACTAGGCTGGATGACCCAAAGTCCTTTCCTTCTTTTCGCCATCCCCTACTATCAATTTTCTTCTTACTCGAAGAGCTTGATTTATAATAACTAGATATAGCTCAGTTAGGATTCTCAGCTTTCCAGTGTCCCTATGCAGGCATCCTCACACACACCAGCACAGAATGCAAAGTACTTTCCAGGAATAATCCTTTGAATTTAAACAAACATTTTGGCTATTTTCATACTTCTTGTGCATCTGCTTTCATGAATATTCTGGTGAACAAGCAAACTGGCAGGATCATTCCCAGAAACACAATGTTCTGTAAATATCACAAGGTACTCAACAGAAAGCAAATTGTGCATTTGCAATTGCAGATATGCCCTGTGGAAACTTGATCTTCAGATTCACACCAATCCACGCAGGGAATAGAAACATACTCTGTGATCGACAGGTGCTATCAAATACTTGCAATGAACTGTTCGTAAATGAGCTCCAGACCAAGAATTATTCAGACATTATCCAGCGAATTTTGAAGTAAGGGATACATTTGATAACATTTCAATCTGTTCATGGGCAATTTACAAACAGAAATAGAGGTGAAATTTCCCAGATAAATTATTAGTCATGAACAGGCAGATGGGGGGGGGGGGCAAAATCCCAGTGTTGGATTGATTTAGCTCTTGACCAATCTGTATAGGAAAGCACCTATTACAGCAGGGTGCTGCAGAACCAGACCCAGTGTGGGGAACTGGCTTTCAAATATTGTAGCCCACAGGATTCAGAGTGAGTTGGTCTCTGCTCCCAGTATCAGAGGGAGCTGCATCACTTCCTCTGATCCCAGAAGCAGTTACATTCAGCTCCTGCCAAGAGAGTCACTTTCTAATCTGCAGTATCTTGGCCACGTACAGTCCATCCAAACAGAGCTGGCAATTAGTGGCTGTTGATAAACTTTGCTATAAGCCCTTGTCAGGGCTTTAGCTGCTCTGGTGCTAACTATTTACAAATTGCGCTAGTTACAGACACATCAGAGACACAGTTTTGACAGTTTCCATCCCACAAAGTTTATTTTTTCCCCCAATTAGAGCAGATAATGAGAAGACCCCGCTCACAAAACCACACAACCCTGTGACCCAAGGATTGGCACACTAGATTCACAGGAAAACATTGCACGTCAAGCTACAGACAGCAATTGAATTGGTACAGAGCCACAAACCAACTGAATTGAGGCATGGGGGGAGAGGGGACAATGTCTCTATTGCCCTTCTGAAAGGCACAAGAACAGTCACCACTGGGAGTGTGCGTGTCTCTTACCACACAAGACAGGCTTGGGATGATAAAGAATAATTTAATTGTCCCCCCACACACCTCTCAATCCCAGAGACAGCCTGGAAGAAGTACACAGGGTGGCTATTTCAAACTTTGGAAGTCTGAGGTGTTGGGATGGAGGCAGCCTGCCATGAGCACTGAGAAAGGCTCTGGGGAAAGGATAAAGGAATGTGGGCAGAGGCAGATTATGGTTTTGTGGGGCCCCTGGGCCATAGCAGGTGGGAGCCACTCCCCACCCCTTCCACCTGCAGTCCATCATCCTCTCCCCAGAGCTCCTGCCGGGGAATGGGGTCGGGGTACGGGGACTTGCCCTGCTCCATCTACCTGGTGCTCCTGCTGGGACGTGGGGCCTTGCTATTTTTCCCAGGCCCCCCAGTTGGCCAGGGTCCCTGTGTACAGGCCCCACTGGCCCAGTGGTGGATTAGCCACTGAACGTGGAGCGCAAGGTGGAGACAGATCTCACAGTGATGGATGCCAACCTAAGTACCAAAATACTCAGAGCTCAGTACTCTACCTCACACCGCCCCCCCATTCCCTCCCCCCCCCCCACACACACACATTTGTTTGTGTAAGATGCAGCACTGTGCTGTTGGTGTAGCAGCCTTCACCTCTGCATCTCCTACTTTTTGGAGCAAGCTCCCTGCTCCACTCTGCCTCACTGACTCCACATCTTCAAATCCCTCCTGACAACCTCTCTCTGAACGTATTTCTCTCTCAGGCACTTAGGGTACTGCATGTATGGCAGGCACTGGACTGTACAGAATAAAGTTTATGGCACTGTGCTGCAATCGTATAGCTCTACTGACTGAGGCATGGAACACAGGAACTCATGTAAGGTCACACAGAATTGCTACCCTTTCTGTCTCCCAGCTTCTTGGCTTGAGCCACTAAAGAGTGCAAAAAAAATCTAAACAACCATTTGCCACAGGTGGGAGAGCTAGAGTAAACAGGACACAGACATTTTGATTAGTGCATCAGGACGATGATATGTGCCTGATGACATCAGAACACAAGTCCATTCTCCTGTGTTCAGCAGTAGCCAACACAATGTTTCGGAGGAAGGTTAAAACACTGTCACAATGAACCTGATCATTTGCTGCAATGCTGTACCTGGTTGGGGGTAGGGGAGATAATTTCCTGGCCCATATCACAAACATCTTATGCCACGAAGCATGAGATTTCATTGCCTCATTATTTTAGTGAACAACTCCAAACGGCCATAAGATTATCCAGGCCTTTTCTAAATCCTGCCACAGTAATTGACTTGATGACCTCCTGGGGCAATGAAAGCTGTACGCTGGAAGATGGCTGTACATTGCACTAATGTACTGCTACCTCACAATGATGATATACAAAAAGGTAAAAGGGATTACGTAGCACTCGTCTCATGAAAAACCCCACAAGCCAACACTTCCCAGGAAGGCTGCATAACCCGATCAGTGCAAACAGACCTGGGGCAACTCAACTGATCACAAACTAAGTCAGCAACAATGCACAGCAAGGATGATGTTAAACACACACACACACACGCGCGCGCACTTCAATGGCAACTGACCCCAGCCAAAGATTAACAGCTCTCCAACTTCCCCAAGAAGAGCTGACCCTTTTCTTTAGAACCATAAGTGCTTCTGCATGTTCAATTGTATTGACTAGCAAATAAGATGGGGGTGAGAGGCAACGTCCAGCCTGGAGAGGTGTCCAACATCTGTGACCAGTGCCACAAGAGATATTCCTGGCTCTGCCGTGGATTTGCTGAAAGACCATGAGTGAGTTCTCTCACCTCTGTATTCCCATCTGTAGAACACAATATTACTATTTCCACCCTTCTGTAAAATACTTTGAAAGCTAGGAATAAAAAGCTCTGTATAACAACTATTAATTCTGAAGTATTAGTATTATTGAGGTCAAGAGCATGGCAAGATTCAAAAAGGCATTAGACGTTTATATGCTTAAGACTCACACTTGAGCATTTAAAAAAAAAAAAAAAAAAAAACCTAAGGGCATAAGGCAACGATTCACTGATGGCCAGAGGAAGAAATTCCCCCAGGGGAAGGTTATTCCATAATCAATTATGAGGTTTCTTGCACCTACCTCCAAAGCAGCTGGTACTGAGTACCACCAGACAAGTACTGAACTAAATGGACCTTTGGTCCAATGGAGCAATTTTACAAAATAATTGTTGTGCGGGTTTGTGAAGAGACTTTCCACAACAGCACCAGAAGATCAGCCAACAACCCTTTGCTGCAACCACAAAAGATGGTCCAACAAAGGCTCTTTTCTCCCTTCCCTCCTTAAAAAAAAAAAACAACCAGAGCACCCAAGATCCCCAGCACTTGGCCTTCTCCCAGCTCTTTTCCTGTGGGGCTGCCTTTGCCACACACAAGGGGAATTCAAAAAAAAGCAAGAGAGATCAAAAACCACAATATAATCTTAAAAACACTCAAATTTTGGGCCAATGATCTGGTGGTCATAGGGGTCTGATTCATGATTGTTGAAATTTGGGAGCTGGCAATTCTGAGGTAACCCTCTTTCACCCCTTCAGATTTCTTTCCCTGTATAATCCCCCCCACCCCCGGTCACACAAACTCCTTCAAAGTCTCCTCCCTTTTTCTTCCTCCCACTAAATCCCAGTCTCTCCTCTCCAAACCTCCTGCACCCTTTCCCCGAATTAATGAGAGTCAGCAACACTGTGTAGTCCTGTGTAGTCACTGCCAACCCAGGTGTCTATCCCCATGAGGAGCTAGAGAAGCTGCCTCACACCAGCACTGCCAACTCCAGACCTCTCCTGATCTATGGATCTTCAGAGCTGGCAGGTGAGTGTCTGAGCCAGCTACAGAGTATAGAGGAAAGGACGTTACTATACTGACACTTTTCCAATGCTTTCCTTTTCAAATGCTTTCCCTCTGCTTTCCAACATTAGTTAACTAAACCTCACTGCCCCCCTACTAAGGTAGGTGAGTTATCCCCATTTCACAGATAAGGAAACCAATGCACAGAGAAGCAGAGTGACTTCCTGGCTCTGACTCAACCTCGGATGTTGAGGAAGAGAGCCTCCTAGCTGAGCACTAGGTATGGGCAGAAATGACTGTGTGAAATTCTCTGGCCTGTGATGTGCAGGAGATCAGAGTGGATGATCTAATGACTTTATGACCCTAACAATCTATGAAACAATCTCTAGCTTCCCATAGAAAGATACCTCCACATTGAGGAGCAAACTACTTAAAAGACGTGCCTCTGAAGGCAGCAGCCCACTAATCTTCCCCAATCCTGCCAGGGAATAACCCCTCTGGTGCATGCTGGTATGGCATCAGACATCACAGGTTAAGCCTAAAGAGTCCTCTTCCATCACCTTGTACAGTTTTGCTTGATACCAAATACTGTAACTGTATTGGCTAGCCAGGGCCCCTCAAGTTTGATTTTAACCCCAACCAAGTTCATAGTGAAATTAACTTGATCTTTAACTTGTGGTAGCTTTCACTGGTTATGGATGTTTGCAAAAGAGGAAGGGTGGTGTTCTGGTAAAGCACAGTGCGGGGACTCAGGTGACTTGAGTTCTATTTCTGACTGATACAGCTCTGCTGTGTGATTAACAGAATGTTAGGAACCATTAAGAAAGGGATAGCTAACAAGACAGAAAATATCAGAATGCCACTATATGAATCCATGGTTCACCCACACCTTCAATGCTGCATGCCATTATGGTTGTCCCATCTCAAAAAAAGACATTAGAATTAGAACAGGTATAGAGGAGGACAACAAAAATGATTGGGGAATGGAACAGCTTCCATACGAGGAGAGATTAAAAAGACCTGGGCTGTTCAGTTTAGACTAAGTGGGGATATGACAGACAAAATCATGAATGGTGCAGAGAAAGTGAATAAGGAAGTGTTATTTACCCTATCACACAAGAACCAGTGGTCAGCCAACGAAATAGGCAGCAGGTTTAAAAACATAAGGAAAGTAATTCTTCACACAACATATAGTTCACCTATGGAACTCATTGCCAGAGGATGTTGTGAAGGCCAAGAATATAACTGGGTTCAAAAGAGAATTAGATACGTTTGTGGAGGTTAGGTCCATCAATGGCTATTAGCCAAGATGGTCAGGGATGCAGCCTTGTCTCTGTAATGCACTTTGAGAGCCCCACAGGGAAGGAGCAGTTTGTTATTGTGGAGGCTACACTATGATTTCAGGGGAGAAGTTTTTCCCCCCAAAAAGGAACAGGGAAGGTAAGGTTGAGGGAGAAGTTTGACAATAATCATTCTCTACATTTTTGACAAGCCGGGAAACTTTGTGCATTCACCAGGCATTTCCAACTTTGCTGTCTCCCACCGCAAAGCTACCATCTCATGCCTGACTGACTCTTCTCTTGATTTATAGTAATTAGGAGCCTCGCAGCCTGCCCAGAAGGAAACCTCTGCTTGCTGCATCCTCCCTGTGAGCAGCCAAATACCATTATCACAGCGGATGTTTAAGCACCACATCAGGGCCCTGAATGACGAGTCCACAGTACCTGTTTATAACACCTTGTATGCCCCCAAACTGGCCCTCCAAATTTACCCCTTAAAAAAACCCCACAGACTGAAGTCAGAATATCAACTTTAAACATGGAGATGGATACCGCTTGATGGAGATGATTCCCCTACCCTCAGCAATGGAAGCGACAGGAACCCCTTCAAGCCCCAATCTGAATCCTCTGCCTTTACAAATTATCTATGTATTGCAATAAAATTGATGAATGTTTGTCAACATTGAGCGAGGCAAAATCTGTGCTTTTAATAAGCTTTTCTAGATTTCACATTCTGCTGTCTGAGCAATGGCAACGACTGCCTCCTTTAAAAATTGATTTCATCCCGGGCTTGGTTTTAAGAGGTCAACCGTGGGTTTGGGTTATTTGGGGTATTTTTGCCCCAGAAGCGAGAACAACATCTCTAAGTGGGTGAAGCAGAGAGAGCAAACTCTACAATGAAGATAGACTGTCAAAAAGAGTCCGCGTGTGCACCCTGCTCCCCATCACCCCAAGTCTAATTTTCTTTGAATCTCCAAAACAACAACGGAGTGACAAGGACAGGAAGGGAGCAAAAGAAAGACCAAATAGGTTAGAGAGGCTGGAGGCAATCTACTATTGTCCAATTAGGCCAAAGTTTTCAAAGAGCTCTAGTTTGGGATACCACAAGTTTTAGGGACCTAATTGACATTCATTTTCACAGGGGCTGCACATTCATGAATTAGAGCTGGGTAATCCCTCTGAAAAGAAAAAATAATCAAGACTTAGGTCAGCATCCAGAGACTGAGGCATCCAAAATGAGAGGCTACTTCTGGGAGAAAAAAGACAAGACTAATTTCTAAAAAGATTCCTTTAATTGTGCTGCTGATACACTTTACAATCAGCCACCCCGCTCCCCTCCAGACACACAGCTGTGAGTGCATCACAGCTGCACTTTCCTCTGGGCAGGGCAGCGGCCAGAACACTTGGCACTATGGGAACTCTATGCGGTGGAGCAGCCTATTGGCAGCACTGGGGAAAGCGGCAATAAGCAAATAAGGGCTACACAAACCACTCCAGTGCAGCGCAGAATCCAAGAGACACAGATACCATAAACCTACTCTCCCTTCCCCTCTCCCATGACACCTGCCCCCCACCTTCCATCCCTTGGACCCTGCAGCAAAGAAGCTGTTAAGAGGGCCAGATAACAGGGGAGGTCCATTTAGAGTGTGATCACCATAGTAGGGGAGCTGTGTTTTCTGTAAAGGATATGAAGTGGGAGCTTGAAAATTAAACCAGGACCAAGGCAGAAATGGAAGAGCAATCCCATTCCCTATTAGTTTTCATTACTTTGAAGTTTCAAAAAATGTGTCGCTTACACAGTGTTTGGAGTCTGTGTGAATCCATCCTGCCTTTCTCTTATTTACTGCCACTGCCATTTTTAATCTTAGCATTTTTGCATCTCCCCTGTTTGTGTGTGACAGAAAGAATGAATGACTTGGGAGGGCGAGGAGAAGAGGGGAGGGGGAAAGCTGAGACAGAGTTTGTGTGATACTGTGTGCATGCGTTTGCAAGGAAGAATGAGTTACACTGGGTGATACAGCCTGTGTACGTCTGAGAGGAGAGAGAGAGAGCGAGAGCGAATATGTGTGAGAAACTGTGAAGGACATAGCAGAGACGAGGTGCCTGAGACAGGGAGAAGGGCTATCAGTAATTCAGTCTCTCTTCCATCACTCTTGAGCTCTTATCTCCTCTCCCCTGTTCTGAGCTCTTCTGCTTCCTCCTACTTCCCCCCCCCCCCCACTTCATTCTCCAGGAGATGTTACATTTTCTTTGAAGGTGGTGGGAGGGAAAAATTCAAATCTCATATCTGCTCACTGGAGCTAAGGAAGGAAATGGGGGGGGGGGGACCAAATGAACAAAAACAAGCCACCTAATCCCAGAGCCAAAATAAGAGTCCTAAATAAACAAAGTACTCCTAACAATGAGCTGCAAAATCTATCACAAACATAGCAGCCAAACGTGAGTTGATTAGCTCCCCCCCCCCCCCCCCCCCGACCCCAGTTTCAATAGCACAAGGAGAAGGGCTTTTGCCATGCTAAAGTGATGCACTGGCTTTGGTGATGGAATTGATTACAAAGGCACCACAGATTGCAAACAACACAGAGGTTCAAGTTCCTGCTGTGATGAATAATCCATAGCAGCATTTCAACTCATTTATTCTCCCCCAGCCCCATTAACAAACGGAGCTGCTGTATATTCGCTGACCTGCACAAAGTGTCTGCCCTAGTGATTAGGAGACACTGGAAGGGAACTGGAGATGCTAAAATAGCCAACTATTATTTCTGACACCATGCTCAAGAGTGACTCCTGCTGGAAGAGGCAGAGACTAGAGTAACTGAGAGCTCATCACAGCCTGTGGTCATGTACCTCCTGCAGAGACATTGTGAACAGAGTAGTTATAAACAGAGAAGCTCTGAGCCCTTCCACAGTTACTATTCCTACACCATCTCAGAGTGACTGGGAATACAGCTCCCCACAGCTGCTGTTCTCACACTGTTTCCTACAGACCAGGGGGCTGGGATGGGAATAGCTGCAAGTACTCCATTGTATGACATCATGACACTTATGCATTTTGTATCTTAAGTAATAAAATACATATGTTAGAGGGGCAAATATCAGGGAGGGTGAAGAGCTATTTAATCTCAAGGACAATATTGGCACAAGAACAAATGGATATAAACTGGCCATGAACATATTCAGGCTGGAAATCAAAAGAAGATTTCTAACCATTAGAGGGGTGAGGTTCTGAAACAGCCTCTCTATAGGAGTTGTGGGGTAAACAGCTTATTTTTGCAAGAATTAGATAAATTTGTGAGTGCAATTGTATGACAAGGTTACTTGTGATGACAGGGGGCAGGGCTCAGCAGCCTTGGGGCTCACTTCTGTTTTTTGTCTTATGTTTCTAAAAGCTCATGCTTAAGCCATCTGCAGGGGTGAGGAAGGTATTTCTCTCCCCCTCCCCACCCCAGGATTCTGGGTTTCACCCCCCCCCATCCTCTGACGGATGAGGGACAGTCATGGCTGGAGAAGGGACATTGGACTGGGTGGGGCAGGGCTCTGAAGTAGCAAAGAGTATTTTCTCTCTCAGGTGCTTGGCTGGTTGACTCTTGCTCACAGGCTCAGGCTGTAATTGATTGCCATATGTGGCATCACGAAAGAATTTTCACCCAGTCAAAATGGCAGGGACCTTGGGGGGGGGTGTGGCAGGAGAAGGTTCACTTTCCTTTGAAGCATGCCTCAGTGCAGGTCACTTGCTAGGATTATCTGGGTATCTCTCACTGTATAGGCTGACCAGACAGCAAGTGTCAAAAATCTGGACAGGAGGTGTGTGTGTGTGTGTGTGGGGGGGGGGGGGTAATAGGTGCCTATGTGAGAAAGTGAGAAAAAGGCCCAAAAATCCAGACTGTCCCAATAAAATCGGAACATCTGGTCACCCTGTCACTGTATCATTTCCCTGCCATTGCAGGGGCCTTGAGCACTGGTGCACCTCACGCCCGCTTATTCTTTGCCTGTGGCACATAATAGTCTAGTCTGCTGTGGGCTGTAACACCTGGGTCTCATTGTTGAATGTCGTGTGCGGGTGGTGGCCTGTAATGCACATGAGGTCAGACTAAAGGATCTGGTGGTCCCTTCTGGCCTTTAAACTCTATGATGCTAAAATATGTGATTTTGCTGGAACAGCTGCAGTAACTCATCTCCAGCTTTTGCAAAGGGTTACTGACAGATGGACCAACGTGGTTATGTACTGTCGCCTGATCTATAGTTAGGGGTCACTTTAACCCAGTGATACTCAGACTGAGGCTCGTGAGCTGCAAGTGGCTTTTTAATGCATCTCCTGCAGCTCTTTGCAGCACATGATATTAATGTGATTTAATGATTAACCAAACAGGATGCTTTTACTATGTTATTAACCAATTGTAGGTAGTTGATCAAATATCTGGTCAGTCATTTTGCTGTGAGAATGTATATATTTTACACACACTAGATATTTCCCTTGTCATGCTATTTAAATATGAATACATAGTACTATCTTAAATGAAACAATTAATTAACACTACTATGGCTCTTTTGGGTAATATTGACACTAATTTGGCTCCTGAACCACTGAGGTCTGAGTATCACTGCTTTAACCAATTACCCACTCCAAGGTGAGGGTTTACACCTACTTTAATCTGTGAGCATTCAGCGACAGTCCCCAAGACTGACTACAGTAGAGAGGTTATCAATAGAAAGGGACCCCCCCCCAGCTCACAATAGAGACTACATAGTGCTCTTTCTATAATAGCTACTTGTATTAGCCAACCAAACAATGAAGAGTGCAATCTGGTAAAGGAAAGAGACACACACCCCAATACAGAATACATGGTATATGCATTACAAACATATGCCTTGCAGAAAAACCTGAAGTGTCAGTCCTCATCCTCACCACAACCACCATCACCAGTGGTTCTTATCCTGGCATTCCCCACCCACCCCTGGCACACAGGCCAGGATTCAGCTTTTATAATGTGTTACACTGATGCCCACTGGGGTTCATATGTATTTATGAAGGTTTTCACCCCTTACTACCCAAGTACACAAAATGTTGAATGCATTCCTAATTCCAAAACTCATCTAAAGTGGTTTAGTATTTTCCCATTGCTTCTGCCCAGTAGACATGACACCACTGTGATGTAATTACGTTAACATAATATCTTCAGAAATGATCTTACTCCTACAGCTCGGCCACTGGTTGGTTCACTTCTGCTGCAAGGCAACTTCACGTCTAAAAATAAAGCCATCAACAAGATGGGTGACAATCTCAAATTACGTGATTTAATTTGCACCATTGATCCGGAATAATGTTGGAGGGAAATTTTAATTTGAAGTGACGAGATGGTACCACTGAAAAGTGCACAGGTTGACAGAATTGTGACATCAGAGGTATAACAGCTGCCACTCTTCTCTTTCCTCTCCGCTTCTTATGTTGCTGGTCCCCTACAAACAGTTTGCCACTAAGTGCTGGAGGGATACACATCAGTGGGTGCACAAAGGGCAAGAGGACACGGGATGCAGATAAGGCTAATATTTAAAGAGATGAATTACTAAGGTTTATAATGCTAGAGTTTGTGTTGTGCATTTGAGGGCTCTATCACTCAGAAGAGGTCACTGCAATATTATCATCTGGCACGGGATGGCAGGGAGGGATGAGGTAGGGGAGAGAGAAAGAGAGAGGGAAATTGTCTTCCTTGCCTTCTAGACCCTGAGGGAATAAGCTTTACCATAATACTAATGATGTAAACAACCTTCCCTGAAGAAAAAATGCATCCTTGAAACATTCATCTATATTTAATACTGGTACATTTGTAAAAATAAAGACTAAGGCCAGGATCCTTCAGAGGCTTAATTACTGGCTTAACTTTATGCACCGTGAGCACTCTTTGAAGGCTCAAGGCCTCTTGGGTAGCCACCTCTTGATATTCATCTCATGGGGAAAAAAATCAATCAAGATCACGCACAGTTTGGCCCAACTGACTCACAAGTGATGACATTTAGCTGGGATAAGAAAGGGGCTACAGGACACAGGGATGTCTCGGATTTAGAAGAATTGGTCCCAGTGGAATCATTATGATCCACCGGAATGAACAGATGGCAAGGAAAGAGACTCCACATTCTGAAATATTAGCAAATCCCCAGGACAGTACTCACCACGTGGACTTATGCAGTGTAAGAACATAGACAGTTAAATCTAATCTAATAGGGGTGGCGCACCACACAACACAATAGACATAGCTAGGGGGAGTGACAAATCCCACTGCAGAACAAAACTTCCAAAGCAAGCTGAGAAAGGAGAACCAGCACAAGTTGGAATGGGAGTCAGACTGGGAGCTAAGACACCCTCACTGGGATGTGATCACCACTTGACTCAGCACAAGTCTGCTTCCAGGGAACAAAGTGGCATTCCACCCTGGAAGCAGTCTTCCACCCTTCAAGACCTTTAGGAAGTACATTTAGAGTTGTTTTCAGTCTGTTCACTCAAACAGCCAGAAAGGTATCCTGCAATAATCACTCATGGATGTTTCATGCCCCACTGAACCCAGCTCTCCTGCATCATTCTATACAGTGCCTCCTGCTGGGAGAGGCTGGGACTGGAGTCACTAGGAGTTACTGACAGCCAGTGCACCAGTCTTGACCACTACAATAGCTGCAAGCTCCTTACAGAAAAAATGAACCAGTTGCTAGATATGTACACTAACTACTAGTGCAAATTCAAAGCCACGCTGCAGCAATACAGTGACCATTAGCTTGGAATATTATCGTACACTGATGTGTGTTTCCCGCACCCTTGTTCTAAAACAGAAGGGAGACTCACTCCAAACACCTTATTCACAGCATCCCTCATTTGCACCTTAAAAGGGGGATTCTGTCTGTTCTGGTTATTCTGTTCTTTAATTATCCTAATGAAAGCAACAGTGAATTCCCCAGAGGTTTCGTCCCTTTCTGACTGACTGCTTTTAACTCAGAAAAAAAGGGAGATGAGAGGCCATCAAACCCGTTAATTTTTTAGCTGCCACAGCTGGGAAAGAGTCCCTTGGTACCTTGTGCAAGCTGGCCAATACGTTACAGCAAAACAAGATGCTGAGCCAGAGCTCCTCATTTTCTGCCACGTGGGAAGGTCAAATAAAACCCACTTGGACTCAGAAAGCAAGAAAACTGGGTTCATACAGCAAAGTGTGTTCTGGGCTCAGACACATGCTGAGCATGCCATGTGTGGGTACAATGTTACATGAATACCCTCCTTGGGTGGTGGGTGGATTGCTGGGTTTAAAGGCTTCCATTAAGTGTCATTAATGTGTGACATTAAGGCTTCCATGCAGAGCAAGATTAATGGGTGCTTTACAGAGCACCTCACGACAGACAGTAGATAAGGCACTGGATTCGGAGTCAGGAGACCTGGGTTCATCTCCCAGCTCTGCAACCTTAGCCAAGTCACTTCCCTCCCCACTCTATTTCCCTCTCCACCAGTAGCCTGTTTAGACAGAGAGCTTTTTGAGGCAGGAAGTCTCTCTCCCAGTGCCTACCACAATGGGGCTCAGAGCTCAACTGAGGCCAATGGCTGCTACTGTAATATGAATGAATGAGTGTAATAATAAATAGAAATAAGGAGTTCTCTATTGCCAATAAACATCACATATTAATAAATGTTTAAAAAATATGTGGTAACCCAAACTACTAACAGCAAATCTCTTTTAAAGACCATGGGAAAACTACACCTGTCTGTAAGTGAATTTGTACAGCCCTAACTCTATCCAAAGATTTTCATTAATAAGCCCCTATATACACATACATTATCTGACATAAACCACGGCAATCCTGTTTCTACCACCCTTCACCTGCTCTCTGTAGTGCCAGCACAAACCCACTGCTTTCAATAGGGCTACATAAGTATAACAAGTATCAGGGGGTAGCCGTGTTAGTCTGTATCTACAAAAACAACAAAGAGTCTGGTGGCACCTTAAAGACTAACAGATTTATTTGGGCATAAGCTTTCGTGAGTAAAAACCTCACTTCTTCGGATGCATAGAGTGAAAGCTACAGATGCAGGCATTATATACAGACACATGGAGAGCAGGGAGTTACTTCACAAGTGGCGAACCAGTGTTGACAAGGCCAATTCAATCAGGGTGGATGTAGTCCACTCCCAATAATAGATGAGGAGGTGTCAATTCCAGGAGAGGAAAAGCTGCTTCTGTAGTGAGCCAGCCACTCCCAATCCCTATTCAAGCCCAGATTAATGGTGTTGAATTTGCAAATGAATTTTAGTTCTGCTGTTTCTCTTTGAAGTCTGTTTCTGAAGTTTTTTTGTTCAATGACAGTGACTTTTAAATCTGTGATAGAATGACCATGAAGATTGAAGTGTTCACTTACTGGCTTGTGTATGTTGCCATTCCTGATGTCCGATTTGTGTCCATTTATTCTTTTGCGGAGGGACTGTCCGGTTTGGCCAATGTACATGGCAGAGGGGCATTGCTGGCACATGATGGCATATATGACATTAGTGGATGTGCAGGTGAATGAGCCCCCGATGGTGTGGCTGATGTGGTTGGGTCCTCTGATGCTGTTGCCAGAGTAGATATGGGGACCTACAAGATCTTTATCAAGCATTCGTAAAACTACAATACCCACCTGGGGAAGTGAGGAAACAGATTGACAGAGCAAGACGGGTACCCAGAAATCACCTACTACAGGACAGGCCCAACAAGGACAATAACAGAACACCACTGGCCATCACATACAGCCCCCAGCTAAAACCTCTCCAGCGCATTATCCACGACCTACAACCTATCCTGGAAAATGATCCCTCACTCTCACAGACCTTGGGAGGCAGGCCAGTCCTTGCTTACAGACAACCCCCCAACCTGAAGCAAATACTCACCAGCAACTACACACCACACCACAGAAACACCAACCCAGGAACCTATCCCTGTAGCAAACCTCGTTGCCTACTCTGTCCCCATATCTACTCTGGCAACAGCATCAGAGGACCCAACCACATCAGCCACACCATCGGGGGCTCATTCACCTGCACATCCACTAATGTCATATATGCCATCATGTGCCAGCAATGCCCCTCTGCCATGTACATTGGCCAAACCGGACAGTCCCTCCGCAAAAGAATAAATGGACACAAATCGGACATCAGGAATGGCAACATACACAAGCCAGTAAGTGAACACTTCAATCTTCATGGTCATTCTATCACAGATTTAAAAGTCACTGTCATTGAACAAAAAAACTTCAGAAACAGACTTCAAAGAGAAACAGCAGAACTAAAATTCATTTGCAAATTCAACACCATTAATCTGGGCTTGAATAGGGATTGGGAGTGGCTGGCTCACTACAGAAGCAGCTTTTCCTCTCCTGGAATTGACACCTCCTCATCTATTATTGGGAGTGGACTACATCCACCCTGATTGAATTGGCCTTGTCAACACTGGTTCGCCACTTGTGAAGTAACTCCCTGCTCTCCATGTGTCTGTATATAATGCCTGCATCTGTAGCTTTCACTCTATGCATCCGAAGAAGTGAGGTTTTTACTCACGAAAGCTTATGCCCAAATAAATCTGTTAGTCTTTAAGGTGCCACCAGACTCTTTGTTGTATAAGTATAACAGTTGAGTTTGGCCCTGTTAGGGTGGGCACACACTCCTGCAGTTCCTCCCTTCTGTCAAGGCCAGTGCATCACCCCTCACACACCCTGGTGGCCCAGATCAAAACAATGGATGTGCCCCTGCCTCAGTTTCCCGCTCTTTCTCAGTGGGCTTTTACACAGTGAACAGTGCCTCTTCGGGGCCTGATTTCCAGGAATTAAGACTAAACATGGTACACAAACAAGCCTTTGTCCCAGCAACCTAGCTAAAAGGGGCAAGCTAATCTTGATCTGTCTGCCCCCAGCTAGGCACCTCACCAATAAGGCTTCTACAACTCAAGACCTCCCTGACCCCGCAAGTCAGGCCTCTTACCTTCACCTGAGGAAGATTCATTCCCTGGCCTTAGGGTCCCTGCAGAGGTCAAACTGGTGCAGCTCTTCTCTGGAGCAATGTGTAATTACTCTGCAATCTGGACCTCCTTTCTGGAAAGGTCCCTCCCTAAAGGCTTGTCCCTTGTAACTCACCTTCCAGAACCTCTTTTCTCTAGGATTACCTTTGCTAGTTTCCTTTTCCTAGTGAGATCTCTCACCACCTCCCATGAGAAGTCCTTTTCCTTTCCCGAGAAGCTTTCTCTCTCTCCTAGAATCTGACTAAACCCTCATAACCCTTTATGAGACCCAGCTGTTCCTTAGATAAATAACTGCTGTCCAGCCACCTAGGCAATCAATCACTTGCATGTGGATCTGGGTTAGTTGGTTCTCCTGAGCAGAGCCTATCACAGATTGGGCCAGATAAACAGTGTGGGCCTGTAGCAGGGTGAGGCAGTGCCCACCAGCATCTATCAAAAGGTTGTTTAGAGAAACTGCCTAGAGCTCTTTTTATGGTGCTAGAACAGAGAGACATCATAGCTCAGTGGATAGTTGGCTTCTATTACCAGCTGTGCCACTTGCACTGTTGTGGGACCTGGAATATATCACTTTGTTTCTCGGTGCCTTTGTTTTCTCATCCTTTGTCTGTTTTGCCTACTTGGATTGTACATTTTGTGGGGCAGGGACTGGCTCTCATAATATAAAATAAATAAATAAATGGTGTCTGTCTATCCACTAGAGCAGAGGTGGGCAAACTACAGCCCACGGGACCGTCCTGCCTGGCCCCTGAGCTCCCGGCCAGGGAGGCTAGCCCCCAGACCTTCCCCTACTGTCCCCCCTCCCTCATAGCCTCAGCGCGCCACGCTGCCAGTGCTCTGGCACACCGCTCTTGCCGGGCAGCGCGGCGGCATGGCTGGCTCCGGCATGGTAACGGGCGGGGAGCAGAGAGTCTGGGGGGGTTAGTCAGGGGACAGGGAGCAGGGGGCAGTTGGATGAGGCGGAGGCTCTGGGGGGAGGTGGTCGAAGGAGGAAATGGGGGGGGTTGGATAAGTGTCAGGGGGCAGGGAGGTGGATAGGGGTTGGGGCAGTCAGGGAGCGGGGGGGGGAGGGTTAGCTAGGAGGTGGGGTCCCTGGGGGCGATTGGGGCAGGGGGTCCTGGGAGGGGGTAGTCAGGGGACAAGGGGCTGGGGGGTTGGATAGGGCAGGGGTTCTGAGGGGGACAGTCAGGGGGCGGGACGTGGAAGGAGGTGGATAGAGGTCAGGGGCCAGGCTGTTTAGGGAGGCACAGACTTCCCTACCAGGCCCTCCATACAGTTTTGCAACTCCGATGTGGCCTTTGGGCCAAAACGTTTGCCCACCCCTGCACTAGAGCCGTGCATGTAACAATGGGATAGCTAGGGAATAACCCACTTGACCAGTGTACCTATATACTGCTATCTTAGGTAACCCCCCGGTAACCTGCATCATCCTAATAAAACAAATAAGAAAACGTATTTAGTAAAGTAGCTGCACAAACACAAGACCCAAGGGCTCCTAGATTTTTTTTTCTGGGGTGCATGGGCTAGAGGTTGTGTTGAGTCAGAGTAAACCAGCAGCCATTGAGATGAGTAACCTGAATTTCACTTGCTAGAAGAGCAGAGGGGAGGAAAAGAATGATTTCTCAAGTGTAAGTAAGGCAAGGATGAGACCGAGAAAAGAAGACCAATAGGATTTATTTGTAATGACAAGTGACAAGTGATCACCATAAAGATATTCTTGGAATAGAATCCTGCTAATCTCTGCTATAATTCTAGTCCCAAATGGTTTGGCTCTGGCAATGGTCTTAGAAATGATATATGTGAAAGCAATGGGGATTGTCAAGAGGGGAGTTTTGGCCTGATGGTTTTATTTTATTTATTATATTTTATTTTATATATATATATGCAAGTAAGGTCAGGCATGATTAGTATTTAGAAAGAGGAACATTTATAACATCTTGCTTTTATTACAATTTAAATTTAACAAATGTATTGAATGTGGATAGGGTTCGTTTTCAGCAATCCGCAGCGCTCTCCTGCTCCATCTCAGAAAATATGCACCTCTTGAGAAAAAATCTGTTTAATCAGAGCCCTTATAAAATGCATAGAAATGACAACACAAATAAGCATTTAAGTGGTGCTGGTTCCCTCGCTCACTCTCTTTATATTGAAGTCTCTTCCAGTGAGGAGAGAGAGAGAGAAGAGGGGAGCGGGAGTGGGATGGAGAAGGAGGGAGAGAGAGTTAATGAATATTTGATCACAAATGCCTTTAATAAATGTTTTTCTCAGCCATGGCCTCTTGATGTAGCAGCTGCTCAGTTAACCTCACCTCTCACACTCCATCTCACAGGCAAGGGTGCTGCAAGATTTCAGAGTAGCACCGTACAATGCTGGCCTCCTTCTTGTCTCTGCTCTCCCCCATATTCTTTTCATTCCCTACCCCGCCACCACACCCCCCACACACACACACCACCATGTACATGCTGCCAGGCACAGCTAATCCATACTTTTTCCTTATGCTGACAAGCTTGTGGGTTGGGGCCTAAAGCCCCACAGAGGAGCTGCTGCCTTAGGGGAATGGTGTGGAGCTGTGAAGTGGAGCCACTGAGTGAGATGGAGAGGGGTCCTAAAGAAGAGTAGAAGAGAGGCTGTGAGATGAGATGCTGCTAGGTGAGCTGGGAGCAGATAAGGCTCCTGCGGCATTGGGGAGATAAGGAACAGCTCTGGCTAGTGGCCAGAAGGGACCCTACTGCACAGGAGCTCAGAGCAGCAGCACCAAGAGCCAGCCAGCTGGGAAGGACTACAGGCAGAGACCAGCCCAGAACCCCACCTCAAGCCCCATTGTCCCCAGCCATGCCCTCCTCACCAGGAAGGCTCATACTCATGTATCAAATGAGACGGAGTACTTGCCTTCCAGTTAAAAAGCCCTTTCCTGGAAAGCCAGAGAGCCAACTAGGCCTTTGCCCTAGAACATACCTCTCAGCCTGTCAAAGTCCAAATGTGGGATGCAATGTGCCACAAAGATCCAAAATAAGGGACACAAAAAGCACTCATGCAGGGAACTTAAAATGCTCTGTGATTCTCTCTAGCTACGGTACTTAGATGGCCCCCATTACTAGAGTATCTGAGGCCCAACACCACAAAGGTATTTAGGCTCCTAACTCCACGGAAATACTTTTGTGGATCTGGGCCTCAGTGCCTCACAGTCCTCAACACATTTACCCTCACCGCACCCTGGTGAGGCAGGGAAGTGCTGTTATCCCCATTTGACAGATGGGGAACAGAGACACAGAGAGACTAAGGCCTAGATTCACAAAGGTACTTAGTTTCAGAGTAGCAGCCGTGTTAGTCTGTATCCGCAAAAAGAACAGGAGTACTTGTGGCACCTTAGAGACTAACAAATTTATTAGAGCATAAGCTTTCGTGGGCTACAGCCCACTTCTTCGGATGCATATAGAATGGAACATATATTGAGGATATATATATACACACATACAGAGAGCATGAACAGGTGGGAGTTGTCTTACCAACTTTGAGAGGCCAATGTTGTGATGCTGCTGGAGGAGGAAGAGGAGGACCTCTCTCATAAACTTTTAGCCCAGAGGTTACAGCATTCACTTGCACTGTGAATTCAACTCCCTGCCCCGCCCCCCATGATGAAGAGAAGGGATTTGAACACCTCTTAGAACAGTGGTGGGCAACATGCGGCCCGTCAGGGTAATCTGCTGGCAGGCCGCGAGATAGTGTTTACATTGACTGTTCTCAGGCATGGCGTCCCTTACCTCCTAGTGGCCATGGTTCACCATTCCCGGCCAATGGGAGCTGTGGGAAGCAGTGGCCACCACGTCCCTATGGGCGGCTGTGCCTGCGGAGGGTCAATGTAAACACTGTTTTGTGGCCTACCAGTGGATTACCCTGATGGGCCGCAGGTTACCCACCACTGTCTTAGAAGGTTGCCCTAACCACTGAGATACAGGATATTCTGATGTGAGGACTCCCTCAGTCTTTGCTGTTGAAGCTGTTCTATTGTGGATAGATACTTAACAAGTCATTGGAGCAGGGAGACTGAATCCTCAGTCTCCAACCTCCTGGGTGAATGCCCTAACCACCAGGCTATAGAATCATTCTCATGCTTGTCTTCTCTTCCCCTCCCACCCCCGCCAATGGCTCTTTAGTTATTTATCCAGAGTGCAACAGCTTGAACAGGAGAGACTGAAGGAGCCCAACACCAGACAATCCCATAGCCCAGTGGTTGCGGAACTCACCTGACAGGTAGACGATCCCTGTGCAAATCCCTTCTTCCCCTCTGGTGTAGGGGGACTTCAACTAGGGGTCTCCCACATATCAGGTGAGTGCCCTAAGCACTGAGCTAAAAGTTGTGAGGGTGGTTCCCTTCCTCCCTGGCTGTTTTGTGTGACCTGAGGGGCCCGGTCCAGTAGGTGTACTTTGAGGCAGCCTGCCAGAGCAGGCCCTGCATATAAGTTAGGTGGCTGAATGCCTGTCTGCCCCTAATTTGTGAATTGCTCTAGAGCTTAGGCAGGAGATGGGAGCCTAAGGCAGTGGTTCTCAACCAGGGGTATGGATACCCCTGGCGGGGGGTACCCAGTGGTCTTCCAGGAGGGTACATCAACTCACCTAGATCAGTGTTTCTTAACCTGGGGGTCATGACTCCCAGGTGGGAGATCACAGTATGGGTTTTGGGGGTGTTGCAATTGCAGGGCTGGCATTAGGAGGTGGCAAGCAGGACAAGTGCTCGGGGCCTCACACCACAGGGAGCTCCGTGAAGTTATATGCTTATAAGTTATAAGTTATATGCTTCAGCCCTGGGTGATGGGACTCAGACTTCAGACTCCTGAAAAGTTTACAGTAGTGGGGAAAGGTTGAGAACCACTGGCCTCGAGGGAGGCAGCATTGTGCATACCCAGAGGCAGGAATGTAGGTGTCTAGGGAACTTTTCACTGCAAAACCACAAATGCCAAGTGAGTTTAGGAGCCCACAGGGTTCCTGGGGAGTTTGTGAATTGCAGTGGAGCCTAAAATTGGGACTTAGGCACCTAAGCACATTTGTGAATCTAGATGTAAGTGACTTTCCCAAGGTCACAAAGGAAGTCAGTGATAGAGCATGAAACTGTATTCAGCTCTCCTAAGCCCCAGGCTATTACCCTAGTCACTGGACAATCCTTTCTTTAGCATAAATAATTCTTATTATAACCACACTTACACAATTCCTTATTTCGGAGGTAAATAATTTTCAAATGGCAGATAGATGAGGAGCATTTAAGGCTTATGCCCCAAGAGCTGAGGAGTGAAAATCCAGCATGGATGGTATCTTTGGAGAAGAGAACCAGGGTATCATGGCCGAACTAGTCTGTCAATCTGTATGAAGCTATTGGGTTTGCATGGGTTATTTGACTGATAATAGCGGAGAACGGTAGGATATGGTAGTCAGCTGGAAGGTTACTGAGGTCCACCTGGTGAAATGATATTATGAAAATTAATAAGAGGTGTCATGATGGGTTATGGAAGAAATTCCTGAGGCAGGAATTCAATTGATATTTTTTTTCATATAGGTAAGAGAGATGGTGCTCTAGTTAAACAGCAGGCTATGTAAAGGGCATGGTTATTATTCTGCCCAGATGTCACAGTCTATGGCAGTTAACTGCTAGAAGGGGCTAACTGGGATCTGACCCAGAAGTAAAATAATAGGAGCAGGTTCAGCTGCAGGGATTCAAACCTGAGCAGATTCTGATTTGAAATTCTGGTGTTAGCTCATCTCTGCTTGAAGCATGAAAGAAAGTATAGGAGAGACAAGTGTATTGTTGCACTGACCAACTTGTTCCCTTTCTTAGCTCTCTTCTTCACCCTGCTTTTGGAGAAGAGCCAGCCCTGACCATACCTCCTTTTAGGAAGTTCACATCCATGATCTCCACAGCACACCCAAAAAACAGCCCAGCCATGGACACAGTACTATATCCCCTCTTGCTGTGCCCACCCTGTGAGCACGATGTCCCATGCCCTCTTTTTAGGGGAGGATTAGCTGTGACTCTCATCCTTTGTGTCCAACATGCACCAGATGGAATAATTGGCCCCTTGTGGTTGTGGGAGGGATGTCAAAAAGAAGCTGGAATAGCTGAGTTCCTGCCATAAAACACAGGCAGAGCTGGACTGAAATTATTCCCCACAACTGCCATTGCTCAAACAGCTTATGAACAGGGAGATCCCTCAGGTGGCCCTCCCCAATGCAAAGCTTGCACCCGCCAGGCAGCAGTGTGCAGAGGTCGAGGTCTTGCCTGCCAGAACCACTCTATGCAGTCTACAGCCAGTGACGCAAAGCAGGAAGGCCCAATGTCACGCTCAGGGACCTCAATCTACCCAATGAGTCAATGGCCCTGTCCACATCCCAAGGTCCTAAATGTGGGAAAGCGCATGTTGCTCAGTTGGCTTTTGGATACACAGCAATACACAGAGGACCAAGTGCTGAAATACCACAAATGCCTGTGAACACTTCCACTTTCCCTGCAAGCCTCCTCCCAACTAAGGGGCAGCTGGATGCACCACCACAGGGACCTAATTTACATATCCTGTGTTTCTGTTCAGCAGCTGTGGAGCTAGCATGGTACCCAGTGCAGAGGAGGGCAGCCCTTAAGGCTGCTGTACGTTCTTATGCCCCTGCCACAATGGCCCCACAATGGTGGAAGGCGAGCTGAAAATCCTGGGGCACAGCTGGGGAACCATTGAAAGACTTGCCAGAAACAGACAGGAGTGGAGAAGCTTCATTGCTGCCCTAAATGCCAGAGGCGTAATGGGAGCATGATGATGATGATGACAATGACAACGGCCCCTATAGGACTTTGCAAGGATGCACAATTTCTGAGGTGCAGGCCTACCCCACCCCACCCCCTTTCATCCCCACTCCTCCTCCTCTGGCCCACCCATGCCCCAACTCCACCTCAATCCTGCCCCAAAACCCCTCTCTGCTTGAGGCTGCTGAACAGGTAGTGCAAGGAACCTCTGCACTGGGGGAATTCCATGGGCAGACCTTACACCTGCCCGGTGGCCTCTTTGCACCAGTTTAGCAGGGTCCTAAAGTTTAGCTATAAATCCTGGAAACAATGGGCTAATCCCTGGTGTAAATCCATTAAAGTCAATGGAATTGCACCAGGGACCAATGCGGCCTGCTAGTTCTTGGAAGTGGCACTTTCAGGCATTACAATGTGGCATCCACATCTGCAGATGATGTGCTCTCATTTCCTGATCATAATTTTTCCTCTTCAAAACACTTTACGAGCATACGTTGATAAAGTCTCAAAAAAAAACCCTACTTGCAAGGTGGGTCAGTATCAGTCCCATTTTAGAGATGGGGAACTGAGTCATAAAGAGGTTTACTGATGATTTGCCAACAGCCATAGAGGAAGTCAGTAACAGAGCCAAGGTTAGACTTTAGGAGCTCCAGGCTCCCAGGTTCCTGCTCTGACCACTGGGCCATGGCGCTCTCTCTGCTTCCAGTTGGTAACAGAGAACAAGTGACCATCACGTACTTAAAAACTGGAGACCAAGTTAGCAGCCCTACACCCGCAGGGCATAAATGCACCTTGTATTATTTGCACAAAGGACTGCAACCCCCCAACCCCAATTGTGTTCATTTGGAGGTACGTACACTCCAAACTCCTATGCTGCTCACCTCTTCCTTCAAAGGAGAAAAAAATCACTTCTGTTTTTAGGGAGAAAAAATATAGCGGGTCAAATGCATCCCTGATGGAACTCCAGTGCAGTCAATAGACTAATACCAGGGATGCATCTGACTTGTTATATTTGCAATAAAAAGGAAAATGGGTCAATACCATGGCCTGATCGCTTGAGTCCTAGGGCTCAGGGTTGCATATTACAATTTCACCTTAATAACAGCAATAATCATGTCCTCAGGATTTAATGCCTTGTATCCGTTTTGCAAGAAAGAAAAGGGAGGGGGGGAGAGAAAAGCAGAAAGAAAGAATAATTTCCTGTACATTAGGTCAATCTTTTCACAGGCAGAGTCATGGGGCTTTTTTCTCCCTTCCCTGTAAAATGGGATTAAGCAGCGCTGCAGCATCTGCCGTTGGCTCGAATTCCCAGCCTCCCAGAATGGGTACTTGTAATTAAAAGCTTAGCTCACCTTATCCCTCCAGTTTCCCAGGCGAAAAGTCAAAGCCTGCATTTAATTGCATATATATGTGTGCGTATTTAAAACCAAAGCTCCACAGAGAGGCAAGATTTGTGAGAGGGGAGGAGAATGGGCAGAAAGTTATTTGACACAAAATTTCAATAGAAAGGAGAGAGGGAAAAGAAGGGGGAGAGCAAAATGAAAGCGTTTTCTTCTCCTCTCTGGACTTGGATTGGCAGAAATTGAGTGGTTGGGGGTTTTTAATTTGTTTGTTCTATTATTTTTATTTGAATTCATGATGGGAGCTAAATGGGAACCACAGAATCATAGAAATGTAGGGCTGGAAGGGACCTCAAGAGGTCATGAAGTCCAGCTCTCTGCATTGAGGCAGGAGCAAGTAAACCTAGACCACCTCTGACTTATGTTTCTTAAAAACCTCAAATGATGAGGATTCCACAGCATCCCTTGGAAGACTATTCCAGAGCTTAACTATCCTTATAGTTAGAAAGGGTTTCCTAACATCTCTCCTAAATCTCACTAGCTGCAGATTAAGCCCATTACTTCTTGTCCTACCTTCACTGGACATGGAGAACAATTTATCACTGTCCTCTTTATAACAGCCCATGACATATGTGAATACTGTTAACAAGTTCCCCTTCAGTCTTCTATTCTCAAGACTAAACATGACCAGTTTTTTTAATCCTTTTCTCATTGGTCAGGTTTTCTAAACTTTTTAGCACTTTTGTTGCTCTCCTTTGGACTCCCTCCAATTTGCCATATCTGTCCTAAAGTATGGCGCCCAGAAACTAGATATGCTACTCCATCTCAGGCCTCATGAGTACTGGGTAGAGTGGGACAATTACCTTCTGTGTCTTACATAGGATACACTTGCTAATACACCCAGAATGAAATTAGCCTTTTTCGCAACTTCATCACACTGTTGACTCATATACAATTTTTGATCCACTATAACCCCCAGATCCCTTTTCAGCAGTACTACCACCTAGCCAGTTATTCCCCATTTTGTAGTTGTGCCGTTAATGTTTTCTTCCTAAGTGAAGAAGTTTACTACTATCCTCTAGATGTTTAGAAACTGATTATTTAATACTTTGTTACAGCATCTTTCCAGGTATCAAAATTAGGCTTACTGGTCTGTAATTCCTCTTTGTTCCTCTTTTCTTAAAGACAGGTACAATGTTTGCCCTTCTCCAGTCCTCTAGGACCTAACCCGTCCCCCAGGAGTTCTCCAAAATAATTGCTAATGGTTCCAAAATTGCTTTAGCTAGTTCCTTAAGTATCCAAGGATGAATTTCATCAGGTCCTACTGACCTGAATACATCTAACTTATCTAAATATTCTCTAACCTGTTCTTTCCCTATTTTGGCTTGCGTTCCTCTTCCCCTTGTTGTTAGTATTAAATGTGTAGAGTGTGCCTTAGGCTTTGCCATGGATATAATTTGGTTTATCCATTTGGCCCAAACGGGGGAGACTGACTCTGTTCTTATGCATGAAATGAGCACAATACAGGCAGTCAAGGCATAAGCATCTCCCCTCACACTGCCCACCAATGTGCATCAACCTGGTTCTGGAGGGACCATTGCTAGGAATTCTGTCTCCATGGTTCATGTAATCCTTGGCTTCTCTGCTGAGGCTACCAACATGGTTGTGATCAGTTATTGGTATTACAGTAGCAGACAGAGGCACCTGTACAAACACAGAGTACAAGACAGACCCTACCCCAAAATTCTTTCAGACAAGACGAAATAGATGGAGCAAACAATCCAAAAGGTGGAGGTGGCTTCTGTTATGTGGATGCAAAAAGGAACTGGACCGGGACCACCAAAAAGCTTCAAGATGGTAAAAACTTTCAGTCACTAATCACGTGATTGGATTTGATCTGGGGACCTAAAAGTGAGTAGTTCCATGTTCTATTTCCAATCCTCTGAAACCTCCAGTGCCCCTAATGCTAGATCTTCCATGCAAAATAAATAAAGACAGCTGCACACATTGGTGTTTAGCGACATTGGTTGTATCCCTCCAAAACCAAATGAGAATTCAGTTCTCTCTCCCTGAAAACCAGTGGCTACAAGCTGGCGTCAATTCCCAAGATGCCTCACCCTCCACAGAGTCTTTTCTCTGTTCCTGTGAATGAGATATACAGGGTCCGGGGGGTTACATTTTTATATGTAGAAATTTACAAGGTGTTGGGTTTTTTTTTAAGTTTTTGCCAGGCAAGCCAGGAGAGCAGCAGAAAGCACTATCGCATCCAGTCTCATCTCAATGATCCAGTCACCTAATGATGCAGTTCAGAGAATCAAAGGAATCTCAGTGCAACTGACATGATCCTCTTTTGGATCCACAAGATTTTTGGGATAATAGTGGTGTGATTGTAAGGGTCTGAAGAACAGTATTCAGAGAGGCCAAGCACAAAAGTGCTAAAGAACCTTTACCCTTATCATCTTTGGCCGGACATTCCTGAGGCTTGACAAAGCCCTGGCTGGGATGATTTAGTTGGAAATGGGTCCTGCTTTAAGCAGGGAGTTGGACTAGATGACCTCCTGAGGGCCCTTCCAACCCTAATATTCTATGATTCTATGAACAATATGGGCCAAGGCCCTGAGAGAGCAGCTGTAAGTCCCTCCCTGAAGTCAACAGGAGATGCTGGTGTTTGGCACATAAAAAGGTCAGGCTCTATATTTGTGTAATCAGTCAAACCATCCAGCGGGGACTGGGTTTCTTCGGCCAAACAGCGCGAATTCCTAAGAGTTCATGCACCAACAAGCAAAGCACATGACAAAATGAACACGGTAAACTATCTGAGCTAGCTTGCAGGGCTTCACTTTTCCCCTTCTACCACGTTACTTATGCAAGGCACAATGCGAGGAAATGAAATACAAATGAACGCGGAGACCTGGGCAAAGCCCTCTACTCCCGAGTTTGTAGCTGCTCTGCACATCTGTCTATCATGACTGCTGGGGTCCCTACTGTAAGGGTTTCGGCTGAATGCTAATGGAATCCACTAAACTCAATGCAGTTTCCTATTTTGCTTCCAAGCAAGGAATCTTATAGCATCCTCTTCTGAGGGGTCACAAAACAAGGATGCAATGACGCAAGGTAATTAAAGGAAAACTGCAGAGATTGGTTATACTAATTTAAGGAGGCAAATAACTACCTCATTTATTATAAGTAAATATATTTACTCTATAATATACTTGACAGTGATAATACTTAAGGCTACATTTTAGTCACGGGTATTTTTAGTAAAAGTCATGCACAGGTCTCGGGCAATAAACAAAAATTCGTGGCCTGTGACCTGCCTCTGACTTGTACTATAAATACCCCTGACTAAATCTTACGTGCTCTGGGGGACACCAGGGCACTGCTGCTGCTGCTTCGGGGGAGAGTGGGGGGGGGCAGGGCACTGCTGCTGCTCGGAAAGGGCGGCCCGGGGCCCCGCTGCTATTGGGGGTGGGTGGTGGGGCAGCCTGGGGCCCCGCTGCTGCTCGGAGTGGGCAGCTAGGGTTGCCAGGCGTCCAGTTTTCGACTGGAACAACTGGTCGAAAAGGGACCCTGGCGGCTCCAGTCAGCGCTGCTGACTGTGCCATTGAAAGTCTGGTTGGCTGCCCAAAGTGGGGCAGACAGGGTGCCTGCACGGCTCCCGGAAACAGTCGGCATCTCCCTCTGGCTCCTACGCATGGGGCAGTCATGGGGGCTCCGCACGCTGCCCCCACCCCGAACACTGGCTCCGCAGCTCCATTGGCCAGGAACCATGGCCAATGGGAACTTGCGGGGGTGGTAGCTGAAGGCAGGGTCAGCATGGAGCCATCTGGCCATGGCTCCGCCTAGGAGCCCAGGGACATGTCACTGCTTCTGGGAGCTGCCTGAGGTAAGCGCTGCCCAGAGTCTGCACTCCTCATCTTCTCCCGCACCCCAACCCCCTGCCCCAGCCCTGAGCCCCCTCTCACATCCAAATTCCCTCCCAGAGCCTGCACCCCACCCTCTTCTGCACCCCAACCTCCTGCCCAAGCCCTGAGCCCCCTCTCGCACCTAAATTCCCTCACAGAGCCCACAACACAACCCCTGCCCCAGCCCTGAGCCCCCTGCATCCCAACCCCCTGCCCCAGCCTGGAGCCCTCTCCCACACTCCAAATCTCTTGGCCCCACCCCCCCAACCTGGAGCCCCCTCCTGCACTCCAAACCCCACATCTCTGGCCCCACCCCAGGGCCCCCACCCCCAGCTGGAGCCCTTACCCCCTCATGCATCCCAACCCCCTGCCCGAGCCCAGAGCCCCCTCCTGCATCCTGAACCCCTCATTTATGGCTCTACCCCAGATCCCATACCACCTCCCACACCACAGTCCCCTGCCCTAGCCCAGAGCCCCCTACCACACTCAAAATCCCTTGGCCCCACCCCCCAGCCAGGAGCCCCCTCCTGTACTACAAACTCCACATCTCTGGCCCCACCCCAGAGTCCCCACCCCCAGCTAGAGCCCTCATCCCCCTCACAGCCCAACTCCCTGCCACAGCCAGGTGAAAACCAGCGAGTGAACAAGGGTGGGGGAGAGGGAGCGCCAGAGAGAGCTGGGATGGAGTGAGCTGGGGTGGTACCTCAGAGAAGGGATAGGGCAGGGGTGTGGCCTCCATGACAGACTGACAGGCTTAATAATACTATATACGTATATGCTTATATAATCCAACTCTCAATCTCTCTCTAAGTATCAGCATTGTATAATATGCACATCACACTACTGTCATTATATATATATATAAATATAGGTGTGCTGTTTAATCCCTAGGCAGCTAGTGCGTGGTGACCGTTGCTTCTACTGTACCAGTCTTGATTGTTTCACTGTCGCCTTCTCTTCCTCCTCCCCTCCATTTGTCTTTTATATTCATCAGTTTTCTCTCATCATATGATAAGATGGTAAGCTCTTTGGGGCAGAGGCTGTTATTTTTTATTGTATGTATGTACAACATCTAGACCAATGAGACCCTGATTGGGTTACCTAGATCCTACTTCGATAATAAACAAATACTAATACTGCATTTTGTGTATGCACTATATACCTCTGTATCCGTATGGAAATTGATTTGAAAATACATTGCATAGATATGCTTGTCACTGTTTCACTTTCTCCACAGTAGTGCTGGTCCCACTCTCAGCAGAACTGCTATTTTGCTCCTGCTTCCCAGCAAGAAGTAGATGCTGAGGGTGCAGCATGGAAACAGGACAAACAGATCCATAATTAAAGGCAGGAGAATTTCTAAGGAGCTGTGAGGAAAGCAACGTTAATTATGTTACTACCACTTTCCGAGTCCTCTGCCTCCCTGTCACTTTGATACGCTGAGCTGCATTTCCTGTGTCTCAGATTGTGTCGTCAGACTGCCAGAGTGTTAGCTGCCTGTCAGATGGTTCATCATTCGCCTGTATTGTACTTATGGAGATTTATTTGTTTAATTTGTGAGGGTTTGTCTTCGTTGCAGTTAGATGTTTTTATTGGAATAGCTTTTATAGTGCCCTGTCCTTTTCCTTAAATTGATTTTATGGGACTCAGCAGAAATACAAAAGCCCCTGGGGAGTGGATATGTGTAAGGATGTGAGAAAATGGTAAATTTTTTGGTTCAAAAGTTGCAGACAAGGTTTGTTAAAGTTCAGTCAGACATCAGTATTTCATCATGGCACCAGGCAGACACTCCCCTGCTGGGGGTGGTCTAGTCACAGGCTTCCCCTCAACCTGTTCCTGGTGAGGAATTAAGATCCTCTCTGTGCTGTCTCCATTGCTGCTGTAATCCATGCCAGCTGGGTTCAAGTTAGCTCGGGTTGGCTAACCTGGGCACAGCTTCTGCTGCCCTGAGATTCTCTGCCCCAGGCCATGCTCCTCTGACAGGGACAAACACAACCCCACAATACATCTGAGATCTGAGTGCTCCTTGCTGTCCTGACAGCAGACACACTCATTCATCTCCTGATCTTTGTTCCTTTCCATATACTATAAATTATTCCCTCTCTGGCCTCAACACAACTGCTAAAATAATCTTCCTCGCCTACCATCTTCCCCATGTCACCCTTGTGACACAGAGGCCCATTGGTGGTTCACTACTCTGTGTCAGCAACTCTTGTCAGGCCTGGCATGCGCACTACACCTAATACCCTGTTGTCACGAAATATACCCCAAAGGTGGCATGGCATGTAATATATCATTGGAAAACTAATAACTCACTGATCATTAATAGTCTTGTATGATATATGAGCGGGGAGTGTACAAAGAGTTATAAATATGTGCTAGAATTATGTTCTTAAAATGAGTTTGGCGAGCAATGCATAAGCACAGTCTGCCTTAGACAGCAGAATGTGTATATGCTTGTCTAACCAGCCTGGTTGTTAGGCAGGTATTTACATAAAAGGTAAACATAAGCCAAACTAGTGAGTGGGGGAAAATAGCCTCTTAACTGTCGGAAGACAGGATACTGGACTAGATGGACCTTTGGTCTGACCCAGTACGGCCGTTCTTATGTTCTTATGTTCTAACTGTCACAATGGGGGGAGAGGGGACTGCAAAAATTAACATAACATCAGCTCCCTGGTGAACACAGAAAGCTGAACTCCAAGAGAGCTTCCTGCCTCTTGAAGCCAGGTCACTGAACTTCCGAAGATATAAGCCAGGACAGGAAACCATCCTTCACCTGAAGAGACAAAGAAACTGAGCACTTTGAGATCTGGGAAGGGTCCTGGCCGGAGAGTCTGGACAGCCTTGCTGGAAAAGAGGCTTGGTGAGAATCACTTCTTTTGAACAAGAGATTCTAGTTTGTTAAATCAGGTTTTAGTCTTAAAAGCATATTTTAACTTTTGTGTGCCTGTAACCCTTCCTATCTTTATTTCTTCTACTTGGCATCACTTTATCCTATGCCCTTTTGTCAAATAAGCATTATAAATAAAGGGAGCGGGCTTGGCAAAATCAACGGGGAAAGAAGACCCTATTGAACTTGACTCTAGTTTGGCACTGTGAAGAGACATGAGAGGTGTAGAATAAGTGGGAGGGCTCTGGGCTGCCAGTGAAATACCACTATTGTACTTCTATGTTTTTTTTCACTTACCCGGTAAGGCGTGTGTTGGGGGTGGGGAAATGAGCTCCAAGGGGCTCTCGCTTCTGGCTCCAAGAGCCCAGCATGTGTTGGGTGTGACCTGCTCTGGGGACAGTGTCAGGTGGGAAGTGTGACCTATCAAACCGTAACGCAGGTGTCCTAAGGTGAGCTCAGAGAGGACAGAAACCTCCCAGCAGAAGGCAAAAGTTTGCTTGATCTTGATTTTCAGTATGAATACAGAAAGTGGGGCCTCACGATCCTTCTGACGTTTTGGGTTTTAAGCATGAGATGCCAGAAATTGTCATAAACTGACAGTATGTCAGTGCATTGATTGAAGGGAAGGATACGTTAACCCCAGTTAAGCTAACAGCCTGCAGTGTATTGTGTCTTTAAATAACTTCTGTGAGTACCCAAGTGAGAAAGACTAGACACTGCTGGGAGATGTCTCTGGGGAACTCAGGAGTTGGGGTTACTGATTGTTACCAGCAAGGCAAGGTTTGGACTAGCTGAGTCCTGAAGAATGTGGTGGCCAGGCAGGCAAGCTGGTGTGTCAGGGAGCTGTCACACAGTCTAGCAGTAGCAAAATACTCACTTGCTGAGGCTGAGGGGGGTGACACAGTAATTCACAATGCTAGGAACCCCAGCAGATTATCACAACCCTGTACCCCATTTTCATCCCTCCACCAGTTCTCCATTATCCACCACATCAACGTTACATGTCTTTGTCCTCACTTTCAAATCCCTTCATAACTACCCAATTTTACATATTTGACCATCCCTCTTATAGCATCACCCCCCATCCATTCCTTTCTGCCAAGTATGCTGGCGTCAGTGCCTCACTTGTTCACGTCTCAGTGCCTCTGTGCTTGCCACCTCCTATGGGTGGAACACCCTCCTAATTCTGATTTGCCAGAGCCATTCCCCTCTCTTCCTTCAAATCAATATGATAATAGAGGATGGGAATTTCAAAAGGACCAAAGGGAGTTAGCTGCCCAACTCCTGGTGAAACTCTCCTCTCCCATAAGCTATGAAAGAACAAAACCCAAGCACCCCAGTGCTTTCTTTTCTTCTTTGCCTACTCTGTGACTGTTTTGTGAGCTTGTGAGCTCATAACTGTCTCTGTGTTGTGACTTGTACACCGCTGAGCGCATTAGGCTAAAGAACATTTTTCAGGTAGATAAACTGAGGGAAGCCATGGAAGGGGAGAGCCTAACTGTAAAAAGGCAAAGAGGCTCCCCCAGATAAATATGAGTCATGACAGTGACCAGCAGCTCCCCAATGTGAAGATCAGCCTGAGTTTCCTCATGGCCTCCAGTGGGCTGAGGCTCTTCTCACAAGTGTCAGAGCTCAAAATAAACCTTCGCTCCCCCCCCCCACACACACACCTTTTTCTGGCTAATCTAAGGTTTTTCATCTCTGTTTCCTCAAGGGCACAGTACAGAACCACTCCAAGAGATGCTTCAGACCCTGCCCCCAGACTTGTGCAACGCAAGGTGGGGCTGGGAAGCCAGCTCGGGAGCTACCGGACCTGTGAAAGGATCCCACATCAAATAGCTGGAAATGTGAAGATCAACCCTTCATTGTTTTAAAAAGGGTTTAGAGGCCCAATATGAATTTTCTTTGATAAATGAATAAAGTGCTTCAGTCCCAGCAGAGCAGAGTAGCTAGGATTCCCTAGGCCTTCATAACAGGTGACATTCCACAGCTCCCCGTTCCCCCCGTCCCCCATGACACCTTCCCTCACAGTATCCAATGAGAATGGCTTCAGCACCGGGGGGAGGGGAGGCTGCTTTTCTGTTCCCTGCCTGCCCCACGGTACATTAGACCCACTGAGTGGATTCCTCCATTAGCGAAGGTTTGAGGTGTGGTGGTGAAGGGTGCTCTGTGTAATAGCCACAGTGTGAGAAATGAAAGGTTTGCACATTCCTCTGAAGTGGCAGGGCTGCGTTTGTAGGGAGCGGGGAACGGCTGCTCTGCCATATGCCGTGGGGTACAACTGCCAGCTCCTTCAGCTTTTAAGACACTTTCAGGCTTTTTTGTTGATTTAATTAAACATTTTTATGTTTAATTGATCACCTTCCAGGTCTGAGGGAGCTTGGATACATACTGTGTAAGAGGACCAAGTCCCCTCATCAGCCTGGAACGTTGTGTGCTGATGGTTTATCACCACCACAAATCCCAGTTCCCTCTTCTTATTATATATATTCCAAAGTAGTGTCTAGAGGCCCCCACTGTGACACAGAGACAATTCTTGCCCCAAAGATGTTTCACTCTAGATAGACAAAACAGACAATGTCTGTGAGGGGAAATGACTTGTCCTAGGCCTAATGGCAAAGCCAGACTCCTGACACTTAGGTCAACATGCTTTCCCCCAGCCTCCATTTATGCACATGCTGCACTGGGGGCATCCATCACTGGCCTCGCTAGGCCAGTGTTCTCTCAGCAGTGAAGAAGAGAAGTCTGACTCATGGGCTGCTCCTTGAGCCTGCAGCCCTGCACATGTGAGATGGTCCCATGGCCCACTGCAACACAGGGGAGAAGAACTGACTCCTAATTTGCCCACAGCTAGAGGAGAATATCTATTTTGGGAGGAAAGATGGATCCTGGGTTATGGTGCTTTCCACAACCCCAGAATTCCTCTTCTCTGCCTCAGGTTTCCATGGACTAGTCACCCCACACAAGAGGAGACTGCTCCATGGACTGGAAAACTGTGGTATAGTCTGTAATAGACCAGCCAGTGTGTACCAGTATATGGAGGCATCACTGCCCTCTACTAGATGGAATCAGAACCGCTCAACTGTGTGTCATAGGCCCCATGCTGCCTACAGCTAAGGGAGATTCTTATTTAGCTCAAATGGCCTGTGCTTTCAGAGTAGAAAGGGTTCAGAAATCTGTCCCCAAGTCCTTATGAAGTTCCAAGTGGCGGTGAAGAGCAGCACAGTGATTTGTTAAATCCTGCATGACCTTGGGTTTGTTACAACGCTTAGGATGGGTCTGTGGATCAAAATTCTGTGGCTTTTAGAAGAGATGCTTTTGTCACACCAAAGTCATTGGGGGTGGGAGGTGACTCGAAGAAATTCAATAGTCTGTGTTATACAGGAGGTCTCATCTAATGGTCCATTCTGCCCTTAAAATCCATGACTCTGTAAACATATGGATCCAGATTTTGAACCTTTCCCAAGTTTAAGGGTGTTCTGAACCATTTAGTTTGTACCCAAATGAGGAGGTGATGAGCAAGTGAGAGCCCCAGAATCTGCTCCGGTTCGGCAAGAACCCCTTCTTCTGTAACATTTCCTTTCCAGGGCTGACTGATGGAAGCCACATGAGCTCAGATGCTGCAATGTGCAATTTGCTTGCAACCAGAATGTCTCCAAAGAGTCTGAAGACATCAGCAGATTCTAGAATCAATGCCTGGAGTTAAGCACATGTTTGCTGGCAAACTCTGCTTTTATCTTCAGATTTTTGTCCGGTCTCTTTCCGGGACAGCTGTGCAATAAGACGGGGGAGGAGGGAGGAAGAACATAAGATCCCTGGCTGTCAGTTCAGTTTAAATACCATCTTTTGCATATTTCCCTATGTGAGCAGGGAAAGGCCACTTCCTCACACCTAATCACCAGCAAGCAGCAGGCAGCAGGCTTTGTGGCTTTTATCAATACGCCAATTTTTAGTTTAGTTTATAATTTAGAGAGAGAGAGAGAGAGAGAGAGAAGTGACAGAGACGGGATCATTTCAAAGAGATTTTTTTTAGCACATTAAAGAGCTTTTCAGTTTATTTATTTAATTTACTGACAGTCCAGGAGGGAGGAGATGAAGATAAAGAAAAAATAAATAAAAAAGGACACTTAATGAGGATGAGCGAGAGAGAGAGAGACTGAAAGGATCTTATCTTTATCTTATCGAGCAGTTAGGGAACATCAGGGTGGAGGGGAAGGATAAATCCAGCAGATGGGATGGAACCATGAGGATGAAAGAAGAACCTATGCAAACCCACGTTCAGAAATTCAGCCAAACCGATTTAAACTTGAGAAATTTCTCCTTCCCATTTTTTCTCATTTCTGGACATGCCACTGCACTTTCCTGGTGCTACTGGGGACCTAGTGTGGAATGCCAAGGTACCAACTACTCTTATTTCTTGGCAATTGAGCAAATGTGGCATATATCCCAAGGTGCCTGTATGCAAATCTGGAACCACCGGTCAAGTTATTCAATTGAATCCCTAGTCGTAAAGCCCAAATTTCAGAAATCTCCCTTTCCCACACTTCCTTCAGAACGCTCTGCCATTTCAGGTTAGAATGCTAGGAGGGAATGTATGTTTCTCCGAGTAGCCACATGTAGCACCATAAAGGCAAGTGCAAGCTGACACAGATTGGTCATGATATGTCCCAGCCTGAGAGGGGACATGGTGCCCCTTAATTCACATGTTTGCAAAGATTCTCAGATGGAAGGGACTATAAAAATTCTAAGTATTATTTGTTACTTCTCAAATCCCCAGCTGACTCTCCCTTCCCAAGACATTTCAACTTTCTTCCCATTGTGAGTTTTATTTTAGTTTTAATTTCCAGACGTCTGAGCTAGATAAGGGCCTGGAGCGACTGACTTATGAGGGGAGATTAAAAGCCCTAGATACATGCAGTTTAGTTAAATGACGGACACGATAACGCTCGGCAAGGATCTCTTTTTAGGAGTCTGTAACTCTGAGCATTATTTTATTTATAATTTGTTTTCATTTGTGCTCAGCAGGAAAGATACAAGTCCTGCCATAAACATAAAGACATAGCATAACCTAGCAAGGAACGTGACCCAGGGTTAACATGAGGCAGTTAAACTGCTGCATCAGGAAGACTACAGAGAGAGGAACCTTAAGCCCCGATCCAGCAAATACCCACACACAGTAATTTGCAGGATCAGAGACTGAAACTGTAAACCAATTATTAGGCTAAGCACAGCTGAAGAAATCTAATCATGGAAACACTTGCAATATCTCATTGATTAGTGGTTAACAAAGAGAGAAGAGGAAATTGGAAATACTGCCACATTAAAGTCCAGCGCATGCCCAATTCATAGACCCAATGGGAAACAGTAGCAGCAGCCTAATGGAGAAAGTAGAAAGAAAGGGAGGTTATCTTCAGCCACTTTGGTACTCTGTAAAGGGGATCATTCAGGCCAAGAGTCACTAAGTTAAATCCCAGATCATAGAATCATAGACGATTAGGGTTGGAAGAGACCTCAGGAGGTCATCTAGTCCAACCCTCTGCTCAAAGCAGGACCAACACCAACTAAATTATCCCAACCAGGGCTTTGTCAAGCCGGGCCTTAAAAACCTCTAAGGATGGAGATTCTACCACCTCCCTAGGTAACCCATTCCACTGCTTCTCCACTCTCCTAGTGAAATAGTTTTTCCTAATATCCAACCTAGACCTCCCTGTACAAGAGTTTGCCGGGGCTCAACCCTCTCCGGGGCAGCGGGGAGCCACACCGGCTCACTACACGCCGGTGACCTAGGGAAATTTGTCCGGTCGTGGGGTCTCCCTTAGCAGCTCTTGCTGTAACCGGAAGAACACGGTAAGCCCGGCCCTATTCAGGGCAGGCAACAATGCAAAGTCCGGAGCTCAGGCCCCCAGTCAGGGCTGAGCGACAAACGAATACCAAGTCTTAAGCCCAGACCCAAAGTCAGGGCGGGGCAACAAACGCTGAGTCAGGAGCTCAGGCCCTCACTCAGGGCTGAGCAACAATAGTAGGCCCAAGCCTCAAAAGGCCTGGGACAAGGGGAGACTGCCACCCACGGGTTGGGTGGCAGGGGGGACGCAGGCCCTCCCACTCCACTGCGTCCCAGCCCGGGGCCCTAGCAGCAGCAGAAGACCCGCTGCTGTCAGTGGGGATCCTGGCCGCAACACACTGACATAGGCTCTGGCAGTGCTGCAGCCAGACTGGGGTCGGCTACTTCCCCCGGGCTACTTCCACACTCCCCCTCGGGGCCTACCTGGGTCCTGGTATTGGCCTCTGGGGGATCCAGGACCATAGGTTCGTCAGGGCAGGTATTGATCGGCAGGTCTGGCAGCTCCTCCAGATAGTGGGCGCAGGGCAGGCCCGGCGGCTCCTCCGGATAGCGGGCGCAGGGCAGGCCTGGCCAGTCCTGGCGGCCGCCTTGGACCGCGGGGTCTTCCCAGTCACGAGCTAGGCTGGAGACGTCTGGTCTCTCCAGCGGCTGGGGCCTGACTGAGCTGTGAGGGCGAGCTTTTATACTTCCGGGTCGCTGCCTGACCCTCTGAGGGGTGGGCTTAGTGCTCCCTAGCTCCACCCACTCCGGCCTCTGAATGGGCTCTTCCCCCTCCGGGGCGGCAGGAAGCCACACCGCCTCACTACACTCCCCCACTGCAACTTGAGACCATTGTTCCTTGTTCTGTCATCTGCCACCACTGAGACAGCCGAGCTCCATTCTCTTTGGAACCCCCTTCAGATAGTTGAAGGCTGCTATCAAATCCCCCCTCACTCTTCTATTCTGCAGACTAAATAACCCCAGTTCCCTCAGCCTCTCCTCATAAGCATCTGTCCCAGCCCCCTAATCATTTTCGTTGCCCTCCACTGGACTCTCTCCAATTTATCCACATCCTTTCTGTAGTGGGAGGAGGCCCACAAAACTGGACGCAATACTCCAGAGGTGGCCTCACCAGTGCCACATAGAGGGGAATAATCACTTCCCTCGATCTGCTGGCAGTGCTCCTACTAATACAGCCCAATATGCCGTTAGCCTTCTTGGCAACAAGGGTACACTGTTGACTCATACCCAGCTTCTCATCCACTGTAATCCCCAGGTCCTTTTCTGCAGAACTGCTGCTTGGCCAGTCTGTCCCCAGCCTGTAGAAGTGCATAGGATTCTTACGTCCTAAGTGCAGGACTCTGCACTTGTCCTTGTTGAACCTCATCAGAATTCTTTTAGCCCAATCCTCCAATTTGTCTAGATCACCCTGGAACCTATCCCTACCCTCCAGCATATTTACATCTCCCCCCAGCTTAGTGACATCTGCAAACTTGCTGAGGGTACAATCCATCCCATCATCTAGATTATTAATGAAGATGTTGAACAAAACCAGCCCCAGGACAGAGCCCTGGGGCACTCTGTTTGCTACCGGCTACCAACTAGACATTGAGCCATTGATCACTACCCATTTAGCCCGATGATCTAGCCAGCTTTCTATCCACCTTATAGTCCATTCATCCAAACCATACTATTTTAACTTGCTGGCAAGAATACTGTGGGAGACCATATCAAAAGCTTTGCTACAGTCAAGATATATCACATCCAACACTTTCCCCATATCCACAGAGCCAGTTATCTCATCATAGAAGGCAATCAGGTTGGTCAGGCATGACTTGACCTTGGTGAATCCATGTTGACTGTTCCTGATCACCTTCCTCTCCTCCAAGTGCTTCAAAATGGATTCCTCAAGGACCTGCTCCATGATTTTTCCAGGGACTGAGGTGAGGCTGACCAGTCTGTAGTTCCCCGGATTCTCCTTCTTCCCTTTTTAAAAGATGGGCGGTATATTTGCCTTTTTCCAATCGTCCGGGACCTCCCCTGATCACCAGGAGTTTTCAAAGATAATGGCCAATGGCTCTGCAATCACATCAGCCATCATATAAATAATGATCCGTGTATTGTGTATAAAGTTGGTATGAAAAAGCAGTCAAAACTAGGCCTTGAACTCTATAACCCAGTGGTTCTCAACCAGGAGTATACACAACCCTGGGGGTACGCAGGTCTTCTGGGGATACATCAACTCATCTAGATATTTGCCTAGTTTTACAACAGGCTACATAAAAAGCACTAGTGAAGTCAGTACAAACTAAAATTTCATACAATTACTTGTTTATACTGCTCTATAAACTATACACTGAAATGTAAGTACAGTATTTATATTCCAATTGATTTATAATTATATGGTAAAAATGAGAACATAAGCCATTTTTCAGTAATAATGTGCTGTGCCCCTTTTGTATTTTTATGTCTGATGGTGTAAGGAAGTAGTTTTTAAGTGAGGTGAAACTTGGGGGTACGCAACACAAATCAGACTCCTGTAAGCGGTACAGTAGTCTGGAAAGGTTGAGAACCACTGATATAACCTATGTTCCCAGCATGGACACTGCATGATCAGCTTCCCACCAACAAGAGAAGTGGCTGGGTGTACAAATAGCTCTTTATAGGAGAGCTCACCCCCTGGCAGGTAGACACGTGGGTCTGAGTTGGAGTCTAACAGCATGTGAAAGGTGTAAAGGCCAAGGCTGTGATTCTGTGCTGTGCCTCCGAGCAGCGCAGTGCAGAATGGACAGCCCAGGGGGAGGAGTGAGGGAAAGATGGCTTGAGCCTTTCTCAGACTGAACTGTTACGGGGGCTGATGAGACCCCAACTACAAATCAGGGCAGCCAAGAGTTGCTCTACTTTACACCATCCCCCACCAGGGCTGTCTATCATTGTTCCTCAGCCCACAGCAGCACAGACTCTCTCCAGCACTCGTCACTGTTTAGATTCCCTCTTCCTCCCTCAGGCCTGCCTTTGGCAAGCTCCTGGGGCTGGGAATTGTGGGGTTCAGGGAATTGTCTTTCTGCCGCCTGCAGAGCTTTGACAGTCCTTGTACGCCATCACAGCAGCATATGGGGGCTGCAGAGGAGTGAAGAATCCTTCCTCCAGGAGAGAAGAGGAATAGTTTAAGGTGAGGGATGGCATTCGGAGTAATAGGATATGTATGACGAAAGAGAAGTCTAGATGTTTGTGTATAGGTCTGTTGGGATCATGACACAGTACCACAGCAAAGATCCACACTACTAATCCTTGTGACATCTGTACAGGTAGCAGCCCTGAGCAAAGACAGAGCCTTCCCCAGTCACTAAGACCTGGGCCAAGTGAAATCATTCACAGGATTAAATCCTCTTCTCCCCTAATCAAGCCCAAGAGGATTTCCCTGTCTCCAGAATGCCAGTTAGTAGCAGAGCTGCTACACATGCCACTGCAGTCCTGAGCCTGCAATACTCCCTGCCATTTATACAATCATGTTGTATTGGGGTCACTTCCCCAGCTCTTCCTCCTCTTTCAGTGCACCCCTAAACAACATGGTCTGGAGATGTGCAGGGAGACCCTCAGAGCTGAGCTCTGTGGCACCCAGGACATGCAGACCTATGGCACAGCCTCTCCTGTTTCTGCACCAGAACAGAAACAGTTAAGTGGCAGACAAGACCTAACTTTGCAGCGGAACCAGATTTGCCCCTTAATGCTTGTGGGTTGCGGCTGGTGTGAGTTTTGAAAAGCCCTGCATATGCAAAAGTCTCCAAGGTGCAGGGGTTCCTTCAGAAAGAGACAGATAGCTGGCGGGTGAAAGTGATCATTGCGTGGCAGATGAGATTCCACGGCACGCTGGAGATGGAAATATCACCTTAACAAGCATGGACAGCCCCCAATGGACTATAAAATTCATTTGGTGACTGAGATAATTCAAAGGAGCCAAGTGGCACAGCAGTAAAAGCCGGAACATATAAATTTAAACTCACAGAGCTCTGCAGTGGCCTGGTAGAAAGGGACAAAGCAACCCTCACCTAGGCACACAACCATCTCCCAGCACACAAATGAAACCCTATGCAAAAGCCATAGCGCAGTTCAGCGTGCTGCACAGAAACACAAGCAGAAAATTCACAGAAATGGTTTCTTTTCAGCAATTTTGGGTTTGTATTTAAGAGATATGGCCACATACTCTCAGAGTACACATACACATATATAAATACGCACACAGAATGTGTACACATACACATTCTATCAATGTAGTTCTGCTAAGCACTGTATATACATCCTCTTTTCACAACCCTTGGTCCTAGCTACAAATCATTAAATATAATGGGGCAAAGTCTGCTCTAAATTATACTTGTGCAGCCCACTTAAAGACAATAGGGTTGTACTGCCCGGGTATAACCGAGGGCAGATTATGGCCAGCTGCCTTTATTTTGCTTTTATGAACACCATAAATTCACCTGACCTCCATCCACTCAGACCCCAGTGGGGTAACTTCCCAGACTAAAAACTGCCCAAAAGTTTTCATGGAGCTGCCTTTCCACTGGAGCAGGTCTCCAGACACCTCCTTCCGAAGGACTTAGTTTGTCACTTGTAATGTGAGTAACCTACAATTGTGTTAATAAAAACTTTATAGAACTCCATCATGGTCATTCACATTGATGTCCTCTCTCTCTCTCTCTCTCTCTGGATATAGCAAAAAATCCCAATACTGGAGAAGAAACGGGATACTTCTAATGGTACCCAAGGCCTGTAAGGTTCCCCTCAAGGTATCTTGATCAATAACACCTGAGAGAGACCTGACACTGGAAGTTGCTAATCAGTGACACTTACTTTGTCATAGTCCAGAGATGGAAGTCACAATAGATGTGATCCATACATCTCCCTGTCCTCAAAGGGAACTCTTCTAACTAATACAACAGGTGTCTCCTGGGGGAGGAGAGGGATCAAGGAACCAGGTGTCAAAGGGGAGGTGAGTTGCCAAACTGAGTTTTATCAGAGAAGAGTGGAGGCTTTGGGATGATACATATTCTTTTTTAAGAGGTTCAGCATAGCACACATAGCTCTCAGTGCTTTCCTCTCTCTCCCTTTCTGTCTTTAATCTTCTGAACAAAAATTCTCCGTGTAGTCTGGGGGAGCGGTGTGGAGGAGCATGCTGGTTAGACCTGATGACATAGAAAGGAGGCATTGCCTTGGCTAGCCAATTAATTATGGTTATTACATCAGATCAAACAGCTCTTGCACTGTGCATTGTGGAGTGGTGGATTGCTGCTCCGACATAAGGGGCTAAAATATTATGACTTCCTAGTACAGTAAATCATGACGGACACCACAGCAGTCAACAGGGATCAAACCTGGGACCTTAAGCACCAAAAGCACGAGCCTATAACTCTTAAACTAAAGGACTTGATCCATTAGGTGTTAGTAAGTATCAGGGGTCAGCCACTAGAGGGAGACATGACAACACATCTTAACACAATGAACAAGGAACATCTGTTTGGGGTCCAAACAGCCAGAGTTTTCTCCTCCTTCACACACTAGTAGTCTTCACAAGCAATGGTATTTGGCTGTAATTAATTATTATTAGTGAGTATGTATGACTGTGATCATGTTGTGTATTGCTTTAGCACCTAAAAAGACACAGCACTGATTCATGAATCAGGATCCCATTGTGCTAGGCACTGTATAAACCCAGAACAAAAGATGGTCCCTGCCCCAAAGAGCTTAGACCCCTGGCACATAGCTGCATTCCTTTTACCTGGACTCCCTGATTGTTAAATGCTCTTTGTTATGGGATAGGCAACATTGGCCAGGGCTGGGTTAAATATATCTTACAGAAAAATAAGGGGAGGCAAATAAAGAAAATCTCATTAATGAGCAGCTGACATGGGAAGTGCTGAAAAAATATCCTTTTTAGATGTGGTTCTGCTTAAACTTTCTGATTTTTTTTTATCCCTACCTCTCTTCCTCTTAATAAGGGTATTTGCATGACAGCCAGGCTTTTTGTTGCTTTGGAGGTCATTGAGTCTGGCTGCTTATTCCCCTCCCCGAACATCATCAACTACTCTGTGAAATAGAGGGTGCCACAGAGAAAAGAACACGTTCCCTAGGATTGGAGAGCGCAGTGCGCCACAATCCCTTTACTCATGGAGTGCCATTTCTTACTTTTTTTCTACAAATGGGCCCAATTTTTACCCTGAGCCTTTCACATTATGGCAACCACTGAGACCCCACTTCAGCATCTAGGCCTCTCATAGACATCTTAGGCCTGGTCTGCACACAAGTTTTGTACTGGTATAACTATAACAGTTAGGGCTGTGATTTCTTACAGTTACATGAGTACAAACTACAGTGTGAATGCAGTTATATTGGTATAAAGGTGCCTTTTACTTCTTAAATTTAAGAGAATAAGCTACCCTGAAACAAGCCCCTTTACATCATTATAACTATTTACACTAGGGGATTATGCCAATTTAACTATGTGTGTTTCAAACCAATATGGTTAAACTGGTACAGAAACAGTAGCTCGTCCTTCATTGCCAAATTTAGGGCCCACTCCTACACATTCCTGTAATGTGATATACTAGGGGGGACTGTAGCAACTTTGCTACCCACCTGCTGCACAAATTTCCACCCAGCCAGTGCTCCATACATTTGTACCCTGGAGTGTAAATGGGAGGAGATGGCCTGAACAGGGATGAAACACCTCACTCACAACCCTCTCCTGCACAGCCCCCGTGCACAGCAGGCATGTGGGGCATTGTCTTGCAGGAAGAGGAGGATGTGAGCTGCTAGTAGAACCCAGCAAAAGAAAACCCAGTCACAGCCAGCAAGAACTTTCCCTCAAAGGATGTTTATAATCAAAAATCCAAACAAGTTACCACCAGGGCCGGCTCTAGGCACCAGTGTTCCAAGCATGTGCTTGGGGCAGCACTTCTCAAGAGGCAGCACTCCGTTTTTTGTTTTTTTTTTGCTTGAGGTGGCAAAAAACCTGGAGCCGGCCCTGGTTAATCACCACCAAGAAACACCCCTCAATCTGGGGTTCAGCCCAGCCCTAAGACACTGGTTGTGCTACTCGGTATCCCCAAGAACATCCACCCGATGCTGTCTCCCAAGCAGCCCCTCTCATAATCAGTCCCCCTAGCACCTGTGCAGAGGGACTGGGTGAGGGAGATAACCCCTTGCTCATCAGAGACATTGTACCCTGTCTCAATGGGAATATGCACGTGAGGCAGCCGGTGGAGAGCAAGATGTAGCTAAATGCTTCTGCTTGCTCGGAATTTCTTTGCCTTCAACATAAGCACACGCACCCTTGACTTTGTCAGTGCGGCCACAGAATTATGACTGAGGTATTTATTTTTTCCTTCTTAGAAGTAATGTTTGCAGAAAGCCATTCCTCAGTTGACTCGCTCTTCCTGGTGCCCTTAACGCCGCCATTGCATAACTGCTAATGAGTGACTTCTGGGAATTAGACACTGTTGCTTAGATCAAGCTTGAGATGTGTCATTTGGTTTTTCAAGATGGGAGAGAGGTTTAATTTTCATCCCACTGCCCCTTCTCAGTGCTTCATCTGCCTTGAGATGAAACAAACAGAAGGGAGATGGGATTTTGCATAAGCTGGGGAATGTATGATTGATAACGTATTATCTTGTCAGCTGGAGACACCTGTGTAGCGGGTATTTATGGTATAAGAAGGGTTCTCGTTGGTGAAACACAGTTTGGTGCTGATAAAGAAAACCCAGGGACTTCTGGTGCCAGTCCCTTGAGGGGAGGTGGATTAGTGCTGGTATTTCACAGTATACTCTTATTAAATTCCGATTCCTTTTGTCAAGTGGAAAAAGAAGGGGGAAGAGCGATTGGTTTTAGACAGATACAAGACGCATGATGGAGCTGATGAATGGTAACACAGAGGGCCAAGAGATCTCTTGGGAATGCAAGGGAAAATATTAACCAATTTTCTAACTGACTAGGCACTGTCTGTCAGGCAGGGAGATGGGGGGGAGGGTGGTTTCAAGATGGCTCTGAGGAGTTCTCACGCATTTGGAGACACTGTTGTGGTGTTAAAAAACATTGATAGAAAGCCCAACATTATAGCTGTGCTAAGAAGAACGTTTCCTTTGTCCTTGCTGGTTCTTCCTAAAGCAAATAGCTGCATTAATATTCAGATGTCAGGGTCACGGTATGGTCTGCAATCTGCCAGCTTGGGCTCCTAGGGGCATGGAAAGGAGATGAAATAATACAAGTGAGAACTTTTCCTCTTCAGAGCTCTTTACAGACACCAGCGCGCTCACCCTCACAACCCTTCTGGGGGGCAGCTCTGTTATTGTCCCCATTTTAAGGCTGGGGAAACTGATATACAGAGAGGGGAGGTTACTCACTCAAGGACAGACAGCAAGTCTGTGACAGTGCTCACTTGATCCTCCTGAACTAGACCAATGGTCTGACACCCAGACCATACTGCCATATTATAAACTCATGGGTTCTTTACAAATCACAATGATAAAAGCACTCAGGATGCATAAGGCATTGGGTTTCTACACCCACCATCAGGGTGTCCCACCAGATATCTTACAAATGCCCTGCTACTATCTGGCATCAGCATACCTCACAGGAAGATCCCTCTTTAAAACCCATCTTTGTGCTAGTGACATCTGAGAGTGGTGCCTCTTACAGCAATGTCCCCTAAGAAGGCACCACCCAACAGTTCACACTAGAGCTGAGCGTGGGGAGCCCAAGACTGGAATAGCTGGGAGGTGGTGGTGGACGGGGAGGCTGTGGGTGAGGACTCCGGGGCACTGTAAGAACTATGTGAGGCAGGCTTACTGCTCACAGTATACCTAGCCATGGTGAGTACTTTTAGGGCCTGATCCAAGGCCCATCAAAGTCAATGGAAGTCTTTTCAATGATTCCAATGGGCTTTAGATCAGGCTCTTAGTCCTTTGGTTTCATACACATCTGAAAAATTCCCCTAAAGCACTCAAGAAAATACTTAAAAGGACAAAAAAAAAAAAAGCCTGACCAACTTCAAAGAAGCAAAGACAACGTTATAAGTGTTCCACTTGGAAGGCCTCAAGGGCTGGAAAAGAGATAGACCCAAGCATTTAAGGGAGCAAACCTGTGCTCTACAAACACCCATGAAAATTCCTGCCACAATTAACCACCGCACTCTTAGATTACAAAAAAAAAAAAAAAAAAAAAAAAGGTAATGAGGAGCTTTGACCACTGTAGCTGTCATTGACCCTCAAGCCTGGTAGTCAGATACAGATAAATCACAACACTGCCAGCACCAATACATATTCCTCTCATAGGCAAGGAGCATCCATAATACAGACACAGGCAGAGACTTTTGGTTATAGGATTCTGTTTGTGGTTTTGAGGGCATGTATTATTAACACCCTACAGGGCTTTAATTAGAGCTGAGAGACTCATTCATTGTGAATAATTTATATGATTAATTTTGCCTCTGTGTCTGTTCGTGAATTGTCCACAAGCAGTTTGTAATGTTCCCAAATTTATTTGTCGTTTGCAATTACTTCCTGACTAGCCTCTGTAAAGAATTCTTAGTCTGTAGTTTGTCCATGAGCAGTCAGTATGTACAATTTTGAGCTGCACTGGCTACATGATGAGTGAACATATGTTGTACATCCTATTGCACGTTTCTGTTTTCTGAGTAACCTTTCGAATTGGACTTCCACAGAGAAAATTTCCTTTTAGGAGTTCAAATTTGGCTTCCTGCAAATAGTCTCAAAGAATTACATAAAATTCACTGTTCCCATGACCATTCCTGCCAGTCAGTATGTTCACTACAATATTCATAGAAACAGAACACAACCGGGGTGTTTCATAGCTGGAGGTTATAGTCCTCTCATTATTAACCCACAGCGTACACATCTCTGCTTAGGAGACCTATCTGGTCTAGTTTCTTTACTCTTCTGGCCTAGGGCTAAGTTATCCAGAAGCCACGTACCTGTAGAAATAGCACTGCACACACAGTAGAGCTCATTTGTGTGATTTCCTTATCAGCCTGTCTCAGAAGAAGGCTTCCTATGAACATGGTGTCTGCTGGCCAGAGGCAGACATGTCGGTGTGAATACTTGGGACGATGAGGTGTTCCAGTCACAGCTAAACTCAGCAACAGGGAGCACCTTACGCCTGGGTCCAATTGCCTTGCCAAGCGAGCCATCACTAGATCCAGAAAGCAGTGCCATGAAAACAGGAAAGGGCTAAAAGTGCAGCACAGCAAGCTCCATTGTGATAGTAGCCACACACCAAGGCAGCAGGAGAAACCTGCCTGTTCTGTAATGAACGGGGCTGTAATCTTGGGGCTCATGCTTCAACACAATCCAAAATACTACTTGACAGTAGAGAGAGAGGCTTCCTGTACTGCAGTGATGAGGGACCAGTGAGGGAAAAAAGAAAACACCATGCTGTAACCATAGGGTTACCTCACTTGTGTAGGTTTGAATTAATACCATCCTATAGCGATGTGTAGACACATATTATCATCATCCCATAGAGGATTGAAGCACTTAATATTGTAGCATCGGGCATAGATTTGAAGGCTCACACTGTTTAGCATCCTGGAGGGTTTAGAAGGCATGTGATGTTATTATTAAAATGCCAGGGATGTTTGTTAGCTGGTATTAACTTTGAATAGGGTTTGCACACGTATACAGCAGTAACAGAATCACAGATATCAGAGATGGAAAAGACCGTTTGGGAGCCTGGGAGTAGAAACATTTTCTAGTGCTTTGTCCATACAGGTTTTAACTATTGTGAGGGCTCGGGCTCCCACCAATTCCCTGGAGAGATTATTTCACAACGTAATAGATCTCAGTGTCAAGAAGTTCTTCCTGATAGTCAACCTACCTTTTTCTTTTCACAATGCAACCTTCTTCCTCTTAGCTAGAGACATGTAACCCCTCTCTCTCGGAGGCCTGGGTCCAAAGTCCAATCAGGTTAGTGGAGAGAAATCCCATTGCCTTCAATGGGTTTCACATCAGCCCCTTGGCGTTTACCTCCTTGGGGACTATCATGATCACCCCACACTTCCGTAGTCTGTTAGCCATGCGATAATCCTTAGCCTCAGATCAATCTCTTCAGCCCTCTCATCGTTACTGTTACTCAAATCTGTACTTTCTCCAAATCTGGTAATAAGGTGCCTAGAATGGAATGCAATATTTGAGAATTGCATGGAGGGGGAGTACCTTATGGGTGTACTTTAGCCTCCTATAGAGCTTTGTGGGTACATGCAGTATTAACAGCTTATAAGGTTTTGTAGACATTCATTATTAACACACAATCGGATCTGTGTAGATGCATTATTAATAATCTCTTGGCTGGCAAGAGAATGGTGATATTTTCTTATGAGAAATGTAATTGTTTAATATCAAACAGTATTATTTCAAAGATTTAATTGTGTAATTGGGGTCAGCAATCGCTCCGTCTCTCCCAGCGCAAGATGAACTTGCAGGGCAAAAGATTTATTGTCCTGACAATAGGGAGCAAATTTTAATATTTCTGAAAAATTGAGACCTATTAATCCTGGCATGTGTTACTCTCCAACACAAGGAAATGATAAAACTTTGATCTAATTTTCTCTTTGAAGGGGCGTTGGTGAGGTAGGAGGAGAGAGCGTTAACTGTCTGCAGCCTGCTAAGGAGACCACCGAGAAGCATGAAGACCAGCCATGTCCGACGTTACAGGAGTTCTAACATGGTACATAAAACAACTCCTGTGAAAACTGACTGTTCCATTCTAACTGCTTTGGAGGCGAAGGGATGATGAGAGTGGTTTTCATGACCTCAGGCTGTCCCGTCGTCATTTCTCCTGGGGTTACCAATTGTATTTGCACCCACTGTACCTCAGGTTTATGTGGGCAAAACAGAATCTACATGCTCAGATCAGGCAAATATATCTACAACTGGGTAATTAAGTGCATAGTTATCAGATGTGCATATGGAAATTCCAGTTTATGCATACAAATGTGGGATTTTGCAGGTGCAACCATTGCATCTGATGCTGAACATGTGGCCTGTTATTATTATTAATAGTTATTTATGGTAGTGCTTATTATGTGCTAGATTTTTTGCAGACATTTAAGGAAGTTGTACATTTTAGAGAAAAAAGGTATGTTAGGAATTATTTTGAAAGTGTTTTAATGTATTCTTCAAACAACTGTGTAAGAAAATATAAGCCTTTCACCAAAAAAAATTAAAAAAAATGTTTCCTTATTCCCCCCAAATGACCCAGGTCTGATGCCCAGGAGGGGAAATATTCAGTCCTGCACCACCAGTATTGTTAAGCTTGGCTAGACATGGGAGCTTTATTCCATGGTCAAAGGGAGAGCCCCTGTTTCCAAATGGGGGACACAGCACTTGTGTCTCATATTGAAAGATCCAAGATATAAGACTTCCAAGTCAGGACATTTTTAATGCATTGTAAAGATATTTTTGGACATGGGCATAAGATTTTATTGATCCCCTTGAGCCCTAAACAGCGGGACCCATAGTAACTAAGTGCCTTATCCTGTCCACTGAAGTCAACGGGAGCTTTCCCGACAACATCAATGGGTGCAGAATCAATCCCTATGGCAGCTAGTTATACAGATGGATAGAGAAAAGAAATCCCAATAAAACCTGTAAAAATGCTAGTAGAGCCGGACTTTTTAGCTCAGGCAGTAGTGGCTCATTTTTTGCGATCCAGAGATCCAGGTGCCATCACAACTCACCAAAGTGCATTGGTGTTAAAACACTGAGCCTTGTTGTTGAAAGCGTAAAAACCTGAGCTCCCTATGCTCGACTCTACCAATTCAGTCTGGAGATGCCATTCATCTTTTTCTCACACAAGGAACTCTGCAACATCCTGCCCTCTATGTATGGAACAACGTCCCTACTCTGCTCCACTGGAATTGGAATACCATTTCCTGGCTGCTGGACTGATTCAAGACTGGACCAGTGATTCTGACACAGCAATCCTTGTCGCCTTGTCTCAAGCCAAGCCAGAGTAGCAACAAAGATGGGACCTTTCTCCTTCTACACTCCTCTCCAAGAGGCGTGAACTTCAGAGCCAAAGGGGGGCCATGAGTGGGATAAGTGGAGGCAATTTCTTTTTGATCTTTTATTTGAAAACAAAGAAACAGCAACAACAGATCTACACCAAGGGGATGAAATGGAAAAAAAAAAGCCTTTGTGAATTCAGTGTGAAGCTGATGCTGTTAAAAGCACGAACAGTCGGGGAATGCAGACGCTAAGGTTCTTATAACAACATTAGCTCAGCATAGGTAAGATGTTCCAGACCTGTCTTAATGGATAAATGTGTTAGTTAATACATTAGGGCAGGTGGTGGCTTTATACCACCGTTCAGGTTGGGGAAGGAGGTGCATGCTGCAGCAGGAGCCCCTGGATGAGGTCTGGATGACTTAGCCAGAATTTCTAATGAGGTTACAGCCTAGCCCAGCTCTGGCTTCAGTGGAGCTGCTCTGCCACCCTTAGAAAGGGTGCAGCATGCACTCCACATAGGCCACCTCAGCTCCACTGATTGGCAAGGGGGGATGATTCCACCTTCACCCTGTCCTCCTTGCTCCCTTTGTGGTTGGGGCCTAAGTGGGGAGGGAAGGCCCCATAGACCCCAACTGTGTCGGTGCCTGCCTGAATGCATCACTGTGTGTATGCACACATATGCACACGCACTCACACTCCCTGTATATACTGTATCAATACAGAGCTATCTTTTTGTATGTGCTAAATGTGGAAAGGTCACACCGGAACTTATTCAAAGCCTCTCGCCAGATGGAAACTCAGGTATAATCAATGGGGAAATGTGCTCATGTCCCCAGAGTCCTTTGAAGAGACATGAGAGCTTCCCCTGGGATCCCATACTCATCAGGGTTGAATCAGCGTGGCCTACTTTTGAGAAACTAAAGACCAAAAGATTATTACAGATTGTCTGTAATGTACGAATTCAGAATCTTATTTGCTTGCACTTGGAAAGTTTTTCTATAAAACTTTATTCCTCTCTGACGATCCATCCATCTATCCATCCAGTCCTCCTCTCCCCTCCCCTCCCTCTCTTGCTTCCTCAACACATTTCTACATCACCCTCCTTCCAGTTGCTCAACAAAATCCAAAACATAAAGTTGCAAGAAAACAAAATGGACAAATATGTCCTGCCTTTGATGAAAGATAAATGGGAGGTGGGCAACAGCAAGCTAGATAATAAATAATATTAGATAATAAATAGTATTAAATCATTACCTTCTATCCTCAGGTATCTCCTTTTTGCCCTTCCAGTGTCTCCAGGAAGGAGAGAGACAAGGTTACGTGTCTGCCCCATGGCAGGATCAAAGCACTGGAAAGATAATCAAACTG